>NC_086099.1:126453000-126803833 GCF_963921235.1 Mobula hypostoma | reverse complement strand
AAAATATCCTACTATTATCATTGTTTGCCTGAAACAAGAGTCATCAACTTGCTTGAAGATCTTTTTGATGAAGTATGTTCAAATCCAAATCACCAAACTATGTCCTCAATAAAATTAGGCTAAATGTTGCACCAGTGTTCTCAAAGAACTTGTACTGACAGTTTCTGCTCCACCAGCATGACTCAGTTCCAGACGTTATAACTTAGTCTAAACATGATAATGAAAGCAAATTGCAGAGGCAAGAGGGAAGTGGCTGCCCTGGTCGTCAAAACAGCACTATACCAATTGCTATATCAAAGGGCCATTGTGGAATTAAAGGTCATAGGAATCAGGAGAAAGTCTCTGCAATGCCTGGAGTTATATCTTATGTAAAGGATGGCAGGAACTGATTGGAGGCACTCTTATCAACACCAGGGTAAGCACAATGAGTATCATTCCCTGAATATTAATGAAGGAGTTCCTCAGGGCTCTGTCTAGACCCATCTATGTTTAGCGGCTCCATTAATTATCTGACAAAGTAAGATATAGGATTATTTGCCAAAGGGGTCTGCACTCTACAGTGTATCGCTCCACTTGCAGTTTCTCAGTCAGCCTGTTGAGGAATATTGAGGGTGCAAAGCAGTACTTGAGGAAGAAATTAAGAGGGCGAAAAGAGGCCTCCAGCAACTTGAGTCTTGTTTCAGATTCCATTATCCGCAATTTTTTGTGCCTTTGAGAAATGTCCCCAGCAAGTAGGATGCAAGAGAAACTTTGTTTATTCTTTAAGTTTATCACAAGCAAGTAAGTTAATAAGGAAAGAGGGGCTCCCTTTAAGGACAAAAGGAGTAATCTATGTGTGAACCCAGCAAAAATGAGTGACGATCTAAATGAATACTTCTCACTTGTTTTTGCCAAGGAGAGCGATGTGCAGGATAGTGAGTTCAGAAAGTCTGGAACATGTCCGTTTTAATAAGGTGCAGATGGTAGATGTCTTGGAATGCAGAACAGTGGATAAATCCTCCAGACCAAATGAGGTGAACTCGGAATGCTTTGGAAAGCTAGGGAAGAAATTACTTGGACAGATGGAGATTATTGTATCTTCATTAGCCACAGGTGAGCTACCAGAAGACTGAAGGTTTGCTGATGATGTTCCTTTACTTAAGAAGATCAGCAAGAAAAAGTTAGGCAACCACAGGCTGATGAGACTTGTATCAGTGTAGCGAAATTAATGGGTAATGTTTAAAGGATAAGATTTACAGAAAGGTAGCGACTGATTAGGGATAGTCCGCAAAGTCAGAATCAGATTAGTTATCCCTGATATATGGTGTGAAATGTGTTGTTTTGTGAAAGCAGTAGAGTGCAGAGGTATTAAATAAATAAGTAAATGTCGGAGGTTGTGTGAGCATTGGAAGATACAATTTAATCCCAAGGGAATAAGCAGGTAATGTTCTTTGATTCAAAGATCATTCAGATATCTGATGATGGAGAGGAAGAAGCTGTTACTAAAGCATTGAGCTTGGGTCTTCAGTCTCCAGTACCTGCTCCTCGATGGTAGCACTGAGATGGTGAGGGTTGTTAGTGATGGATGCCACCTTCTTGAGTCAACACCTCTTCAAGATGTCTTTCATGATAGGGAAGGTTGTACCAGTGATGGAGCTGGTTG
Organism: Mobula hypostoma; assembly: GCF_963921235.1. Taxonomy (NCBI): domain Eukaryota; kingdom Metazoa; phylum Chordata; class Chondrichthyes; order Myliobatiformes; family Myliobatidae; genus Mobula; species Mobula hypostoma. Next base: position 126,802,191 of record NC_086099.1, on the reverse strand, counting down.
AGTCTACAAACATCTGCAGCCTCTTGTGATCCTATGCAATGGAGCCTCCATACCAGGCTCTGATGCAACCAGTATAATACTTTTCATAAGACATCTACAGAAATTTGTAAGAGTCTTTGGTGACATGTCATATCTCCTCAAACTCCAAATGAAGTAGAGCTGCTGATGTGCCTTCTTCATTATTGTATCAATGTGTTGGTCCCAGGCTAGGTCCTCTGCAAAGTTGATGCCCAGGAACTTCAAACTGCTTACCCTTTCCGCCACTGAACCCTCAATGAGAACAAGTGTATGCTCTCCTGACTTAGTCATAGTCATAGTCATACTTTATTGATCCCGGGGGAAACTTGTTTTCGTTACAGTTGCACCATAAATAATAAATAGTAATAGAACCATAAATAGTTAAATAGTAATATGTAAATTATGCCAGTAAATTATGAAATAAGTCCAAGACCAGCCTATTGGCTCAGGGTGTCTGACCCTCCAAGGGAGGAGTTGTAAAGTTTGATGGCCACAGGCAGGAATGACTTCCTATGACGCTCTGTGTTGCATCTTGGTGGAATGAGTCTCTGGCTGAATGTACTCCTGTGCCCAACCAGTACATTATGTGGTGGATGGGAGACATTGACCAAGATGGCATGCAACTTAGACAGCATCCTCTTTTCAGACACCACCGTGAGAGAGTCCAGTTCCATCCCCACAACATCACTGGCCTTACGGATGAGTTTGTTGATCCTGTTGGTGTCTGCTACCCTCAGCCTGCTGCCCCAGCACACAACAGCAAACATGACAGCACTGGCCACCACAGACTCGTAGAACGTCCTCAGCATCGTCCGGCAGATGTTAAAGAACCTCAGTCTCCTCAGGAAATAGAGACGGCTCTGACCCTTCTTGTAGACAGCCTCAGTGTTCTTTGATCAGTCCAGTTTATTGTCAATTTGTATCCCCTGGTATTTGTAATCCTCCACCATGTCCACACTGACCCCCTGGATGGAAACAGGGGTCACCGGTACCTTAGCTCTCCTCAGGTCTACAACCAGCTCCTTAGTCTTTTTCACATTAAGCTGCAGATAATTCTGCTCACACCATGTGACAAAGTTTCCTACTGTAGCCCTGTACTTAGCCTCACCTCCCTTGCTGATGCATCCAACTATGGCAGAGTCATCAGAAAACTTCTGAAGATGACAAGACTCTGTGCAGTAGTTGAAGTCCAAGGTGTAAATGGTGAAGAGAAAGGGAGACAAGACAGTTCCCTGTGGAGCCCCAGTGCTGCTGATCACTCTGTCGGACACACAGTGTTGTAAGCACATGTACTGTGGTCTGCCAGTTAGGTAATCAAGAATCCATGATACCAGGGAAGCATCCACCTGCATCACTGTCAGCTTCTCCCCCAGCAGAGCAGGGCGGATGGTGTTGAACGCACTGGAGAAGTCAAAAAATATGACCCTCACAGTGCTCGCTGGCTTGTCCAGGTGGGCGTAGACACGGTTCAGCAGGTAGACGATGGCATCCTCAACTCCTCATCGGGGCTGGCAGGTGAACTGGAGGGGATCTAAGTGTGGCCTGACCATAGGCCGGAGCAGCTCCAGAACAAGTCTCTCCAGGGTCTTCATGATGACTTCCCCTTCCTGATGTCCATAGTCAGTTCCTTGATCTTGCTGTTGTTAAGTGTGAAGCTTAGAGTTGGGGAAATCATGTCTCTTTAATTTGCTTGAACTTTTTGAAGTTGTGACAAAGGAAATTGATGAAAACAGGGAGGTAGATTTCAGTAAGGAAATTTCTAGGTCCTTCACCATATTATCCACTTGTGGAAGGCATGTGGAATCCATGACTACTTGACTGATTGGCTACAAAATTACTTAGTGAAAGGAGGCAAAAGATAATGGTAGAAGGTTGCTTTTTTATTAGAAATTCTGGTACCTGTGCTATTTGTGAATACATTAACAAGTTGTGTGTGTGAATGTAGGAGATATGAATAGTGAGTTTATTGATGTAATAGAAATTCATGGTGTTGTGGATAGCAAGGAAGGTTCTATAACACTGTAGTAGATATGCTTTAGATTGTGGAAAAGCATTGACTAATGCAATTTAATCCCAATAATTATGAAGTGGTGCATTTTGGTAAGTCAAAGAGGGGTAAGGTATAGAGAGTAAATGGTAGGGCAGTAAGAAAGATTGATGAACAGAGGGTGCAAGTCCATTCTTGCCTGATGGTGCCAACACAAGTGGATAATGTGGTAAAGGCACATCTTTGTAAGTTGGGGTACATGAGATTGGGGTGTTATATTACAACTTTGCAGAACACTGTTCAAGCCACATTTGGAACATTGTGTGAAGTTCTGGTGTGAAGGTGTTGAAGAGAGTGCAGAGATGGTTCACCAGGACTTCAGTTTTTGGGAGGGATTGGAAAGACTAAGCTTGTTTCCTCTGGAATAAAAGAAACTGATACTGTGTCAGAAGTATATACAGTAAAATTATATGAGTCATACACAGGAAAGAGAGTCAAATTCTTTTCCTATGGTAGAGGTGTTCAAAACAAGATGTAATAAATTTGAAAGAAGAAGTTGGAAGAGGTAATAGATTTGAGAGAAGAGGATCTAAGGGTTAGGTTTTGTACTACACTGTCATAATCGGGTCATTTTTAAAAGATAGAGAAAAGATTTATTTTTCCAGCTAGCATGTGTACTGTATTTTCTTGGTGTAACCTCATTGGTATGCAGTATCCTTGGACTATTTACCTGTTATGTCCAATTGTTCATCTTTGGACTAGCTCTGGTTTTTCACTTTGTTCTGCTGGTGCCTCATTTAGTATCACGGGGATTGTTAAACTCCCTTTGTATTTATCAATTTAATTCATTTTGGGATAATTAGCACATTATTTCAATGACTTGCAGTGTAGTTGTTGTCTTTGGGGATTATTGCTTTGTCTGGAGATTGGGGCTGTCTGATTTGTCCTAAATTCCTATGAGCCCCAGGGTGTATTTCAGGGAGGCTTGCCAACCCCTTTGCTCGCTCATTGTGGATCCTTGTCAGGTGAAAATCTGACTGAGTTCTTCTGTGTATCATGAGCGATTTCAGTGCCTGAGTTCTTCTTAGTTTTGCTGGTTAGTTTCTGCAATAAATCTTTTGTTCTGTTTGAATTACCAAATTCTCTGTGATTTCTGCACTTGAGTCTCACTAGTGACCCTAACATACTCAGAGAATAATTGATATCTGAAACTCATTGCCAGAGCAGCTGATGGGATTCAATGCAATGAGGCATTTAGACAGACACTTACCTAGGCAAGACATAGAAGGACACATTCCTGTTGGGGGTAAATGGCATTAGTATAGAAATGGCAACAATATCAGCATGGACATAATAGCTGAATGGCCTGTTCTGTACTAAAAGACTATAACATGCTATCTGTTGTGCAGCAAGGCATGGTTTGATCCATGCCAAAAAAAATACTCACCTCCAACAAAATGGAGATATTCCTTTACATTCCATGCCAATGTCAAAATCCTTCCATCAACATCTTGAGGCTCATCATAATCTAAAATCTAAAAAAAACAGAAGTGGCATAAATAGAACATAGGACATAGAGCACAGGATGTATTGATCTTTTAACCTACTCTAAGATCAATTGCTTCCCTACTACATAGCCCTCCATATTTCTTTCATTCAAATGCCTATCTATGAGTCTTTGAAATGTATCTTTTGTATCTGCCTCTACCACCACATCCAGCAGCATGTTTCACACACCCACCCCTTGGTGTAAATCAAACCCTTTATTTTCCTCCAATCACTTTAAAATTATGCTCCTCTTATTCAGCATTGCTGCTCTGGGACAAACCTTGTAGCTATCCCCTCTACCTATGCCTCTTAACATCTTTTATACCTCTATCATATCACCTTGCATCCTCCTTCGCACCAAAGAGAAAAGCTCTAGTTCACTCAACCTATCCTTATAAAACATGCTTACTAATCTAGGCAGCATTTTGGTAAATTTCCTCTGCGCCATCTGTAAAGCTTCTATATTCTTCCTATAATGAATTGACCAGAACTGAACACAATATTCCAAGTGTTGTCTTACCAGAGTTTTATACAGATAAAACATTATCCAATGGCTTTGAAACTCATTCCCCAGCTAATAAAGACCAACACTCCATTGCCTTCTTAACCAGCTTATCAAGTTGTGCAGTGAATTTGAGGGATCTAAGGACGTAGTTTCCAAGAACCCTGTATTCCACCACACTGCTAAGAACCCTGCCATTAACACTGTTCTCCGTCTTCAAGTTTACCTTCCAAAGTGAATCATTTCACACTTTGCTGGATTAAACTCATATAACACTTCTCAGCCCAGTTCGGCTTCCTATCAATGCTCCGTTGTAACCAAGGACAACCATCTACACTATCCAAAATATCATCAACTTCTGTGTCATCTGCAGACTTACTAAACCACCCTTCCACTTCTTCATCCAAGTCATTTTTAAACATCACAAAGTGCAGGGGTTCCCGGACAGATCCCTGCGGAACACCACTGGTCACTGACACCCATGCAGAAAGTGCTCCATCTACAACCAACCTCTGCCCTCTGTTAGTAAGCCAGTTCTATATCCACAAAGGCAGTTTTCCCAGGATATCATTCCTCCTGACCTTCTGAATGAGCCTTCTGACAGAATTCTTGTCAACATCTTACTAAAATCCAAATCCACCACATCAACTGCTCTACCTTCATAAAATTGTTCTGTCACTTCCTCAAAGAATTCCATCAGGCTTGTGAGACATGGGCAGCCCCTTACAAAGCCAAGTTGATGATCCCTAATCAGACTATGCTTTAAATCCTGTCTCTAAGAATCTTCTCAAATAATTTGCCCATCACTGAAGTAAGACTCATTGGTCTATAATTCCCAGGGTTATCTTTTCTTGAACAAAGGAATAACATTTGCCACTCTGCAATCATCTGGCACTACTGCTGTGACTAGTAAGGATGCAATGCTATGGGACAGCAATTGCTTGTCTCACTTGTCATCGTGACTGAGGGTATATCCTATCCAACCCTAGGGACTTATCCATCTTAATACTTTTCCAATGCTCCAGCACATAATTTTTCTTAACATTGACATGTTATAGCATATTAGCCTATTCTATGCTGTCCTCACATTGGTCAAAGTCCCTCTCACTGCTGAATACTGAAGCAATGTATTCATTAAGACCTCCCCTACCTCCTCTTTTATCCATGATCTGTCATACTCCCTCCAGTAATCCTTCTGTTCTTCACATATAGTATGTGTAGAAGGCCTTGTGGTTTTCCTTAATACTACATGCCAAGGCATTCCCATGCCCCCTTCAGGTTCATAAGCTCCTTCCTAGTTACTTTTTAATTCTCTAGAGCCCTATTTGATCCTTGTTTCCTTCTTCCTTTTTACAATATGCGCTTGGTTTCTTCAAACCGTTATTCTTTCCTGCCTCAAAGGGAAAAAACCTATCCAGAACCCTAGCCATCAAACATCCTCCACATTTCCGTTATACATTTTTCTGAGTACATCTATTCCCAATTTATGCTGTCAACTTCATGCCTGATAGCATCATAATTCACCCTCCCCAACTAAGTACTTCCCCATACCATCTGCTCGTATCTCTGACTAAGGCTATGATAAAGATCATAGAGTTGAGGTCAATCAATGTCTCAGAAATGCTCACTCTCATCTGCCCAGGTTCATTGCCTAGTACCTGATCCAGACTGGGCTCCCCTCTAGTCGGCCTGTCTACGTATTGTGTCAGGAATCCTTTCTGTAGACATCTAACAAATTCTATCCTATCTAAACATTCTGCACTAAGGAGGTGCCAACCAATATTAGAGATGTTAAAGCCATTCATGAAAACAACAATGTTATCTTTGTACCTTTCCAAAATCTGCCTCACAATCTGTTCCTCTGTGATTGTTGCTATTTGGAGGGGGGTTTGAAAGGGGTTCTAATTGAGTGATTATTCCCTTTCCGTTTCTGACTGCCACACTGAGTCATTAGACAACCCCTTCTTTTCAGCCACTGTGATACTATCTCTGATTATCAATGGCACTCCCCAACTATTTTACCTCCCTCCCTGTCCCTTTTGAACCATCTAAACCCCAGAACATCCAGCAGACATCCCTGCCCGAGTGACAGCAAAGTCTTTGTAGTGGCCATAGCAGCATAGTTCCATGTATTGATCCATGATCTAAGTTCATCACCCTTGTTCTAGACACATTTCAACCTATCCAACTGACTGCCATTAATCTGCCAGATGATGCTGAGGATGTTCTACGAGTCTGTGGTGGCCAGTGCTATCATATTTGCTGTTGTGTGCTGGGGCAGCAGGCTGAGGGTAGCAGACACCAACAGAATCAACAAACTCATCCGTAAGGCCAGTGATGTTGTGGGGATGGAACTGGACTCTCTCACGGTGGTGTCTGAAAAGAGGATATTGTCTAAGTTGCATGCCATCTTGGTCAATGTCTCCCATCCACTACATAATGTACTGGGTGGGCACAGGAGTACATTCAGCCAGAGACTCATTCCACCAAGATGCAACACAGAGCATCATAGGAAGTCATTCCTGCCTGGGGCCATCAAAATTTACAACTTCTTCCTTGGAGGGTCAGACACCCTGAGCCAATAGGCTGGTCCTGGACTTATTTCATAATTTACTGGCATAATTTACATATTACTATCTAACTATTTATGGTTCTATTACTATTTATTATTTATGGTGCAACTGTAACGAAAACCAATTTCCCCTGGGATCCATAAAGTATGACTATGAACTATGAACTATGAATTAAATCCTGTCCTCTGCCTACCCTCCCTCACAGTCTCTCTACACACTGTAGCTACCTTCACACCAAATGCTTCATCGTCTAACTTATCATTCTGGTCCCATTAGCCTGCCAACTGGTTTAAACCATCCCAACAGCTCTAGCAAACCTGGCCACAGGGTATTTGTCCTCCTCGTTTTCAGGTGTAACCTATCCTTTGTGTACAGGTCATAGCTTCCCCTGAAGATATACCAGTGATTTACAAATCTGAAACCCTGCCTCTTGCACCAATTCTTCAGCCACTCATTCAACTGTTAGATCAACCTATTCCTATCCTCATGTACTGCAATGCTCTCTCTTCAGGTCATCAACCCTTTTCCTACCTATCTCGCAGGTACCAATATATACCACGACTCTGGCTGCATATCATCCTCCTCTAGAATGCTGTAGACTAGATCTGAAATGTACCGGACCCTGGCACCTGGAAGGCAACATTCCATCCAGATGTCTCTTTCATGTCCATAAATACTCCTGTCTCATCCCCTAATGGTAGAATCTCCTGTGCGTTCATCTTCTCTCCCACTTTCCTTTCTAAGCCACAGAGCCACACTCAGTCCCTAGCCACAGACCTAGCCATTGTGGCTTTCCCCTTGTTGGTCCTCCTGCCCCCCCGCCCCACCTAACAGTATCCAAAGTGGTATCCTTGTTATTAAGAGGAGCGGCCACAGGGGTACTCTGCACCATCTGCCTATTCCCCTTCCTTCTCCAGGTACCTGCCTCCTACAACTGAGGCTTGTCTATCTCCCTGTAGATCCTATCTATTATCTCTTTATTCTCCTGCATGACTCATCCAGCTCCAGTCTCATTTACCTAACACAGTCTGTAAGGAGCTACTTCCAGCTGTATTTGCAGATGTAGCAGTCAAGGAGAATGGAGATCCATTCTCACTACTCTAGTGAGGCACTGATAAAGAGAAAAATGGAAATCTGATGGAAATTTCAACCTGGCCTCCGCCACTTCTTAACAACGTCTCAGTTTCCCACACTAACTCTGTCCCACTCTGACAATGGCCATACTCACAATGACCATTCCACTCAAATCTATTGGCCCTTTCTAAGTATCCAATTAACCAAATAAACTCAATCTCCACAGAAGTACTGTGATAACAAAAGCAGATCAGAGGATAGATATTCTGATATTAATACCTGACTTCCCAATGATTTTGCACCTCATACAAGACATAATCCAGGAGTGTGTTGGAAGGCTGTTCCTTTTCCTGAGATGGCTGCACTCCTAATACTAGATAAGAAAACTTTATAGTAGACATGGCAATTTGCTTGATCAGGACCCTATCAGTTCTTACACTTCCCACCACTGATACAATGTTGATAAAAATAACACATTAGACATTTCAGTCACTTGTAAAAACTTCTATGAGAACCTCCCAAGCTCATAACCTCTGCTGTCTAGTAATTATTACCCCCATTCTCATCGAAAGCACAAATTATTTCCCTGACCATGACTGATCTTGGCAAATTTTTCTACAGAAGTCATTTGCCATTGCCTTCTTCTGGGTAGATTCTTTATAAGAGGGGTGACCTCAGCCATTATCAATACTCTTCAGTGATTGTCTGTCTGGCGTCAGTCGTTGCATAACCAGGGCTTGCAATATGCATCAGCTGCTCATACGACCATCCACCACCTGCTCCCATGGTTTCATGTGACCCTGATCACTGGTGGGGATCGGGGCAGCTAAGCAGGTGCTACACCTTGCCCCAGGGTGACCTGCAACCTAGCAATGGAAGAAGCACCTTACACCTCCTTTGGTAGAGACTTACCTCCACCCCACCACCTAAAATTCATTGTTACTGGGTTTAAATCCTAGAACTCTCCATCTTAAGAGCTGGAGTAAAGCTCACCACAAGGGCTTGCAGCAAGTCATGAAGATTGTTCACCACTTCTATCCCTTGGGCAATTGGGGAAAGAAACTAAATTTTGAACTTGCAGCAATGTCCACATCCAATTAATTAAAATATTTCTCCTTCTTTTTCTCCTATGGTCCACTTTCCTCTCTAATCACATTCCTTTCTCTCCAGCCCTTTACTTTTCCTACTCACCTGGCTTTACCTATCAGCGTCTAGCTATCCCCATTCCGCTCCCCGCATCTTTTTATTCTGGCATCTTCCCCCTTCCTTTCCAGTCCTGAAGAAGGGTCTCAGCCGGAAACATTGACTGTTTATTTATTTCCATAGATGTTGTCTGACTGGCTGAGTTCCTTCATCGTTTTGTGTGTGTTGATTTGGATTTCCAGTATCTGTAGAATTTCTGATGTTTAGAAATTAAAACTGCCTGTTGTAGAAGGAGTGGTCTCCCATTCTACATCACATGACACCGTGGATCTTTCATCTTTGTTTTAGAGGGCAGATGGGTTCACAGTTCAAAGGCCACCTGAAAGACAATGACAGTACTCCTCAGGACTTCACTGATGTATACTGGACTGACAAAGATTCTACTGTTGGGATTTAGTAGGAAATAGAAACCATCACTAATGTTCTGCATTATCCACAGTTCACAAGTTTCATTTCTCCTTTCTCCCTTACTTCAATTTAATCAGATTGCTGCTGTATTAGTTGGATGAGACAGGAGTGTTGCAACCTAATTTTCAATAGCCTCTGACAATGTTGATATTCCCCACATCAACTCCAGAATGCAATTATTTTATGTACAAGAAAATGACAGATTTATCAGAAGAGAATATTTGATTTCAAATGGATTGAAGTAATCGGGTCATTTTTATTATATCCTCAGCTACTTATCAATCCGTGTCTCTCTCTACCCAAAATTTATTACATAATGGAATACAGCTACATTATTCGTGGTAATTATCTGTAGCATAGTGATTGTTGGCTCAACTTCTGCCTGTCATGTTCATGGCTGCTGACAAAGAATTACCCAGTTAATTTCATTTTCCTGGTCTTGGTCAATAATTGTAAGTCAGGGCAAACCACGTGTGTATCAAAATATGTTTTGAGTGCAGCGAGTTTTTCTGCCTCCACTATCTTTTCAGTCAATGTTGTACACCCCTCTGTCTCCCACCCCTCCATACCTTGGGTGAAAATTTCTCTCCGGAACTTTCTTCTAAGGCAGGGGTTCCCAGCCTGGGGTCCGTGGACCCCTTGATTAATGGTAGGGATCCGTGGTGTAAAAGAAGTTGGGAACCCCTGCTCTAGGGGTTCTAAGTTAAGCCTGATTTATACTTGTGCGTACAGGCTACACCGTAACCTATGCCGTAGGCCTGATTTATACTTCGCCGTGGCGAGCATGCATAGTTGTGTCTACGTCGCTCTGGAATTCACCGCCAAAATGCTAGTTGGCGGTGAGGTTTCTATGCCACTGTGTTGAGTTTCTTCGTGAGAGACATGGATGAGGAAATGCATTTCAAATATTTTCAGATGTCAGCAGGTAGAGTTGACGATTTGGTTCATTGTCTCCAACCATTTATTTCGCATCAGTGTGCAGACATGGCGGAGAAAAGCAACAGAAATGCGTAATAGGAAATGCGATGCTACCAAGCGGACCAATCACAGTTGTTGCGGTCTGCGTCGCCGCGATGTGTGAGTTACATTTTTGGGGAGGTGCACGTCACCCTACGGTGTAGGGTATGCGATACCTACGGCATACATTTGATACAGAAATATAAATCAGGCTTTAAGCTGAGCAGGGCCATAGAGTCATACAGCATGGAAACAAGTCCTTTCAGCCCTGCTGATCATAGTGCCTACCAAGCTCGTCCCATTTACCTGCATTTGGACAATGTCCCTATAGACCCCTCCTGTCTGTGTACTTATACAACTGGCTTTGAAATGATCCTATTGTACCAGCCTCAACCACTTCCGCTGCTAGCTCATTCTTTATACAGAGCACTCTCTGCGTGAAGAAGTTGCCCCTAAATCTTTCACCTCTCACCTTAAATCTATGCCCTCAAGGCTTTAGTTCCCCTTTCCTGGAAAAATCTATGTCAGTTCACCCTATCTATATTCCCAATGATTTAATATGCTTCTGTTAGGTTACGTTCCCCCGCCCCCCCCCCCCCAAGTCCTGACGAGGGGTCTCGGCCTGAAACGTCGACTGTACCTCTTCCTAGAGATGCTGCCTGGCCTGCTGCGTTCACCAGCAACTTTGATGTGTGTTGCTTGAATTTCCAGCATCTGCAGAATTCCTGTTGTTCTACTGACTCTCCTTTGTTTATCTGCCTGTTATTTCTTCAAGGAATTCCAACAGATTTGTCAGGCATGATCTCTCTTTAAGGAAACCATGCTGTCTTTGGCCTATTTTATCATGTGCCTCCTAGTACCCTAAAAACTCATCCTTCATAATGGACTCCAACATCTTCTCAGTCATTGAAGTCAGGATATCTGGCCTATCATTTTCTTTATTTGCCTATCTCACTACTTAAAGGGTGGAGAGACATTTGTAATTTTCCAGTCCTCCTGAACCATTCCAGAATCTAGTAATTCTTGAAAGATTATTCCTAATGTCTCCACAATCTCTTCACCTGCCTCTTCTCGAACCCTGGGATCTAATTCATCTAGTCCAGGTGATTTATCTACCTTCAGACCTTTCAGTTTCCCAAGCACCTTTCCCTTAGTAATAGCAATTCTTTTCAAATCTTTTTATTATTATTCAAAAAATAACATGAGTACATTGAATTAAGCAACACAATGTCTCAAGGAAAAAAAACATTATTTTAAAGATTGAAAAATTTTTGTGATAATTAAAAAAAAACCTACTAAGCAGAAAAGTGGGAAAAAATAAACCCCCATTAGGTGTACAACCCCAGAGCCATGCGTCATACGAAAAGCTTCTAAAGATAAACATCAAACAGCCAGTAAGAAAAAGAATACACCAGAAATTTACAATTAGATCGTGGAGAAAATCTATCAATTAACTCAAATGATAATAATGAGCAAATGAACCCCAGCTTTTCTCAAAACTAATAATAACAATTGCACTCACTTCTTCCCCCTGACGCTCTCACTTTTCTGGTTTTCTGCTAGTTTCTTCCACAGTGAAGACTGATGCAAATTGCTTGTTAAGTTCATCCACCATTTCTTTGTCCCCTATTACTACTCTGCAGTATCATTTTTCAGTGCTCTGCTATCTAGTCTCACCTCTCCTTTAGTCTTTATATATCTGGAAAACCTTTTGGTATCCCCTTTTATGTTATTGGCTAACGTACCTTCATATTTCATTTTCTCTCTCCTTATGGCTTTTTTAATTGCTCGTTTGTTTTCAAAAGCTTCCCAATCCTTTACCTTCCCACTAATATTTGTCACATTATATGCACACTCATTTATGCTGTCTTTGACTTCCCTTGTAAGCCATGGTTTCCTCATCCAGCCTTTAGAATATTTCCCTATCTTTGACATGTACAGTATCTATCCTGCATCTTCCAAATTGCTTCCAGAAACTCCAGCCATTGCTATTCTGCTGTCAACCCTGCTAGTGTCCCCTTCCGATCAACTTTGGTCAGCTCCTCTCTCATGCCTCTTTTATTTCCTTTACTTCACTGGAGTGCCAATACATATGATTTTATCTTCTCTCCCTCTCAAAGTGCAGGATGAATTTATTCATTTATGTATTTTATTATAATTCATTTAGAAATACAACACGGAACTGGACCTTCTGGCCCAATGAGCCAAACCGCCCAACAACTCACCTACTTAACCCTATTTTTTTATTTATATAGCACATTTAAGAACAACCTACGTTGAGCAAAGTGCTGTACAGATCAGAGCAGAATAGCTAGAATTACAAATATGAGAAACACAGACATAACCAATAAGGCAAACAGCTTACAGGCACAAAAGAAACAACGCAAGGGCCTAGGCACAAGCCAAAAATCAGCCACATCAGGAGGATTCAAACACTAGTGAATAAAAGTAAGATTTGAGCCTGGATTTAAAAGAGTCGATGGAGGAGGCAAATCTGATAGGGAGGGGAATGCTGTAACCCTAGCCTAATCACAGAACAATTTACAATCACTAATTAACCTGCTAACCAGTACTTCTTTGGACTAGGAGAGGAAACCAGAGCACTCAGAGGAAACCCAAGTGTTCATGGGGAGATCGCACAAATTCCTCACAGAGGATCCTGCATGTGTTGTCTATCTATGCTGCACTTTCTCTGTGGCCTCTACACTTTATTCTGCAATGTCTTACCCACCCTGTCACAGGGAGGACATACAGACGCCTTACAGATGGCGTCAGAATTGAACTCTGAACTCTGATACCAACCTGTAGAAGGGGCACGCTAGCCACTACGCCGCTGTGGCGCCCAATTGGAAGTTCCAATTCCATAATGGACCTCTCAAGTAAAAAGAGAACCTGCGTTCAGGAGGCCATGGTCTCAATCTCAAAGCCACCAGGTCCGCAATACCAAATAGATTCAGCTTTATTTCAAACGTGTACATCAAACATAGATTGAAATGTGGCATTAGCGTTTGCAACCAAAACACCCAAGGATGTTTTGGTTGCCACACACTCCTTCTGGCACCAACAGAGCAACGCAGAACATATCAAACAACAAAACATGCACCTCGCACTTTATGTCAACCTGTCACTCTCCAGGCTGTGCCACTCAGACTTGTGCTGATATTATTTTGTGACTGTTTGTGCTGTGTGTGACTACATGTACTCTGTTTTGCACATTCTGGCCCCAGAGGAATGATGTTTCTTTTAGCTGTATACCGGCATGATGAGCTTGAACATGAAACTGAATCTGACAAAGAAATAAACAGCTAAACCAAGCCCAGTTCCTCCTCTCACCCACCCACGCACATACCCAGTCCTCTAACCCCAGGACAGGCCATCTTCTTTGTCCTCCAGTCTCCAGCGGACTGGTGGATTTGTAGACATTGATCGGGCCTTCAACTTCCCCAGTGCACGCAGAGCTTTGGCCTTTGGTCCTAGGTTTTCAAGTCGAGTTTACATTTACAAGCACTGAGGCCTCTTTGTTGGCATTCAAACATGCCACTATAGGTCAGTAGATGGTGCTAGGGGTATGAAGGTTGGGACTGTAATGATTTATCCAAGAATTGCACACGAGTTGAATACTCTGCCAAAGATAGTGATCCCTTCTCCAAAATACCCCACCACCTACACGAATCCCCTTGCTGTACCGTTGCCCACCCACCATTCTGGCCCAGCCTTTCATTACGTTCCATAAGCATACAAGCTGTTGAATACCAGAGATCACACTCGTCTCTGTCTCTGAGCAACCCCTGCACTGGGCATCTTCTGGTAATTCAACCTTGGCATGAATAACAAAGCAAATTCAGGTAACAGTTCACAGCCCAGCCAATCAGAGCTCAAGGTGATGAGGTCAAGCATATGTCTCATTCATGAGTATCACTGTGTTCAAAGATAACACAACCGATTTTTTTTAAATCTGGAAAAATAATCCGTTACTGTCGAAATGCCCGTCACACTTCCGAGAAAGCTAATTGCTTATACACGAAGACAAATTCTGGTCCTGAGAGGGGCCTCTACAATTTTACCCCACCCCGTCCCTTCCATCACTGGACCTGAAGGTTTACCCTCCTCAAACCTCTCACCGCTCCCTAAAAGGAATTCTTTGAAATCTATTCAAGGATTTGTTTTTGAGAATGGATAACCAAAGTCTCCTGCTGTTGTGCCCCAATCTCACCAGAGTCCTGAGGTGGATTTGCGGGATGATTTGGTAAACCGCGGGCGCTACATAAAGTGCAGCCTGCGAAGAGGCGGCAGCCCCAGATTAAAGCTGAAACCTAGGTTAGGAGCAATCACACCTATCCGCGGCTGAAGGGCGAGAAGGCTCGAACAGGATGGGGAGGCAGAAATAGATTCGCAAAACTGGGGGCCCTATATAATTGCAGGCAGCCTTTCTGCCCCATATCAAAGCCTATAACCAGAGTGTTTAGGAGGAATCCGTTCCCCCCATCACCCAAAGCACAAAGCAACCGAGTCCATTTCCCAAGTCCCACTTGTTGGGGTGGGTAACACAAACTACAAAACAATGACCACGAAAGGTGGGAGCAATGACCCCCTCTTCCCCTTGAACAAAAGGAACAGGAAGAGACCACTTAGCTTTTCCACCACATCCACCTTCTAACCTGTACTGATTCAGACAGTCACCATCGCCCATGTCTACGGAAACGAAGCTCACCTCAAATCCAAGTTTAGCTCATGCTGGAGTGGCGGAGCAGACTTGATGAGCCGAATGGCCTACTTCTGCTCCTTTGTCTTGTGATCTTGTGAAGTTCTGAACTTTTCAATGCTGCATATTCCAAACAGATTTTACTTGGGGGGTATCCATATTCCAAACTAGGAGAAACAATCCACTCCCTAGCCCAATTTTAGAC
Organism: Mobula hypostoma; assembly: GCF_963921235.1. NCBI lineage: Eukaryota > Metazoa > Chordata > Chondrichthyes > Myliobatiformes > Myliobatidae > Mobula > Mobula hypostoma. The sequence goes on along the minus strand of NC_086099.1, from coordinate 126,787,014 downwards.
CTCCTTCCCTTTGTTCTGGGCTGTTCCCATCAGATGGTTCTTGGACCATCCGAAGAGCTCAACCCACCCCTGCCTCAAGCATCCTAAACATCTCCCAGATATGAATTCTATCATATTATGATCACTACCTCCTAAGGATTCCTTTACCTTAAGCTCCCTAATTAAATCTGGTTCATCACACAACACCCGATCCAGAATAGCCTTTCCCTGAGTGGACTTGGCTCCTATAAAAAGGCATCTCTTATGCATTCTACAAATTCCTTCTTTTGAGATCCAGCATCAACCTAATTTTCCCAATCTACCTGCATATTGAAATCCACCATGGTTGTCATAACTCTTCCCTTTTTACATGACATTTCTGTCTCCTGTTGTAATTTTCATCCCACAACCTGACTACTGTTTGGAGGTCTGTACATAACTCCCATCAGGATCTTTTTATCCCTGCAGTTTCTTAACTGTACCCACAAGAATTCAACATTTTCCAATTCTATGTCACCCCATTCAAAGTACTTGATTTCATTTTTTTCCAACAGAACCGTACCACCTGCCTACCTGCCTGTCCTTTGGATGTAAGCCCCCAGCTATGATCTTCTTTCAGCCATAACTCAGTGATTTTCACAATGCCCACAATGCCATACCTGCCAATCTCTAACTATACTATAAGATCATTTACTTTATTCTGTGTCGCATAGTGCAAGCATTCAAATATCACACCTTCAGTCTTGTATTCATCACCCTTTTAGATTTTGCCCAGATGTTACACTTCAACTCATCCTACTGACTGTAATTTTGCCCTGTCATCTGCCTGTCCTTCCTCACAGGCTCACTACACACTGCATCTACCTCTACACAAGCTGCCCATCTTCAGCCCTATCACTCCGGTTCCCATTTCCCCTCAAATTAGTTTAAATCCTCCCCAGATGTTTTAACAAACATTTTATCCACGAGGATATTGGTCTCCCTGGATTTAGGTATAACTTTTTTACACAACTTTGAACTTTTTTACTGTGACCATGGCCGGTTCTTCACCAAGTTATAGTATTGTTGCACTGTTGTAACTATATGTTATAATTATGTGTTTTTTATTAGTTTTTCAGTCTTGGTCTGTCCTGTGTTTTGCGATATCACACCGGAGGAATATTGTATCATTTCTTAATGCATGCATTACTAAATGACAATAAAAGAGGACTGTGTGTCCTCATAATCTAAAAAAAACTAATCCTTTTTGTATAGGTCATAACTTCCCCAGAAGAGAACCCAATTATCCAGAAATCTGAAACCCTGCCCCCTGCACCTCAGCCACTCGTTCATCTGTGCTATCATCCTGTTCCTGCCCTTACTATCATGTGGCATTGGAAGCCATCCAGAGATGACTACCTGGAAGATCCTGCTCTTCAGCCGCTTCCCTATACTCACTGCAAAGGACCCCTTTCTACCTATCTCTTTATACAGTATACAGTATATTGCATATTCTCTCACCTTAGTAATGAGTGGATCTGCAGAGAGCAGCTTGCAATGAGGTCCTGCATTCCAACATCATCTTGCTCAGTTCCTGGGACATGAGGAGACACCTTGATGACCCTTCTAAAATGTACATCCTCTTTTTTCACCAGAATGATCCCACCTGTCACCTGGGTGATCCATTGATATCCTACAATTTACGATACCGACCATTCGTAATATTTTCAAATAATGAATTTCTGTCCTTGTTTTAGGTTTCAAGTATCTGAAGTTTGGTTTTTTATTAACTTTCATTGACTGTAACATTCTGACTGATTACATCTTCCAGTCATCTTCATGCTCATGATTATGGGCCATGTGTCCCTTCAGATAAAGATCATTAGGAAAGGCTGGCTGAGGAGCAGGGAAGCATCTTTTATTCATATACACATTGGAATCTACATCATTGGTACGTCTACACCAGAAAACTCAAAGGAACTAACACTGATCCCCATTGATCCTCATTGTAACAGCTTTCATTCATTTGTTACATGCCATGTCACATGATATGGGCAATCATTGTCTTCCCATCACCATGATTGTTCTACAGAAGGGGTTTACTATTGCTGCCTTCTGAGAAGTGTCTTTGCAAGATGGGTGACCCCAGCCATTATCATTACTCTTCAGAGATTGTCTGCCTGGCATCAGTGATTGCATAACCAGGACTTGTGATACGCTTCACCTGACCATCCACTATCTGCTCCCATGGCTTCATGTGACCCTGTTCGGTTTGTGGGGGGGGGGAGGTGCTAAGCAGGTGCTACACCTTCTCTAAGGGTGGCCTGTTGGCTAGAGGGAAGGAGCACCTCACACCTCCTTCTGCAGAGAAATATATGACCTCCACACCCATAACTTTACTGTTGCAAAAATGACGATTGAACATTACTTTTTGCTTCCTGGCATTGATAGAATTTTAGATTAAATTTGCTACTTCAGTTTAAATGAGCTAACATCTAAATCTGTTGAATAACAGGTCCAGATAAAAATAACCAATTTGCAGCACTACTTTTCTAAGTATACCAGTAAATATTTCATTCTGATTTCAGCCTTGAGTTATTATGTTCCTGAGATTCTATCAACTGGACAAGTGTGGTGGCTACTTTGATCACTTCTGCCAAGACACGGCTACTGATTTATTTCTAAGTAAGGAGATGGTGCTACATGTGCCCTTTACACCCCTCCACTCTGTGGAAGTATGAAATATCAGATATGCCGAACTCAATGTCTGAAGATGCTCATTAAAACAACCCTCTTTTGTCTTTATTTGTAATGATAAAGTCACAAGTGATGCAAAACCTAATCTAAAGTCAAATACACCAAGAACTCCAGCTGAAGTTGTGTGAACGGTAAGGAATACAGTTAGAATATAGTTAGAATACAGTTAGTTATACAGTCAGAATACCAATGGAATACAATGACATCGGCAGTAGAATCACTGTTTCACAGATCTAGTGTTCAGTGAACCAGCCCTGTACGGTACTCTGCAAAAGTCTTATTAGATTAGATTAGATTCAACTTTATTGTCATTGTGCCGAGTACAGATACAAAGCCAATGAAATGCCGTTAGTATCTGACCAGAAATGCAAAGAATAGTGTTATTTACAAAATAACTGTGAATAAAAAGTAAGTGCTACAGCACACAAATATAAAAGTACTGAGACAGTACAATATGGGTGCAATACTGCTTAGCACTGTGATGTGAGGTTCAGCAGGGTCACAGCCCCAGGGAAGAAGCTCTTCTGTGCCTGCTGGTGTGGGAGCGGAGGCTCCTGTAGTGCCTACCGGATGGGAGGAGAGTAAAAAGTCCATGGTTCGGGTGAGATGCATCCTTGATAATGCTTTTTGCCCTGCGCAGGCAGCGTTTATGGTAGATGTTCTCAATGGTGGGCAATTGGGTGCCGATAATCCGCTGGTCAGTTTTCACCACACGCTGGAGTGCTTTGCGGTTTGATACGGGACAATTGCCATACCACTCTGAGATGCAATTGGTGAGTATGCTCTCAATGGTACAGCGGTAAAAGTCCATCTGTATCCTTGGACAGAGGTGAGCTTTCTCGATGCTCCGCAGGAAATAAAGGTGCTATTGCACCTTTTTGATAAGGATGGAGAAGTTCAGTAAGTCCTTGGAAATGTGGACACCAAGGAATTTGAAGCTTGATATACGCACCACTACAGCTTCGTTGATGTAGATGGGGACATGAGTGTGGCTCCTAGCATGCCTGAAGTTCACAATGATCTCCTTGGTCTTTTGGGTGTTAGGGACCAGGTTGTTGTCAGCACACCATGCAGCCAGGTGCTGGACCTCGTCCCTGTAGGCTGTCTCATCATCCCCTCTGATCAGACCAACCACCATGGTGTTTTCTGCCAACTTGATTATGGAATTAGAACCATGTACAGGAACACAGTCATAGGTGAAAAGGGAGTACAGAAGAGGGCTCAGCACACAGCCTTGAGGCATGCCTGTATTCAGGGTGAGAGTGGAGGAGGAGAGGTTGTCTAACTTCACTGATTGGGGTCTGTTAGTCAGAAAGTCCAAAGGTCCAATTGCAGAGGGATGAGCTGATACCAAGCTGGCGAAGTTTGGCGATCAGTTTGGAGGGGATCACAGTATTGAATGCCGAACTATAAGTCAATGAACAACATTCTGACGTAAGAGTTGGGGCTGTCCAGGTGTACATATATGTATATATATGTAGCTAGGGTGCCTATGACTTTTGCACAGTACTATAATAATTTTATGTATTCCACTTAATGGCTGCTGCTGCAAAAAAAAAAGAAATTTCATGACATGTGTGAGTGATGATAAACCTGATTCTGATATGGGTCTCTATTGTGGACTGAGTGTGGGAAGGGGGCAGGGAAAGGGGAATCATGATTGGGAGAGGGGAAGTGAGAGGGGAGGGAACAGGCAGTGCCAGAGGGACATTCTGTAATGATCAATAAACCAAATGTTTGGAATCAAGTGAGCTTGTCTGGTGTCTCAGGGCAGGGTGTGCTTGCACCTGCAACCCCCCTCCCACCCCACCCCTGGCACTCCTTCTCTGACACCTGTCTCACACCTCTCCCCCTGCACTCCATCCTCGCCATTCCCAACATCGTTGGCTACCGCCAAATTTACAAACTCGCTCTCCACTCCACATTGACAAATGCAATGCTGTACAACAAACGTTTTAGGCACACTAGCTATATATCATGTGTCTAAGACTTTTGTACAGTACTGGATGTGTGGAGGACCATACAACAAATACAGGAGGAAGTCAGCACGTCAGGTATCGCCTACAGAGAGCAATTAACAGTCAATGTTTTGGGCCTCTCCATAGATGTTGCTTAATCTGCTGAGTTTCACCAGCAGTTTGAGTGTGCTACTCTGGATTTCCAGCACCTGCAAAATCTCTTGTGCTTATGAATTTGAGCACGTGTGGACTTTGCAATGTCAGGGTTTCCCCAGGATGCCCTGGTTTACTCCCACACAGATATGTGGGTGAGTGAGTTCATTATTTATTATCTCTTTCATTATTAGTTATATCAATGTCAAATAAATGGAGTGGGGGATGTGGGCTTGGCCAGCCATGGATTGATTAGGCTCAACCCACTGTCAAATGTGGGTAAACGTGCCCGATGAGGGTCTCCAGTTAAAAAAAAAAGATGGTAAGCTGCAACAGCACGTTAGTGCAAAGGGGTTTTATTTAGTGCCAGGTGAAAAAAAGAGCAAAAGCTGCCCAAAAGATGTGAAGAAAAAAAGTATTTATAAATAGACACATGAAAACAAACACGTATGTACAAAAATTTGCAAATATATGGAGGTTTGCTCCAGGACACACTTTGTCTTTAACTTTCCAATATAACTATTCAACAACCATCAACCACACCTCTCATCAAAGCCAGACTGAGGGTTTAAATCTACCTCCACCTGGCCGAAAGGTCCAGGAAATTCTACTGTTGCTCAGGGTGGGGGGAGGGGGGCCATCACCCGGCCAGACCATAATAATTATTTTGGATGCAGAAATGTAACATTTTAAACAGGGATTCAAACATCTTACAGTTTTCTTCCACAACAAATGCCTTAGTTAAACCCACAGATCAGTGTCTACATGCTCGGATGAATATAAAAGAATAATGCCCATTTTATGGCAAGAGATTCCTTCTCAACCTTGTCTCCTGCGGTAGCAGCTTCCAGCTAAGATACAATACTGGCTGTTCTTCCCCCCACCCCCCTTTCCCCGGTCCAGGACTGCACCAATCCTCACTGCTGAGGCATCGATTAGATTAGATTAGATTATGAGGTCACTCAGTCCTCTTTCGTTTTCATTTAGTAATGCATGCATTAAAAAATGATACAATGTTCCTCCAGTATGATATCACAGAAACACAAGACAGACCAAGACTAAAACTGACAAAAACCACATAATTATAACATAGAATTACAACAGTGCAAAGCAATACCGTAATTTGATAAAGAACAGACCATGGGTGTAGTAAAAAAAAAATCTCAAAGTCCCGATAGCCCCATCATCTCATGCAGACGGTAGAAGGAAGAAAAACTCTCCCTGCCATGAATGTCCAGCGCCGCAAACTTGCCGATGCAGCACCCTAGAAGCACCCGACCACAGCCGACTCTTGAGTCCGTCCGAAAACTTCGAGCCTCCGACCAGCCTTCCGACACCGAGCACCATCCTCTGCCGAGTGCTTCAACCCCGACCCCGGCCGCCAAGCAACAGGCAAAGCCGAGGACTCAGGGCCTTCCCCTCTGGAGATTCTGGATCGCACAGTAGCAGTGGCAGTGAAACAGGCATTTCAGAAGTTTCTCCAGATGTTCCTCTATGCTTCTCACGTCCATCTCCATCAAATGAGGATTGTGCACGGCATCCTACTTGACAGATTACAGATATTCATTCCAGAGTGGCTGCTGCACGCTGCATCGCGCCATCTTTTCTTCTCTTGAATCATTTGGAGAAATCTCGTCCAATGAGGACCGGCCAGAAACACAAAGCCTCCTTCAGAGTATCAAAGGCTTCCTCATATTCTTTAGTCCACCAGACTGGCTTCTTTGTAGATTTCAGTGTCAGTTCTATTAAAGGAACTGCCAAGGTGGCAAACTGAGGGATAAAATGGCGATACTACCTGATTAACCCCAGGAAGGACCTTTGTGTTTGTCTTTGTGCGGGGCTGGAGACTATTTCTGATGGCTTCGACCTTGTCGACCAGTGGTTGAACTAGTCCTTGCCCTAGCTGGTAGCCCAGGTATCATGTCTCACACTTCTGATGTGCAGTGCCAAGCCAGCAGCTGCAATATTCTTCGGGACATCTTTGGGGTGTTTTGAGCTCTCCTTTGGTGACCCTCACAGGCACAAACATCCAACATTCCACCAGTCAGGAGAGGGATGTGTAGACATGCCCACTCCTCCATGGGCCACCAACTCTTTTTTGGCCAGCCGTTTGAACCGCAGGAGATCACTCTCAATATCCTCTCCCTCTTGGAAGACTGACATCTTAGGTTCTCACTGGTAGGCAAATTCCCCATGTCTTGGTTCAGGTATGGGAGAGGGGGCAGGCACCAGTTGCTGGGAAGGCGCCTGTGGATGCTGTGAGGGCTAATCCATACACCTGGAGGCCCAGATAACAGAGAGAGCCGGGCTGCTGGTGGTGGAAGCAGCATTCCTGGGCTTCTGATCTCTGGGTGGACCGAAGATGCTATGAACTTTGGAGACCCTGACACAGTGGGTACTCCTGGGTCAAATGGTAGAGGGGCTCTCTCAGGCTGGTTTATAGCTCTCAGATCTCCTGCAGAACTATTTCTTCCCAGGCCTGCCGCCAGGAGATGAACTGGCCAAGAACAGCTGCCAGCTCAGACATCCACACAGACTTCCCCAGCTCCTCAGAAGGACCCTGATAGACCGTGCACTATGGGCCATGTGCTCCTCCTTGGACTCCATCATGTCCCACCATCCATCCTCATGAAACTCCATCCCTGGAGCGTCTGGTGTCCCATGAATGCAGCCCAGCTCTTTTTGACATCTCCACCCCCTTTTCAGCTTACCGTCCCCATGGTTGCCACCACCTGTCACACCTCAAGATCAGCTGTGGGTCAGCTTGTCTGATGAAGGTCACCAGTTGACAAAAAAAAAACAGATGGTGAGCTACAACAGCAAGTTAGTGTCTGCGTTTTTATTTTGCGCCTAGTGTATAAAAACACAAAAGCTGCCTAAGACACGAGGAAACCTGCAGATGCTGGAAAAACAAGCAACACACACAAAAAATGCTGGTGAACGCAGCAGGCCAGGCAGCATCTATAGGAAGAGGTACAGTTGACATTTCGGGCCGAGACCCTTTGTCCCGGCTAAGAGTTGTGAAGATGCCTAAGAGATGCCTAAGAGTTGTGAAGATAAAAAGTATTTACAAATAGACAAATGAAAACTAACACATATGTACAAAAATTTACAAATATACAGAGGCTTTCTCCATGACACACTTTTGTCGTTAACTTTCCAATATAACTATTCACCAACCATCATATCTAACCTCCACACCTCTCTAGCAAAGCCATACTGAGGATTTAAATTGCCTCTGCCTGGCCTCGAAGGACCAGGAAATTCTACTGCTGTTTAGTGCGGTGGAGGGGTGGGGGGGGGGTGTAGGTCACATGACCAGATCATAATAATCATTTCAGATGCACAACTGGAATATTTTAAACAGGGATTCTAATATCCTACAGTTTTATCCCACAACAAATGCCTTAGATCGGTGTCCACATGCTCAGCTGAATATAAAAGAATAATACCACTCCCTCCCCGGTGGTGTTGCCTGAGTAGGGTGCTGCTCCCTCTAACCCAGGCATTATTTTAGGACACCCCAAGCTGTCCCTTGGGTCTTTTGGGGCTGCTCTGCTGCCTACAAACCAATGTAACGGGGTGAGTGAAAATAAATGAAATTGTTTGGAAAGCCCATGTCTAGAATCCTTACTGTTATGAGCTATAAACCAGTAGAGCACGTTAACTGAAGGAATTACTTTGATTAGCCAAGCTAGCGATTGCTTTACTGTTAGGGTGTATGAATGGTGAACTCCCAAGAGCTGCAGAATGGGAGGGTAAAGTGTGTGAACTACTGGGAAAACTGGACCAAGGACAGAATGAGGAGGAGTGACTAACCAGGCAAAGTTCAAAGTTAGCGGGAGAATTATTATTGCCAATCTGTTCCGTCACAGCTATGCTGAGGCATTGGTCAGGCCACACGGAGCACTGTGAACAGTTTTGGGCTCCGTATCTAAGCAAGGATATGCTGGCATTGGCGAGGTTCCAAAGGAAGTTCATGAGAATGATCCTGGGAATTAAAAGGTTAATGTATGAGGGACATTTGATGGCTCTCAGCCTGTACTCACTGGAGTTTAGAAGAATGAAGGTGTATCTCATTGAAACCTTTTGAATATTGAAAAGCCAAGATGGAGTGGATGCTTGCTGTAGTGCGGGAGTCTAGGATTGGGGACACAATCTTAGTATGCAACAATGTCTATTTAGAACAGAGATAAGGAGGAATTTTTTTAGCCAGAGTGTGGTGAATTTGTGCCACAATTCATTACCAAAGATAGCTGTGGAGGCCAAGTCATTGTCAATATTTAAAGCTGGGGTTGATAAGTTCTTGTTCAGAAGGGACGTCAAAGGTTGGGGGAAGAAGGCAGGAGTATAGGATTGAGAGGGATAATAAATTAGCCATTGGAATGGAGGAGCAGATTCGATGGGCTGAATGGCCTAATTCTGCAACTATGTTTTACTAAAGGTACTATGAGAGTCCCAAAGCCTGGGTACTCTGGATGGCATTCAGTGTGAAGCACTACCCTGATATCAGGAAGCTTGTCTGCAAGGACAGTATAAAAGATCCAGATACCCTCTATTCCAGTTACAGATTCTACCCAACTGCTGCAAGTTTTCAGAAGCAGCAGGCTTTTAATATTCTTGAAAAGATCTCTGCAGGAGATGTACAGACACTAGACCACTGAACATTAATATTGGTAACACTTCACAAAACGTTAATAATTACGCTGTCCAGGGAAATAACATAGGAAGATTGCAACTGTACATCTTTCAATTTTAATACCATTAAGCAAGAGAAGAGAAACAGGGCCACTGAAAATGGGAACATTTTTCCAACTTCCATTGAAGGGCTTCTTTTGTTGAAACAAGGCGTCACATGCATAAAGCATTTTGATTATTCCCATTGCCATCTTTTTTTTATTTCTGATGAACTAATTCCTCCCGGGAGGGGGCAGAAGCTGGCAGCATGACGGCAGCACAGCGGCCACTTCGGTGATGATATCTGTTATCTGTCAAGTAGGGGACCGTGCACAATTCTGATTTGATGGAGACAGATGTGAGAGCACCGCAGAACATCTGGAAAACTTCTGAAATACGTGATTCGCTGCCACTGCTACTGTGTGGTAACCGGAATCTCCGGAGCTGAAGGCCCCGAAATCCTCGGCTTTGCGTGTTTCAGCGGCCGGGGAGAGGTCGAAGGTGCTCGGGAGGTTGTATCGGAGAGACTGGTCGGAAGCACGAAGTTTTTCGGACGGACGAACTCGGTGTCGGCTGTGGTCGGCTGCTTCCAAGGTATCAGCAAGTTGACGGTGCCTGGAGGTTTATGGCAGGGAGTTTCTCCCTTTTGCCGCCTGCTATCAGGGACCCGGGAGTTGATCGACTCAGGACTTTGAGACTTGTTTTTACTGTGCCCATGGTCTGTTCTTTATCAAATTATGGTATTGCTTTGCACTGCTGTAACTATATGTTATAATTATGTGGTTCTGTCAGTGTTAGTCTTTGGTCTGTCTTGTTTTCTGTGATATCACTCCAGAGAAACATTGTATCATTTCTTAATGCATGTATGCGTTTCTAAATGACAATAAGTGGACTGAGTGTTCTCATAATCTAAAACTTTAATTCTCATCTTCTGAGAGTGAACAAGAATCTTTACGACTCTCTTTGAAGTAGATGCCACTCTACTTGAAAAAATTAAAAATGTGAAATAAAACTGAAAATGTTTATCCTACAAGGTCCAATGGCAACTCTTCTTCCCACAGAACACCTTAGAGTCCTCAGTACTAAATTCAAAAATTGCGAATAAACAGCTTTTCTAGTTTGGAACAGAACTGATGAGCTCAAGCATTTGTTTTTCTCCAGAGTTCCAGCAACTGCTGTGTTTTACATCTTTGTCCCAGATTTATTTCTCTTCTCAAAGCTATTTTCTCTGTTAATAATGTTTCCTGTAGAGCAGGGATTCCCAGGCTGGGGTCTACGAGCACCTCCGTTAGTGGTAGCAGACGATAGCATAACTAAAGGTTGGGAACTCCTGCTTTAAAGAGATAAAGAGCAACTTATTAATATTCAGCTGGTAGTAATGTATCTCCTAGTTTGTACCCTATCATAGACATTCCCTGATTTGGTGGAGATTTGAACTCATTTCTCTTGATCAATTGTCCAGGTTCTTGGATTTTTATCTGCTGTCTTTTTTATGTCAGAACACTCAGTTGCAATTAGATTGCAAACTCTTCACTCCTTGTATAAAATCAATGGCTCGGAAACCTTCCTGCCAATCACTATCAGTTTTGTACCAATCACCGTATCATGAAATAGTTATAGTATACAAAGCTGATTGATCTGTTGGGTTTATTCTGTCTCTAAAAATAATCTTGATAGTTCCACTTTCCTACCCTCTCGCTGCAAGCACTTAATTAGTTAACATAGAGGCCATGGATTAAGGGTCAAAGGTGAGAAGCTGAAAGGGAATATGAAGGAAACTTTTTCACTCAGAGGCTCGTGAGAGCGTGGAACGAGCTGCCGGCCAAGTTGTGTGTGCGAGTGTGAGAGAAGTTTGGATAGGTACATGGATTGGAGGAGTTAGAGGGCTATGGTCCGGGTGCAAGTCGATGTGATTAGGCAGTTTAAATGGTTCAGCTGAATGAGCTGAAAAGCCTGTCTCTATGCTGTATTGTTCTATGACTCTCTGAGCCTATAACTTTAATTCTGAAATTACATAAGTAACATCCCTACCCCATTCCACACCCTAACCACTTGTTATGCAAACTTTTTTTCAGCGTGTCCCGTTTCAGGTAAACCCGCACTACTCACACCCTTCTTCACAGCGGTGGCACAGCATGGGAGTGCAGACCTCAAGGTCCCAGAAATCATGTTCCACAGTCAAGTAAGCTCAGGAATGCCTTAACCTTCTGAGGAGCTGAATAGAGCAGATCTATGCCCACCGATACCTACAACCTTTTACAAATGAGCAGTAGAGAGCATGCTAACGTGCTGCATCACTCTCTGGTATGGAAACTGCACTGTGGCAGACTTGAGGGCTCTACTGTCTGCTGTAGTTAAAACTGTCCAAAGGATAATCGGCATCAGGCTACCCACCATTAAAGGAATATATAAAGAAAAGTGCTGGGGAAAAGGCCACCAATATCAGAATGATCCCACCCACCTCCACTGCTAATGGACTGTTTGTCTCACTCCCATCAGGGAAGAAGCTACATAGCATCCAATCCAGGACCACTAGACTCAAATACAGTTACTTCATGTATATAACAGTTACTTATATATAGTGTTTTATAGCATTGCTTTTTCATGTGCTTATAGTGTTTTTTGTGTTCTTCTTTATGCTTATTGTGTTTTTTTATCCTGAGTTTGATCTTGGGTAACAATCATTTTGTTCTCCTTTCCACACAATTCGTGAACAATGACAAAAAGTAGTCTTGAATCTTGAATCGTATTTTTTTTATCAATACCTTCATTCTATGTCATCTAATTCCTGAGCTTCAGCCACTGGGAAAACTTTCTCTCTATGAACCGTCGAATAGTTTTATCACAGTGTCCTCTAAGTACGGCCTCAATGGAGTGTACCATTTGGTGAATGAGGAAATCGATTAAATATACATTTTAAGGCAGGTCAGGTGATGTGTTACAGTTGTAGTAAACAGGAGATGGAAATGACTGGGATCCATAGCAACTGTGTCTGCAATAAGAGTCTGCTGGCAAGAAAGATCAAAACAAATTCTGCAGGCTGCTGCAGATATGTAAAAAGGAAACATATATCAAAAGTTAACGTAGGTCCCTTACTGACTGAGGTTATAGTGACAAAAAAACCAGAGAAATGGAAGAAATATTTTATTATCTGACTTTATGGAAGAAGACATAGAAAACCTCCCAGAAATAATAATAAACTAAAGTCAACAGTAAATGAGGAACTTCGAAACTATCTGTACTAATTAAATACTGATATTTGAGAAATTAATGCGTCTAATTCTGCAGGATAAAATATTGTGTCCTGGAGGTTTGAGAGAGGGAGTTATGGAGATTTATTTATTGAGATACAGCCCTTCGAGCTACCCTGCCCAGCAACCCAATGATTTAATCCTAGCTTAATCACAGGACAATTTGCAATGATGAATTAACCCACAAACCAGTATATCTTTGGACTGTGTGAGGAAACTCAAGTGGTCATGGGGAGAATGTACAAACTCCTTACAAGCAGCATTGGGAATTGAACCTGGCTCTCCTGTACTGTAAGGTGTTGTGTTAACCACTATTACTGTGACCAGATAATGGATGCCCTCTGACATTTTTTGAAAATTCCATAAACATTTGTCAGCAGTTCTCTTCACTCACCTATAGGAGAGTTGTTATTAAGCTGGAAAGGTTGCAGAAAAGATTCACGAGGGTGTTACTAGCTCTGGAGAGCTTTAAAGGATGAATAGATTGGTATTTTTTATCCCTGGAGTGTTGGAAGGTGATTCCCAGTTCCTTCCTGAAAACAATGTAGTGGTATACAGTAAATCATAGGGGCATTGATAACATGGGTGCCCACAGTGTTTTATACAGGGGGAGGAAGTATGAAACAAAAGGATTAGATTTAATATGAAAGGGGCAAGAATTGAAACTGACTTTTTCACACAGATAGTAGTGGGTATGTGGGTGTATAATAATTTCCTTCTTCAAATAACCACATTTTCTCCGTTTTCAAGGATACTTAAACTTATTTTCTAAAATCTCCTCTATACAGTCTCTTAAGCCTTTTGAGATTTCCCAAAGGATGGAGTCCAGGACACAGTTCCCCAGCTGTGGCCAGCCCATGACTTCCTTGTTTCCATATTCGAATATCATAGTATTCTCAATTGCCTTTACAAAATAGTCAGTTAGGACTGATGCAAGCAGCACATTGTTCATCATCAAATGAATGTAAAACCTTTAGGCTGTTCTTTGTGTAAGACAAATGTGATTGTATAAAAGTAGCAAAGCAACAAAAAGATTGCCAGCTTATGAAGTTTTCCTTATTGATTATTTATTTGTTCATTCGTTATATGCCATGTCGTATGACATGAAGAATCATTGCCTTTGACCAGGATTGCTCTTGGAAAATTTTTCTACACAAGTGGTTTGCCATTGTCTTCTTCTAGGCAGTGTCTTTACAAGACAGGTGACCCCAGCCATTATCAATAATTTTCAGAGATTGTCTGCCTCGCATCAGTGGTCACATAACCAGGACTAGCAGCTGCTTCTCATACGATCATCCACCACCTGCTCCCATGGCTTCACAGACCATGATCACGGATTAAGCAGGAGCTACACCTTTCCCAAGGGTGACCTGCAGGCCAGCGCAGGGAAGGAGCGTATTACATCTCCTTTGGTAGGGACATATCTCCACCCCGCCACCCATTTCCTTATTGAGGGAGAGGGACGAAGCCTTTTTCCACTTCTTTCTGGTCAGTCCTCTTGGTGATTGTTCTATGATTGTTTCCAGATGTAGGATGCCAAAGCTGGATGCTTAAGTGCTCAAAAGATGAACAGATATTTAAATAATGGATCAGGCATGAAGGAAAATGAAATCAGGTAAACTTTATGGATTTCTGAGTATGGGATCCCCTATGCTACCAATGAAAGGAACATTAAGATCCTTCCCAGAAAATGGGGTAAGAACATGAATCACTTTAGCACATTAAGTTCCTTGGGAATTAATTTAATCACCTTCCATATGTTCCTATTCTACATCTAATTATCTCACTCCTTTCTAATGATCCATATCCATCAGCGTTACCTTTTTGGTCATAATGTTCTACCTTTCTTATTGTAATTCATGTCTTATATTGGGTTGTAGAGAAAGTATCTTATGTGATTTTATTGTTTTGAATGATTGTTCTATGAGAAACATTTTATGTCTTCCTTTGCCTCCACATGTCAAAGAAGGCAGAAATTGATATTATTTTATTCCGTAATTCCAAGAATTAATTTTATCTGCTTTGTGAAATATATTCTACTGATTTCTTTGTTTAATGTTCTACTTTGAAATGGCTGCATTTCAAATCTAATTGAATTTCAGATCTTGGATGTTCACTATGCCTGCTAGCTATAGTATATCTCTTGGGAGAGAAAGTTTAGCTGAAGTCAGTCAGTTCAAGTTGAAACTTTTGGAAAGTTAAAAGCAGATTTATTTTTGGAAAAGGACATTTTCAAAAGGGAGTATTTACCCATGGAGATTTGGCATGTTCTGCTGTATGTGAGGAGGCCTTGAGATTCATGGACACAGTGGTGAGGTGGTTTACCAAGGACCAAAACTGAGCAAAATGCTCAGCAAGTCAGGCAGCATTTATGGAAAGAGAAACAGTTGTTTGTGAGTCTTCAACAAAACTAGGAAAGAAGGTGATGCAAGCTAGTTTTCTATCAGAAAGAAAGAAGGGGAGGAATGTGTAGAACTAGGAAAATGGCTGTGCTAGGATGAGCTGATATGGCTTAATGGGGATAGTTATCGGCACATTAGCTTCTAGCTCTGAATAACAAGTTGTTAGTGATGAGTTTTACCCAGGTGATTAGACATCCTATAGGATGACATAAATCAGAAAATGGGAAATGCTGGAAAAACTCAGCAAGACTTCCTTCTGCAATAGCATTTACTGAGAGATTTTTTTTATTTTTATATGAGGAACCCTTTATGAGATCAGAAAAGGAGAGAAATAACTTTGTCTAGATTTCAATGAAATTTGTGGTGAAGCTAAAGGTAATTTCTTCAATAGACAGAAGATATATATTGGTTTATTGTTGTACTATGCATTAAGATACAGTAGTAAAACTTTTGTTTAACTGCCATCCAGCCAGATGTACATCAAAGTAGTAGAAAGAAAAATAGAATACAAAATATAGTGTTGCAGGTATAGAAAAAAATACAGTGTAGGTGGATAAATCAAATGCAAGGACCACAACAAAATAGACTGGGAGATTGAGTTCATCTAGTAGCATGTGAGAGAACCATTCAAGAGTCTGATAACAGCGGGACTGAAGCTGTCCTTGATCCTGGTGCACGTACTCTCAGTTTTATGTATCTTATGTCTAATTGGAGAGGGGAGAAGAAAGATTGACTGGCATGGGAGGGTCCTTCATTAGGTTGGTCACTGTTTCAAGAACTGAGTCAATGAGAGGGAGGACTGCTTGCGTGATAGGTATGTGCTAGATGAGATTAGTACAATAGTGTGTTAATAATCTTTAATTCTGATTGAATTTGACTTGGTAAAGCAATAATCAAGCAACCACTGTCAAGTGAAGTAAGTTGCAGGATTGTAAATTTTTAAAAATTTTTAGAAGTTAGAAGTTAATCACTCATTAGACCCGACTGGTGGCGTAGTGGCATCAGTGCTGGACTTCAGGATGAAAGGTCCTGAGTTCGAATCCAGCCGGCTCCCCTGCACGCTTTCCATCTGAGCTGGGTTACGAGCTGGTGATCTCTTTGGAAACTCACCAGGCAGAAGGCAATGGCAAACCACTGCTGTAACTTGCCTCGTACGCGGTTCCACACTACGTCAGAGAGGCCTGGAGGGAAATCGTCTGCTAACCAGAGAAACTCCAGATGCGACGTACCTTTCCTTTCCTAATCACTCATTAGAGAGAGATTTTCTGTTTAACTCAGGCTCAGTGATTCCCCACGGGGGCAATACTGCCCTCCCAAGAAGATGGTTACATGTCCTAAGGGGGCGTCAGGGGAAATCAAAGCATCAGGGCCATTCAAGATTCTTGGGGAGGGTAGTGATAAGCGGCAACTAAAGTGAGGCATGAGACCTGACCAAGGATTAGTAGAGCAGGAACTTTCGTAAAAAGGATGATTCACTGGAACACAGGAAGATCCATAACTCTGCAGGTGGTGAGCACTCGTCGTCACAACACGTCTGAAACTGGGCAATCTCATCTGATCTTACCAACCAAACAGACGTTATCGGGGATGCATAAATTAACAATCAGAGTGCCCAACAGTTGCCCTTGACTCATGGCACAGAACAAGTTCATGAAATTTAACAGTTGGTAAGTCAAGTACACCCACTCAACTTTCTCTACAGATCTACAGAAAACAGGTCATGCAATGATACAGTGCTGGCCAGAACCAAATGGTAAAACAGAGCCGACCAGTGAACCTACCAACCCTGAGGATTCCTCTTGAGGTGTTCAAAGTGACCTTGGCTTCATACGTGTGGTGAAGAACCACTTTTAGGGATTATGAGAACTTATGTGATTAGTCAATCAAGGTAATTGGAGTAGTATAAGGGTAGCTTGTCGAGCACCAGCTCTAACCTGCCGAAAATTCGGATCCTAATCTGAATACTTGTCAACGTAAATTTCACTGTTATAATCATCTTCATTTTCGCTTCAGCATTCCTTTCTGTTCTGCGACCATCATTCCATCTGTATTGACTCACTGCTGTCGTCAACATCCGATAGGCATTCCCAGTTTGTGTTTTTTTTTAATTTTAATTTACCCCATTAATAATAGATAAATACGTACTGCATGATCTGAAGGCGTGAAGTCAACTGGATGAGTCAATTGTGTGAGACAACAAGGCATTGCTAAACCGTATGTAAACCATATGTACGGTTTATCAAAAGTGGAAAAGTTTATGAAGAGATTACTTTTTTGTAAAAAGTTAAAAACAAATATCAATGGAGAATAAATCTATGACAAGCTCAAAATGTGTAGTGAAGATAAGAATATTCTAATTAGGAACATAATTTCTTGTGCAACATAAATGACAGGTCACCATGCTGGTTTAGTGGCATTTATGAAAAAAGAAATTCCATTTGTAATCCATTGTGTAATTCATCATCAACATCTTGCAGCCAAGAACCTCAGCCAGCAACATTTTTTCAACTATGATTCTAGTAGTATCTGCTATCAACAAAATTAAAGCTCATTCATTAAATAGCTGAATATTTCGCCAGTTATGCCAAGATAATGATGAAGAGTTTGAATGCTTGTTTCTTCACACTGAAGTGTTTTGGCTAGCAAAAGGCTGCTGCTTAAAATGTTCTTTGGTCTTTTTGATACTGTGGTTGAATTTTCACTCAAAGTTGACAAGAGCTTGGGAAACAAGATTGAACTTCTACGTGGAGATGTGGCATACCTAGCCAATCCGTATGACAAAATGAACATTCTAAATATGAAGCTGCAGTGTGAGAATTTCAATTTAATCCATGCAAGAAGTACAGTGTCCACTTCTATCAGAGAGTTGGAAATATATAAGCAAAACATTGAGAGGTAGAATGTTCTCAAAGTTTCCCTGTATGGAAAGTATGGCACTCTCTTTCACAGATGGGTGATTTGTAAGAGTACTGCTTACACCTGCAGTAAATGAAGAAGGATTTTCAGAATCAATTCAAGGAATTGAATGACCTGGAAGTTCCAGACTGGGTAATTAACCCATTTCTTTGCAAAGTGGAAGAACAGGAAGAGAGCTCGCAAGAAGAAATGTTCAAAATTCAGAAGGATGAAGAAACAAGAGCTGCAGCTTCCCTGCTGCTGCCTTAGGATCTTGGTGAAAGGTTTCTTCACAGTACGTTCTTTGGTTCTTTCCAAAGCAAAATGTGGGCAAAGCTGAGAGACGGATCCCATTGGATGGGAGAGGAATGATCTGGTTTATTGTAGGTGGAATCTATCATGGTTTTCCTACGTGCTTGTAGCTCTGGGTATAGCTTCATCATTCTCTCAATGCTACTGCTTCCTGTATGCTATTCTGTATTTGCTGATAATGCTAGGTGATTATGTCTAAGTGAAGATTATGTCAGACAGGTCATGATGGAATACACTTCTGCTCCAACTGTTTCTGGACGGACAGCTCTTCACAGACGCTCATTGTTGAGCTGCCTGATCCATTCTGAATCAGCCCTCTTTAACAGCTTGTTGGTGCCACACTAGGAAGGTGGTCATTAAATATTCTATTAAAATACTGCTGCTGATGAAAATGGAAGATCCCCAATCCATTCTTTGCCCTCACTGACTTCAGTCCTTCTACATACAGCTTATGTGAAGGAGGACAGAGGAATTGACTAAGGAAGGGTAATGGCTAGTAATCAGCAATTCACTGAAGCCATGGAACCGAAAGAGACGTTACAGGTTAAATGGAATGGTGTTTGAACAGATTGTAAGTTTTGAGAACTTAGTAAGTATGGCACTTCCTACAATCTTATTCCAAATTTTAGAACATAGAACATCAGAGGACAGTACAGGCCCTAAGATCAATCTAACCCTTCCTTCCTACATAGTCCTCCATTTTGCTATCATTGATATACCAATTTAAATCTTTCTAAATATCCCTAATGTATCTGCCTCTACCACCATCCCTGGCAGGGCATTCTACACACCAAACACTCTGTGTAAAAAAATTACTTCTGATATCTCCCTCTACTTTCTTTCAATCACCTTAAAATTATGCCCCCCTCATATAGTTTAGAATTTTTTTTAGACTTTAACTTTATCCTTCAACATTTGGGGATAATACTAGCCTATACAGTACATTTAAACCTTGCTTGCTGCTTGCTCTGTGTCCAGGTATAACTTTAAAAGCTTATATAAGTTTAAAAGGACAATAGAATTAGTATAGAGAAGATAATTTTATTAGCTAGTTGGTTTAAAAAAAGTAAATGGAGTTTCAAACTCTTGGAAGTGTGCATCTCACACAACCTCTACTGGTCCCAGAACGCATCCTATGCAGTCAAGAAAACTCAGTAATGCCTCTGCTTTCTGAGGTGGCTGAAGAGGACCGGACTTTTTACGTCAATACGACATTCTGCAGATGCGCAGTAGAGAGCATCCTAACAAGCTGCGTCACTGCATGGTGTGGAAACTGCACTGCGGCAGACAGGAAGGCTTTACAACGGGTAGCCAAAGCTTCCCAACACATCACTAGCACCAGCGTACCCACCATCAAGGACATATATACACAAAAATGCAGAAAAAGACCAGCAACATCATAAAGGATCCCACTCACCCTGCTTATGGACTGTTTGTCCCACTCCCATCGGGGGGAAGTTATGTAACATCCACGCCAGGGCCACCAGACTCAAAAACATTTACTTTCCCTAAGCAGTAAAGGTGATCACAACACCTTCACCCACTAACCCACTGCACCATTGCTACTTCATCGGTTTCCTGGCAGAGTCACCTGCACCTAGCATCACTTTAGAATCAACCTATGTATAAAAGCTATCTTATGTATTTATAATTATTGTGGGTTTTTTTAGTAAAGCATTCATTCTTTTCTGTGCTGCATCAGATCCGGAGTAACAATTAACCTACTCTTCTTTTTACTTGTGTGTTGGAACCAACATTAAAAATCTTGAACTTTGAATCTTAAATAGGGTTGACATGGTTATACCTGTAGTATTGTATGTAGGAGTTGACCATCAGCAACCATCAGGCCCCAGAAACCAAATGAGAAGAAGGGGCTGCTTCCTGAGAAACTCCAGCTCAGGTCTGACTTGAAGAAAATAGCGTGTTCTAGCAAAAGGGAGACTTGCCTTAAGTTTGATTCAGAGAGCAGCCGCATTCAGTAAGTTGGATGGATTTTGGACAGATATCACTAACTGGAGGATGTGACTGCAGGACAGACAGATTTGAGGCCTAAGAGTGTTATTATACAGCAGTTTCGACCTTTAAATTTGCCCAGCAGTCACAGTACTTGGTCTCTATACTGAACTGAAGAAAGGCAGTCAGGATATGGGCACTGCGACCGTGGTAGCATGTCGAGAAAGGAGGAGTGGCAAGGGATCTGTTAGTGACACCCTGCTGTATGCTCATGTGTGGAGATGCACTTCTCTGAAACTACAAGTGTGAGGGCTCTGTTATTTGATTAAAGTCATATTGTCATTGCGCTGTGGTCCAAGTGGGAAACCTACATTCTGGAGATGTTCCAACAAATGCAATACTGCCATTCAAAACGTGGTTTGAGTGAGAAAATAATGCATCTGTAGGCCAATTAGCCATGCATTCGTGGTACTGATTACACTGGTTACTCTTCCAGCCCTTTGAACTGCGCCGCCCAGCAATCCGTGCTTTAACCCTAGCCTAATCACAGGACAACTTACAATGACCAATTAACCTACCAGCTGGTACATCTTTGGACCAGAGCACCCAGAGGGAATCCACAGGGTCACGGGGGAGAACGTACCAACTCCTTACAGACAACAGCGGGAATTGAATCCGTGTCTCTGGTCCTGTAAAACATTGTGCTAACCACTACACTGCCATGCCACCCAATTTTCTAGTGTCCCCTAGATCCTAGAATACTGTGGACTCTGTTCAACGAAAGATGTAGATACATTGGAGGAACTCCAAAGAAGGTTTTCAAGGAGGGGAACAGGAGGTTGTGTTCCACAATCTGGAATTTGTGCGATGTTAATATTCGGAGAACTGACAGGATAGATACTGTGAGGGTGGAGACCTCTGCTGGAGAGTCTAGAAATAGGGGACTTAGTCTCAGAATAATGAATTGATCAGACTGACTGAAGAGGAAATTATCCTGTGGGTATTATGATTGTTAAAGTTCCCACCCCGGAGAGGTACGGATACTGAACCATTTTTGGCTTCATGGATAAACAGTTGTGAGGGACCAGGGAAAATGGGGACCCACTGTTCTGATTAAGCTGCGTGGGTGCGCAGCCACATAGTAATGAAAAATGCTCCCGCGCACATAACCTTTGTTGCCACACAGCTGGGATTTTCTTTCATACAATGTGCTGCGCAGTTTTTGAGCCACACAGCAGTGGCTGGTTTGTGCAGCTGTAAAAAAGTTAGAGGGAACATTGGGTGGGGGGTGTAACTGGGCAAAAGGGCATATAAAATGAGGCAGCATACCTTAGGATACTGGACAGTATCCCCAATTCCTCCTTCTTATTTCACATTCTCAGATTAGAGGCACTTTTGAGTTCTCTCTCTGACCAAGATTCATTGTGTCGCTCACCTTAGTGGGTAATATCTGCTGGTAGGATAGAGTTGGCGAATGAGGAGTTTGGGACTCTCATTGAAAAATATGACTTAGTGAATACACCCAGGTCAGCCAACTGCTTCTCAGTTTGGACCTGAACTCAGTTGTTGATGAAGAGCACTCAGGAGGGCTGGCTGAACTAAGCTTCCTCTTATTTCAACTGAATCTGCTGCCTGGGTCAATAGTAAGTGGTCAATTCATTTCTATTCTGTTGTATTTTGTCCTCATGATTTTGATACAATTGACTGGTTTAGTTGGCTATTGTGGGTGGCGGGGTGGAGACCTATCTTTACCAAAGGAGGTGTAAGGTGCTCCTTCCCACCGGTAGCTGCAGGTCATCCCTTGGGCAAGGTGTAGCCGCTGATCAGGGTCATTTAAAGCTATGGGAGCAGGTGGTGGATGGTCGTATGAGCAGCTGGTGCATATCACCAAGTCCTGGATATGCAACCACTGACGCCAGGCAGACAATCTCTGAAGAGTACTGATAATGGCTGGGGTTACCCATCTTGTAAAGACACTGCCCAGAAGAACCACTTCTGTAGAAAAATCTGCCAAGAACAATCATGGTCATGGAAAGACCATGATCGCCCATGCCATACAACATGGCACATAACAAGGCTAATGATTCGGCTATTGCAGAGGGCAGTTATGTGCCTGTTGTTTATTTTTTTATTTATTTACTCATTCTTTCAGAGATACACCCTTCCTGCCCAGTGAGTCCGTGCACCCAATTACACCCATTTGAACAATTAGCCTTTCAACTTGTATGTCTTTGAAAATGGGAGGAAATGGAGCACCAGGAGAAGACACACATGGTCACGTGGAGAACGTACAAACTCCTTACAGACAGTGGCAGAAATGTTGCTATGGGTTCAGAGTCAAGTATTGGACAAAAGTGACATTAGATTTGCCTCTCCAAGAACATTAGGGAGCCAGGAAGTGTTTTAGACAATTCTGGTATCTGTTCCCAAATTATTTACCTACATTTAATTCCCCTGTCACTATGAGCGGACTGAAGCTCAGGGCATAGAGGAGAAAAATTTAAAGGAGCTTCACAGAGCAAGTTGTTTACACAGCGAATGGTAGGCACTTGAAACAGACTGCCAGGGGTAGCAATGGAAGCAGATACAATAGTAGCATTTAAGAGGCTTCAAGACAGTACATGAATATACTGCGAATGTGGGGACATACACCTAAAGGTCTCTTTATGAGATACACCTGTACACCTGCTCGTTAATGCAAATATCTAACCAGCTGCTCATGCGGCAGCAACTCAATGTATTACGACACGGTCAAGAGGTTCAATTGCTGTTCAGAGTAAACATCTGAGTAGGAAAGAAATGTGATCTAACTGATTCCTGTGATTTTCATGCACAGTGCTCTCAAAGGTTACAGAGAATGGTGAGTAAAGAAAGAGCAGGCAGTGAGTGGCAGCTCAAAGGGGAAAAAGACGCCTTGTTAATGAGAGAGTTCAGAGGAGAATGGCCAGACTAGTTCAAGCTGACAGGAAAGCAACAGTAACTCAAATACCCATGTGTTAAATAGTGGTGTCCAGAAGACTATCTCTGAATACACAACAGATCAAACCTTGAAGTAGATGGGCTACAGCAGCAGACGACCAGGGGCATACAGGAAGCAAATAATAAAGTGGCCACATAGTGTAGATCATTAACAGGCAGAAAATACTTAATTTAATTTGCTATCATTTCTGACACACAAATTATAGGCCAAAGGGTTTGTTCCTGTGCTATGTTGTATGTTTTCAGATCATTGGTCAAGTCTGTTGATTATTTATTCAGTAAAATTCACACCATAACTCCATCCATATTCTGGGCCCTTTGCTGGGCCCCAGTTTTTCTGCACTTCAGTCATACTATTAATTCCTTGCAAAAGGTCAATGTCCAGAAACATTAACTTCATTCTTTTCTTCTCAACAAGTATTGGCTGACCCGTCTTAGTGACATTTTTGTTCTTTTGAAGTTTAGGTTTGCAATCAATAATTTCTTGGGCAGTAGAACAACCTTAAAATGTATCTTTAATATTGAGTTTTTCAATCATTTTCCATTTTCTGTTCATTTTATCCTATGTGACTAAATTAAATCTACAAGGCAAGTCCAATCCCCTTCCCATAAACAAATTATTACACGGACATCATAGCTTAATGTGTTAATATCTTGCTACATCAAGCTATGTCAATGCATCCTATCATATACTTGCCTTGCACTTCACAGCCCTCTCTCTGTTTCCCTCATACTGGAAAGCAATGGGAACCTCTCTCCTTCCCAGTTCTCATGAAGGGTTCCAGATTGGAGATATTAGCTAGTTTTCTCTTTCCACAGATGTTGCCTAATCTATATAAACTCATAACAGATATAGAAAGGGTGAGCAGTCTTTTTCTCCAAGGTTGCAGTATCAAAAAACTAGAGGACCTAGATTTAAGGTTAGAGATGAAAGGTTTAATAAGAATTTGAGAGGCAAATTCTTTTCACAGTGAGTGGTAGATAGATGGAGCTAGATGCCCGAGGCTGGGGTGGTGCATTAGAAATATGTAAGTATATGGACAGGGACAGGTATGGTATATGGATGACCAAAATTTAGAAGGGTATGCGTCAAATATGGGAAATCGCAATAACTTGACTATACATCTTTGTATGCCTGGTTAAAGGACCTTTCTCCATGCTGAAAATTATGACTGTATGAACTTGTGTTTCAGAATATTCGGTTTATTTTGCAGATTTCCAGGATCTATAGTTACTTAGGATTTTTAATGTCAATCTCAGTGTCGTTAAGGTCAGGCTATTTAACACACTTTCAACTCATCCTGTCCAGTACTGGCAGTAAGTAGGTGTTGATCAGTCTTACTGCTTGGGAAAAGTAACTGTTTTTGTGACTAGTGGATCCTGGTGTAGATGTTACGTAGCCTCCTCTTTGATGGGAGTGGTGGTGTTGGTGTCAAATGAAAATGCGGAATAGGCAAACATTCATGTACCTGTGGGAACAAGTACATACTGAAATTACATACATTTCTTCAAATTCAAGAAAATTCAAGATTGTTTGATGTCATTTCCTGTCCATAAGTTTAAGAAGAATGGAATATATGTTACTCTGGATCTGATGCAGTACAAAAATAACAAAAGATATAAAAGAATAATAATAATGATAAAAACACCAATATAAAAACATGGGGTAGCTCATATACATAGATTGATTGCATGTCAAAAATGTTATACTAGGCTGTACATAAGGTGACTGATAGGAAATAATAAAGTTGTGTTGGAGTTAGTGGGTGGAGGTGTTGATCAATTTTACTGCTTGGGGAAGTAATTGCTTTGGAGTCTGGTGGTCCTGGCATAGATGCTACGTAGCATCCTCTCTAAAAGGAGTGAGACAAACAGTCCATGAGCAGGGTGAGTAGGATCCTTCACGATGATACTGGCTAGTTCCCAACATCTTTCTGTATTTATATCCTTGATGACAGGCAGTGTGGTGCCAGTAATGGATTAGGCAGTTCTGGCTTCCCGTTGTAGAGACTTCCTATCTGTCGCAGTGCAGTTTCTGTACCATGCAGTGATGCAGCTAGTTAGGATGCTCTCTGCTACACATCTGCAGAATGACATGAGTGTGGATGTGCAAAGTCCAGCTCTCTTTAGCCTCCTCAGAAAATAAAGGCACTGGTGAGCTTTCCTGACTGTACAGGATGTGTTCTGGGACCATGAGAGGTTGTGTGCGGTGTGCTCTTAGAATACAAACATAATGTAAGGAAGCAACATGATTATTATCATAAAAGCCACCATGAAATAATATTATTCAGAAAGAAAATATCAGTGAAGCAGGCAATGAAAGTGTCACATATACTTGAAAAACCAGATTTGTATGAGGAGCTAATGGATCAGGAGAAAAATTGTGAAGCACAAACTGTGGAAGCCTGAAGGGAATTGATAAGTTAAAATAAATTGGTAACATGAATTCAGTTCTTGAAATCAGACTCTAGATCATCAAGTGTAAGATATTGAGCAGGAAAAAGTGAGACTTCCTCTGAAGGTGACAGTGTTCGTTTTGAAAGTCAGAGTGAGAATGTACTGGACTGTGCAAAAGTCTTCTGCACATATATAGGACTAGGGTGCTGGACTTGTACAGTATTACAGTAATTTTATGCATTGCATACTGCTACAAATAAAAACAAATTTCATGATATACGTGAGTGATGATAAACCTGATTCCAGTATGGGTATCTCTTGTGGACTGAGAGTGGGAAGGGGGCAGGGAGAGAGGAATCATAGTTGGGAAAATGGGAAGGGAGAGGGGAGGGGTGGGAAGCAGCAGAGAGACATTCTGTAATGATCAATAAACTAATTATTTGGAATCATGTGGCCTTGCCTGGTGTCTCAGGGCTGGGTGTGCCTGCACCCGTGCCAACTCCCCCACCCCTGGCACTTCTCTGCCATCCGCACTACACCCCTCCCATGGTGCTCCACCCTCACCATTCCTGATATCCTTTGCTCCCATCAAATTTACAAACTCACTGTCTGCTCCACGTTGGCAAATACAGTTCCGTGTAAAAGTCTTAGGCACCATAGCTCTATATATATCCAACACTTTTGCACAGTACTGTAATGTGAATTTGAAGTATGGTTTCCTCCACAATGTGGAAGCCAATTTCGTATTAGTTGAGTGTTCATTCAAATGTGTTTGTGTCTGTTGTTATTAACCTGACCCAAATATGGCTCACGGTTGAAAAGCTCCTTTTCTTTCTTATGCTGACCTGTCTTCCATGCATTCTTTGTTTCTCTCTTTGCTTTTATTTATTTGGTATCTTTGCTTTAGATGGGGGTTTCCAACCTTTTTATGCCATGGACCCCAGGTTGGGAACTCCTGCTAGATAAACTGGTGCTGTATATCCGAGTGCATTTACTATGATTCAGTTCCTTCGCATTTTGAATACATAGAGAGGACTGTATTTATTGCTTTATTTTCCTAGTGAAAGGGTTATATCCAAAATTTGTTACTTAACGATAAATTAAAAACATTTTTGTAAACTTCTCAGAATTCCATGTGATGAATAATTATTTGGCAATTGCTGATATTTAATTGCTTTCTTTGTTGCATTAAGTCCAGTTCATTGTAAAAGAATCTTCTGGCCGTGATGCAGCTATTGGAACACAATATTCCAGATCTTTGAACTTTCATGTCTGTGTCAGAACGAGAGAGTTTTGTTTTTAATTTATTGAGATAACAGTTCAGAATAGCCCCTTCCAGCTTTCAACCCGCACCACCTAGCAACACCTCTTGACTGAACCGTAGCCTAATCATGGGACAATTTACAATAACCAATTAACCTAGCTGCCAATACATCTTTGATTGAGAGAGGAAACCAGAGCACACAGAGGAAACTTACACAGTCACGAGGGTACAAACTCCTTACAGGCAGTGGTGAGAATTGAACCCAGGTTGCTTGTACTGTAAAGCGTTGTGCTAACCACTATGCTACCATTCTGAACTAAGTTCTCTCCACTCATTCCTATTTCACCTGCTGGGTGGCTCTAGTGTTCACCTTTGTTTCCGATATGTGTTCTGCATCTCACAGTTCCAGCATATTCTATTGACTGGACATCTTTGAAAGGATTCCAGAGAAAGCAGGATCTTCCAGTGGCCACACATTTTAATTCCACGCCCTTTTCCCATTCTGATATGTCTATCCACGGCCTCCTCTACAGTAAAGATGAAGCCACACTCAGACTGGAGGAACAACACCCTATATTCTGTCTGGGTAGCCTCCAACCTGATGGCATGAACATTGACTTCTCAAACTTCCGCTAATGCCCCACCACCCCCTCGTACCCCATCCGTTGTTTATTTATATACACACATTATTTTTCTCCCTTTCTTTTTTATCCCTCTGTCCCCCTCACTATACCACTTGCCCGTCCTCTGGTCCCCCCCGCTACTTTTCTTTCTCCCTGGGCCTCTTGTCCCATGATGCTCTCATATCCCTTTTGCCAATCAACTGTCCAGCCCTTGGCTCCATCCCTCCCGCTCCTGTCTTCTCCTATCATTTTGGATCTCCCCCTCCCACTTTCAAGTCTCTTACTAGCTCTTCTTTCAGTTAGTCCTGACGAAGGGTCTCGGCCCGAAACGTCGACTGTACCTCTTCCTAGAAATGCTGCCTGGCCTGCTGTGTTCACCAGCAACTTTTACATATGTTGTTTGAAATTCCAGCATCTGCAGAATTGGAGACCTAATACAGCATTGAATGTGGACTATAAGATCCTGTCCAAGGCCATTGTCAGCTGGGTTAAATCTGCATAGAACAGGTGATCCACCCAGATCAAACCTGTGCTGCACCTGGTAGGAAAATCTCTGGCCGGCTTCTGCTGCTTGTGGATATCATCGTCTATGTGCAGGACAGAGTGGTAATACCTGCCTGGTCAGTTTGGACCAGGAGGAGCCTTTGACAGGATCTCACTCACGTACATGATTGCATACGTACAAGGTTGACATGCTCTCCCAAATGATATTTTTTTTTGGGGGGGGAGCGGGGAGATTCAGAAATTGGATCAAACTTGTCTATATAGATATCCAAAGTGCAATTCAAATCAATGGGTGGGAAACAGAGTCTGGAATTAGACAGGGTAGTCTACTCTGCCCTGCCTTGTTGCAGCAAACCCTTGCTGAACCCATCAGGAAGGACAGAGACATAAGCAGGGTGAGGTTGCAAATCAAGACCTCGTGTACTTGGATGATGCCATTGTCTTCTGCTCAGATCCATGGTCCAAGATTGATTAACACTTGTAACCAGTTTGAGTTTGCAGAGTCAACTGTAGGAAGAATAAGGCCATCCTCCTTCACAACTGGCATCTCTGTTCCAATGTCCCCTTCACTGCCAGATCTGAAGATGCTGAGGATCTGGTTCAGATCTGCTTGAGGCATGTGATAAGAACTGGCTGGATCAGAGTGGGAAATCTGGGAAGAGCTGATGTGATATGTTCTCAGGGATGCCGTACACGACAGAGGTGCCATGGGGAAGATATAGTCACCTACCTCTGCAGACTGTGGATTTGCTAAGTAGCTGAAGAGATGGATGCAAGGGTCTGTCTTCCAGTTCATCCCCAGCAGCTACATAACAGAGGAGTCTCTGAACTACAGGCTGTTCCCAGGAATACACAGAAGGCAGACATCAATTGCCACTGGAAGGCCATCAGCTCAGTGAAGGATGCCCTTTAGTCTGCCCCCAAAGTAATTGGTCTGCAAGTACATCAAGATGTCTGTAAAAATATGCTGCAGACTGGCACAATCCAGGCTGTAGGACAACGTAGTGAGGGATGCACTGAAGCTTGGAGTGACCAACAATAAGGTTTGGTGGGGAAGGACCACAGTCTCAGACCCTTCTATTCCTGCACATGGAGGGACTGAGTTGGGTGGGGCAGTCCCTCAAACAATGAGAAGGCTAACATCTCGGTGAGCCACCTGAAAGGCAATGGGGCTACATTGATTTGTTTTTGTTTGCTTTAAAGTTTACTCCACTGAATGTAACCAGGAATGTTAGAGTTTTGTTTCTCAGTTTCCTCCCTTTTATATATACTTTATCATGAATAATGTCTATCTTTGAAGACAAGAAAAATATTTTTACAATGGCTTATTTCCCTAAACCTTTCCGAACCATGAAGATGTCCAAATATCTTTTAAGTGCTACTGATTTTATTTTTCCCACGGTTCTCGAAGTGTCATTGATGTGAAACATTAACTCTTGGTTCTATTTTCACTGATGAAGCCAAATTGGCTGAGTACTTTCAGCACTTTGTACTTGCAGATTTCAGTATCTGAATTTTTAAAACTTTTCTATCTACCATCTCTATCGTACAATTGACTCCAGTTTCCTGATCTTCCAATCCAACAGGTTAGTGTTTGCTTTCCTAAACTTGACTTTAATCCCTTTAGTAACTCACCATGAATTAGTTTTAACACCAAATTCACCTTCACCATCTCGCTGTTAATTTATTGAGGGATCCAGTACAGTGCAAAATTCTTAGGTATAGGTATATATACACACACACACCTAAGACTTTTGCATAGTACTAAATCTTACCTTTCAGATCCTATTTCAAGGGGGTGATAAACACACTGCCAAACCTCAGTGAAGGATGAGAGCAGTTATGAAGTCTGAAAATCTGAATAAAACAGCAGATGCTGAGTATTGAGCAAGAATATAGAAAACACTACAAATGATATAACATGATATAATTTCTCAATCAGTTTGTGGATAATGTGAAAGTTAAAGTCTTAAATATAAATAATAGGTGTCAGAAACAAAATTTGGAAATTAGATTGAAGGCTTGATAAAACATGGCAGACCTTTTAAGACATGACTTACATTAAAAAAGGAAAATTGTATTTCTCAGAAATACAGATTCTTGGTAAGTGTGATCCATTTGAATGAACTAAAATGGTCTTAAAAGGGAAAGATTATACACACATAAAATGCTGGAGGAGCTCAGCAAGTCAATTAGTGTTTATGGAAGGGGAAAATAATCAGTCTACATATCTGGATGAGACCCTTCATCAGGATGAAAAGTATGAAGGCAGAAACCAGAATGAGAAGGTGGACTGAGCTTTGTAGGTCATAATGCCCAGAGAATGTGGGCCATGCTGTCTCCAGCTCTGGCTCCGACTTCCGCCCTGGCATACAGCTCTAGTACCAACTTCTGCCCAAGTTACCTCCAGCCCCAGCTCTGTCTCCTGTTCCATCTCCGATACCTGTCTCAACTATCTCCAGGCCAAGACCTTTCTCACTGCTGCAGGATCCTACAGGCCTCTCCTTCCACCAATACTCCCCACCCACACCTGGTCTCTCCTTCACCCTCTATTCCTCATGTCCACTTCATTCTTTTGAGAACCCCTCTTCCTTACCCCTCACTTTCAGTGAACATCCCAACCCTCCACCCTCCCCTGACACCAGTTCCAATCTCTACTGTGACTTCCCACCTTCCCCACCTTGAGGGAGAATGTCCTTCTTCTCAGTAAAGGCCTTACCTTTTTCCATCTCTGCCTACACCTCAGCTACTTCTGCACCTACCATGATGCCAAGGTCTTCTTCTGTCTCCTCCGTTCTTCCAACCTAATTCTTTGGCAAGGATTCTCTACCACCCACCTGCCAACTGATAACCCCATTCTCCGATCTTCAACCCTCCTCCTCTTGGTTAACCAGCTCTGGCCTTCTACTCACTCTTTTTTTCTTTTCTAACTGCCAACGAGTTATCAACCATCTCAACTTCACCACGCCTCTCTCCTATTCAAATACCTCATGCCCTCTAAATGTACTGCCATCCACTCTCTTCATATCAATCACAAGCTCACCATCAAACACACTAACAATGGAGTATTATTGTTGTTTAGTGGACTGACCACTAGCTTGCTGAGTCCAGAGAGACACCTCCTCTTACATATGTTCCTCTTGAACAGGACCACATTAAAAGAGCATCAGGCCATTGTCTCCAACACCATGACCAACCTCATCAACAATGAGATTTCCCATACACTGCTACCAACCTCATCATTCCCGTACCACACACTGCTCCCTACCACCTCCAACTGAAGATCCACAAGCCTAATTGTCCTAGTAAGCCCATTGTTCTGTGTACACCTGCCCCACTGAACCTATGCTCCATAAACCTCAACTCCATGTTGTCCCCTTCATTCAGACCCTTCCTACCTATATCTGAGACACTTCACACGGCCTCCCTCACTTCAATAGCCCTGATCATTTTATTTTCACTACAGACATTGATTCCTTTGCATTTTCATCCCTCATCAGTAAGGCCTCAAGGTTTTCAGCTTCTTTCTGGTCAACAGATCTAACCATTTCCCCTACACCATCACCTCCTCTGTCTGGCAGAACTTGTTCTCACCCTCAAATAGCATCTCCTTCAGCTCCTTCCACTTTCTCCAATCCAAACGTGTAGCCATGGTTGCTCACATGGGTCCCAACTATGCCTGCCATTTTGTCGGCTGCACGAAGCAGTCCCTGTTCCAAGCGTACACTGGTAATGCTTCCCAACTCTTTCTTCTCTACATCAATGTCTGCATTGGTGCTGCTTCCTACACCTATAAGAACATAAGATATAGGAGCAGAAGGCCATTCGGGCCATCGTGTCTGCTCCGCCATTCAATCATGGGCTGATCCAATTCTTCCAGTTATTCCCACTCCCCTGCCTTCTCCCCATACCCTTTGATCCCCTTGCTAATCAAGAACCTATCTCTGCTTTAAATGCACCCAATGACTTGGCCTCCACAGCCGCTTGTGGCAGCAAATTCCACAGATTTACCACCCTCTGACTAAAGTAATTTCTCCACATCTGTGTTCTAAATGGACATCCTTCAATCCTGAAGTCGTGCCCTCTTGTCCTAGACTTCCTTACCACAGGAAATAACTTTGCCATTTCTAATCTGTTCAGGCCTTTTAATATTTGGAATATTTATATGAGATCACCCCTCATTCTCCTGAACTCCAAGGAATACAGACCAAGAGCTGCCAGACGTTCCTCATACAGTAATCCTTTCATTCCTGGAATCATTCTCATGAATCTTCTCTAGCCTCTCCAATGTCAGTATATCCTTTCTAAAATAAGGAGCCCAAAACTGCACACAATATTCCAAGTGTGGTCTCACGAGCGCCTTATAGAGCCTCAACATCACATCCCTGCTCTTATATTCTATACTTCTAGAATTGATTGCCAACATTGCATTCGCCTTCTTCACCACTGACTCAACCTGGAAATTAACTTCTAGGGTCCCAAGTCCTTTTGCATCTCGCATTTTGAATTCTCTCTCCATCTAAGTAATAGTCTACCTATTTATTTATTCCACCAAAGTGCATGACAATACACTTTCCAACATTGTATTTCATCTGCCACTTCTTTGCCCATTCCCCTAAACTATCAGCCTCTGTTTCCTCAACACTACCCACTCCTCCACCTATCTTTGTATCATCAGCAAATTTAGCCACAAATCCATTGATCCCATAGTCCAAATCATTGACATACATCGTGAAAAGTAGTGGTCCCAACACTGACCCCTGTGGAATTCCACTGGTAATTGGCAGCCGGCCAGCCAGAGTAGGATCCCTTTATTCCCACTCTGTTTTCTGCCGATCAGCCAATGCTCCACCTATGCTAGTAACTTCCCTGTAATTCCGTGGGCTCTTATCCTGCTAAGCAGCCTCATGTGTGGCACCTTGTCAAAGGCCTTCTGAAGCTCACCCATGCTGAGCTCGTCAATTTCATCAACTTTGTCCCCAACTTTCATTCTTGCTTTAAATATACTTGGCTCATCTCTGACACTTCTCTCCTCTTTCTTGATTTCTCTGTCTCCATCTCTGGAGACTGACCATCCACTGACATATTGTACAAACCTACTGACTCTCACAGTTATCCTGACGATCTCTTTCCCCAGCCTGTCTCTTGTAAAATTGCTATTCCCCTTTCGGAGTTCCACTGGCTCCACTACACGAGTTCCCAGGATGCAGCTTTCCATTCCAATACATCTAATACATGTCCTTCCCCCCCCCCCGCCCCACAAAGAACAGTGTTTTCCTTCCACTACCAGCGAAGCTGCCCTCACTTGCATCTCCTCCATTTGCCACAAAACTACCCTCACCCCAACCTCCCATGCCATAACAGGAATAGAGTTCTCCTTTACCTTATGCACCATGCCATAACCAATACATCATTCTTTATAACTTCCGCAAACTCCAATGGGATCCTACCACTAAGCATATCATTTGCTTCCCCATCTCCGCTGCATAGCGCACTATGTGACTCCATTGTCCACTCATCCCTTCTCATTGATCTCTCTCTTGGCAGTTATCCCTGCAAGACAAGTGCTACATCTGCCCCTACAGCTCCTCCTTCACCACCATTCAGGTCCCCAAACGGCTCTTTCCAGGTGAGGCAACACACCACTTGAGTCTGTTGTGGTCACCCTTTGTATCCAGTGCTCCAGATGCAGCCCCCCCTACATCGGTGGGACCTATCACTGATTGGGGGCCACTCTGTTGAGCACCTTCACTCTGTCTGCCTCCAAAAGTCAGAATCTCCTAGTGGCTATCTGTTTCAATTTAATATCCCAATCGCATTCTGTCCATGGCCTCCTCTACTGCTCTGATGAAGTCAGTCTTAAGTGAAAGAAGCAAAACCTCATTCTGTCTGAGTAGTCTCCTATCTGAAAGCATGAGCATTAATTTCCTGAGCTTCTGTTAATTTCATCCCTTTCTCTCTTCTCCCTTTCACATTCTGCTTACCCTCTCATGCATTCCCTTTTCCTCAGCTTCCCATCACTTCCCTTGTGTTCCCCTTCTTTCCTTTCTTCCATAGTCCCCTGGCTCCTCTTATTAGATCCTTTTATTTTTCCAGCTCTTTTCTTCTTCCTCCTATCACATGAGCTTCTCATTTCATCCACCCTCCAATTCACTTTTCTTTTCAACTGGTCTCACCTATTACCTGCCAGCCACTTTATTCCAGCTTCTGGCTTCTTTCTTTCTGGTCCTGATGAAGGGTTTCAGACTGAAACATCAGCTTTTTAGTCCCCTTCACAGATGCTACTGGCGTGCCAGGTTCCTCCAGCATTTTGTGTGTGTCTGTTGCTCCAGATTTCCAGCGTCTGCAGAATCTTTTGTGTTTATATGTAAGAGCTTTAAGATTGGGAGACTAGTTTGCCAATTCACAAAGGATAACAAAGTTGCAAATAAACAATCCAAATGATAAATGATCACTCCTGCAGTAATGTCAACAAGGCAGCATTGGGAAGCAAAACTGAGTTCATAGAGTAGATCAAAGCCAGTTCATTTGAACTGGGAAGGTGATAAAACTGCAGACATGACATCCTAAGTGGGGGAGAAACATTTAAGATGAGAGTTTCAGGAGTGACAATTAGGCTAGTTATTCCAGATGGTTTCAAGTATTTTGTGCCAGTATCCAACTACAGGAAAGGCAGAGAAGGAACAGATAGATCAAAGGGGTGTTCTCTGGTTACACTCTGAATGCATAGACTTTGGCCACTTTATTAGGTACACCTGCTCTTCAATGCAAATACCTAACCAGCCTATCATGTGACAACATCTCAATGCGTAAAACCATGCAGGCAAGGTCAAAAGGTTCAGACCAAACATCAGAATAGGGAAGAAATATAATCTAAGTGACTTTGACGTGAAATAATTGTTGGCGCCAGATGGGGTGGTTTGAGTATCACTGAAACTGCAGCTCTCCTGGGATTTTCATGCACAACAGTATCTAGAGAAAAGTTTCCCAATCCTTATTATGCTATGGACCTCTACCAGTAACCAAGGTGGCTCTGGACCCCAGGTTGGGAATCCCCTCCGTTTACAGAGAAAGGTATGAAAAACAACAAAAAAAAACATCAGCTGAGTGACAGTTCTATGGGTGAAATTATTTGTTCAAGAGAAAGGTCAGAGGAGAATGTCCAGGCTGGTTCAAGCTGAGGGGAAGGCCCCAATAACTAAATAACCACGTGTTGCAACAGTGATGTGCAAAACAGCATCTCTGAATGCACAACATGTCAAAATTTGAAGTGGATGGGTTATAGCAGCAGAAGATCATGAACATACACTCAGTGGCCACCTGATTAGGTACCTAATAAAGAGGCCACAGAGTGTATAGTCATTCAACAACAGCAGGCTGTCAATACAGCTAAATCACTAGTGACAATTTTCATATGGCACTTGATAATTTGTGAAGTTTACAATTACTGTCAATCAAATATTCTGCAAGAGAACAGAATAGTACAGCACAATACAGGCCCTTCGGCCCACATTATTGTGCCAACCCTCAAATCCTGCCTCCCATAAAACCCCCCACCTTAAATTCCTCCATATGCCTGTCTAGTAGTCTCTTAAATTTCACTAGTGTATCTGCCTCCACCACTGACTCAGGTAGTGTATTCCACACACCAATCACTCGCCGAGTAAAAAAACCTTCCTCCAATATCGCCCTTGAACTTCCCACCCCTTACCTTAAAGTCATGTCCTCTTGTACTGAGCAGCGGTGCCCTGGGGAAGAGGCACTGGCTATCAACTATCTATTCCTCTTATTATCTTGTATACCTCTATCATGTCTCCTCTCATCCTCCTTCTCTCCAAAGAGTAAAGCCCTAGCTTCCTTAATCTCTGATCAATCGCAGAAGTTCCCACTCATTTCCTATTGACTTCAATTGAACCAGGGCTCATGGATCCAATTGGGCCAGCGTTGTCTTCTGGGATAATAATTTCAGTTCAGATACTATTCACGTGTTTCATATAAAATGATGAGGTTATAATCACTACATAATGATATACAACTGATTAAGGACTAGATAGGGGTTCCTGGTTGTATCTTTAAAATAGCTCCAATCAATTCCAGCCTCCCCATTCAATGCAGCTTGTTTGTATTCAACTGAGAAACCAAAGTGAAGAATATTAATAACATGAAAGGGAACTGGGTATATCTCAAGGTTACAGTTGGGTGATGATCTTATGTTTTGCACTGAAGGCTGATACAAAAACCAGTCAGGAACGTGTCAGGGCGCTGAAGCAGGGACCCATACGCAGGCCAAGTACTGTGCCCACTGTGATATTTACTGACTAGCAAATCCCAAGGGACAACAAAGTCAGGATCAAAGTTCAGGCAAAGATCAAAAATTCCAGAGAAATCCAAAAACCAGAATCAGGAAACAGGCAGAGTTGATCTTTGGACAGACAGTTCAGATACAAATGCTGGAAAGACTCAGGAAAATCCACTGACACAATCTGACAACAAACAGGTGAAAACACAGGACTGAAATACACCGAGCAATAAACAGAGAGGCAGATGATAGGTGGCAGCAATACAGGTAATAATGAGAAACAGGTGAGAGACAGAGTACTCAGTAACACAGGGGCCAGAGTAGAGCAGGAGCAGGGACAGGAGCACATGACAATACAAAACCACAGACTGACAGCTAGGGGAAAAACACACAAAAAGACAGTTCAACTGGAGGTACTGACAGTACCTCTCCCCCCCCCCCCCCCCAGCCACAAATACCTCCTGGCATCACAGCAGGTAAGGCTGGGTGCTGGCAATGGAAGTCCTTAATGAGAGGCATCCAGGATGTTACAGGCAGGGACACAGCATCTCTCCTCAGGACCATAACCACATCCCCAATGACAAACATCCAGCTGTTCCCTATTCTCCCACCCGGCCAGACAGTTGAGTAATGATGGAGGCCACCTTGGCTCGATCAGTCAGAAAGGTTGTTGGTTGTAATTCAAAAATGAGGGTGCACTGGGAAAGTAAAGAGCAGCAGGAACTGGGCTCACCCAAGTACTTTTCTGGAGGAGGCAGACAGGGCCCTTGGATGGGAGGAGTAAGCAAGAACACAGAGGAAGATTCCATCACAGAATGTTGCTGGGTTCTCTGGGACAGCTAGAGTGACCACGTCTGGGCTACAAGATCGGCTATATTGGCAGAAAGTGACTCCATTGCCCTGAACACAGAGTCCAGCTGGTTCTGGTGTCTCCCCACCATCACTCCCTGTTGTTCCAGACAACCAGGGTCTGCTGGATCCATTCTGGCCAGATTGTACTGTCAGGGCACTGGAGCAGGGATCCAATTGCAGACCCAGTACTGTGTACACACTGTGATATTTACTGAGTAGCAAATTCAGAGGGGCAACAAAGTCAGCTTCAAAGTTCAGGCAGAGATCAAAAATTCCAGAGAAATCCAAAAGCCAGAATCAGGAAACAGGCAGAGATGATATTCAGCCAGCAAGGCTCAAGAAAACTCACTGCCATAATCTGGCAACAAACAGGTGAAAACACAGGACTGAAATACACTGAGCAATAAACAGAGAGGCAGATGATAGGTGGAGCACAATGAGACACAGGGGGCAGCAATACAGGTAATAATGAGAAACAGGTGAGAGATGGAGTACTCAGTAATACAGGGGCCGGAGTAGAGCAGGAGCGGGGACAGGAGCTCATGGCAATACAAAACCACAGACTGACAGCTAGGGGGAAACACACAAAAAGACAGAGTTCAACTGGAGGTACTGACAGAATGTGATGATAGCCAGTTTAGCACTTGGTGAAAATCTTGATGATTCTTTTCAATTCTTGGTGCCATCAAAAAGAGTCTAACCAGAGCACTTAATGTAAAGTTGCACCTCGTCACCTGTCAGGAATTGAAAACAACATTTTCCATTGATGCATTTTGAGATCTATTTTCTCACGAGAAGAAGGAGTCTCCGTAAGGAAATAGTTACTTTACTCATGGCCCCAACCATCACGTTCTGGAAGTTCATTCTTAATTATCTTAATCTTGTTCAATTTCCTACTTTCATTATTCAACTATCAATAAAGGATCGAATTAGACTCAGGTTGCACTGCTCTCCTGTTTTGACACACTTCCCTTTGAAAACTAACTCCTTGGGATATTCCATGAACCTGGACAAGGACCAGATTCTCTTAGGATTCCCCTTTTGATCCCACACAAAAAGGTGGCATCTATGAAAATTTTGCTCCATTACTCCTGTAAAGAATGGGTGAGCAAAGTTGTTTCTATGGCTCTTCAGTTTGTTGATGAGACTTTAAAATCATCTGCCCATCACAAATAGGAAATAGGAGTCTGGAGGTTATTCATCCATTATGTTAACCTAGTGTGCAGGGTGAAATCTGAGGGAAAGGTGCTTGATCTGTTTGAATTATATAATCACAAATAGGTTCAAAGTTAAGTTGTTCCTGTTCCTGTTCCCCTTAGTGCTAACACACAGGATGACATAGCCCTTGTTCTAATCAATTTCAGGTGGACACTGCCAATAAAACATTTTTGAAAGTGCCTTTGATTTACCCTCCTAATACAAATAAACTTTTCACCAACTTACTCCAGTTATGTCTCTACCAACCATATCTGTCACCATCCAAACATCCTCCAACCAATAATCCTGGATCCCTCCAATTACCCCTGACATCCTCACATCAGTGTCATCTGACTCTAATCCCTCAATGCCATCGCTCCTGAATCCCTCAGATTTCCTGTTCTTCCTGAAACAATCGGAGCCTGACTTCCTCCAGTTATTCCTGCCAACATCCAGCCTGTGTTTTGTCATTCTGTCAGACTGGTGAGATTCTGTGGTGTTCTGTGGGGAGATGAGGCTGAGTACAGGACTACGGTAGGAAACTTTGTCACATGGTGTGAGCAGAATTATCTGCAGCTTAATGTGAAAAAGACTAAGGAGCTGGTGGTAGACCTGAGGAGAGCTAAGGTACCAGTGACCCCTGTTTCCATCCAGGGGGTCAGTGTGGACATGGTGGAGGATTACAAATACCTGGGGATACGAATTGACAATAAACTGGACTGGTCAAAGAACACTGAGGTTGTCTACAAGAAGGGTCAGAGCCATCTCTATTTCCTGAGGAGACTGAGGTCCTTTAACATCTGCCGGATGATGCTGAGGATGTTCTACGAGTCTGTGGTGGCCAGTGCGATCATATTTGCTGCTGTGTGCTGGGGCAGCAGGCTGAGGGTAGCAGACACCAACAGAATCAACAAACTCATTCGTAAGGCCAGTGATGTTGTGGGGATGGAACTGGACTCTCTGACGGTGGTGTCTGAAAAGAGGATGCAGTCCAAGTTGCATGCCATCTTGGACAATGTCTCCCATCCACTACATAAAGTACTGGTTGGGCACAGGAGTACATTCAGCCAGAGACTCATTCCACCGAGATGCAACGCAGAGCATCGTAGGAAGTCATTCCTGCCTGTGGCCATCAAACTTTACAATATTCCTCCCTTGGAGGGTCAGACACCCTGAGCCAATAGGCTGGTCCTGGACTTATTTCCTGGCATAATTTACATATCACTATTTAATTATTTATGGTTTTATTACTATTTAATTATTTATGGTGCAACTGTAACGAAAACCAATTTCCCCCAGGATCAATAAAGTATTGCTATGACTATGACTATGACTATGACTATTCTACTGCTCCCCAGGCTTGCAAAAGCCATTCATTTATTGGAGTCTGTCCTCATTGCCCCATGGACTACAGTGCAAGCCCTGCCAAACGTGAAGTTGGCAGTGGGTGCTGTCAACTGAGATGAATATTGGCGGAGAGCTGGAAATCCAATTCCCCCGAGCTGCCCAGGTTCTTCAGAACTGCAGGGCAGTGTTTTACTAAATTGAATACATTGAATGAAATGTATTTTTAATCCATCTATTAAACATTTACAACAGAGTCTAATTAACCCCTATCAATCTATTCTGTTTCTTCCTCTGGCACTCTGTAATTTTTCAAATGTTCAGAACGGGAAGGAAACGAATGAACCAGAATAACAATCGATTAGTTGGTAGTAAAGCAATATTGTATATATGAATGGCTCTAAATTGCTCTTCTAAGTCCCATTGCAGAAGCAATCGTTAATAAATGGGTAAGCCCACATGTGAAGGTCATACCAATGAGTTGTTTAAAGCCAAAACTTCCAGCTCCATTTCCCCATTCTTACTTCCCATTACTTCTCCAGATTATTTTCAATCACACGAGCCCAGCAAATCTTCTTTGTTCATTTTTTTGCATTTACCAACAATAAAGGATAGTTTTTGTGTGGTGGGGAGGAGATACATCTCTACCAAAGAAGATGGAATGTACTCCTTCCCTCCGCTAGCCTGCAGTTCACCCTTGGGCAAGGTGTAGCACCTGCTTAGCCCCCTGATTTGTGTCACATGAAGTCATGGGAGCAGTGGTTGGTGTCGTATGAGCAGCTGATGCATATCACAAGACCTGGTTTTACGACCACTGACTCCTGGTGGACAATCTCTGAAGAGTGTTGATAATGACTGGGATTATCTGTCCTTTGAGGATACGGCCTCTGAATAGCGGTGCATCCTTTTAGAACGGAGCTGAGGAGGAATTTCTTTAGCCAGAGAGTGGTGAATCTGTGGAATTCTTTGCCACAGGAAGCTGTGGAGGCCAAGTCTTTATGTATCTTTAAGGCAGAAGCTGATAGATTCTTGACTGGTCAGGGCATGAAGGAATACAGGAAGAAGGTAGGAGATTGGGGCTGAGAGGAAAAATGGATCAGCCATGATGAAATGGCAGAGCAGACTCAATGGGCCGATTGGCCTAATTCTGCTCCCATGTCTGTGGTCTTATAGTCTTGTAAAGACACTGTCCAGAAGAAAGCAATGACAAACCACTTCTGTAGAAAAACTTGCCGAGAACAATCAAGGTCATAGGCCTTGATTGCCCATATCATACAACCCAGTGCATAAGGATGACGATGATGAAGGGGTATTTTACAGAAGGCAGTTAAACTACCAGCCCATCGGAAAAAAAATGTAGTCAATGAGAGATCGCGTTAACACCACAATGACAGCAGTCAAAGTTCCTAAAGCTCTGAGACAGCAGGATTGTCTGCTGTACCTCCATAATACCCATAGTCAAAGAGAAAGCTCACTCCCTGTGTAATTGTGCAATTGTTAATGTCACACTTAGAAAATGATACAGTTGGAATCAGGGCACTCCTTGTGTATTTGAGTGCAGCAGGCCAGGCAGCACCTATGGGAAGAGGTACAGTTGATGTTTTGGGCTGACACCCTTCGTCCTGACAAAGGATCTCGGCCCGAAATGTCGACTGTACCTCTTCCTATTGATGCTGCCTGGCCTGCTGCATTCACCAGCATTTTTTGTGTGTGTTGCTTGAATTTCCAGCATCTGCAGATTTCCTCATGTTTGTGTGACTCCTTGTGTATTAGCGCAATTGTCAATGTCACACTTAGTCAGAAACTGATAGCTAGAAACAGGCCTTTTAGTCTACCAAGCCCATAGCAACAATCAAGCAGACACTTAACACTAATCCAATCCTCAGTTGATGTATTCTCTTCATATTCCCTTCAGCAAGGCCCCAGATTCTACCATTGACCTAAACAGTGGCCAATTAACTATCCATCCTGCACATTTAGCATTGTGGGAGGAAACCTATGGGGTCACAAAGCACCTGAGGTCAGGATTGAATCTTGGTCACTGAAGCTGCAAGCTCTACTCACTGTGCCAACTGTGCCTCCCTTGATCTGGGATTGTTGGATAAGGATACTGCAGGGAATAAATGGGGATCTTTTCCTTTTCCCAATCATTGTACTATTTTTAAGGTTTAAAAAGGTTGTGTGTCCTGTCTTCCTATACGGGTATGCACTGTTAAGTCCATTATGGACTGTTAATAGCCTTCAGGAAACACAATCTATTTGTTTACCGAATGTTTCCAGAGAATGCTTTCTTACTAAAAATACTTCAGACTAAGATGATTTCAATACTCGAGCCTTTCTTTTGGAATATTTCACATCAGTAGTTAAGACAGAATGGGAATATGATCTAAGGTTCATTTTTAAATACTAGACAATTCAACTATTGTGATACTTAAGGAGATTTTTAAACCTGAACTCAATGTTGAGTTAGAACACAAGTATACCACATGCAGATACCTTGAGTGAATTTTGGAATAAGAGGGAGTATTTGTTTTATGCCACAATGATAGCATGACGGATGTTTTGAACAAATTTCCTCCAGAAAATTCTGGCGAACTGAGAGAAAGTCTCTTCTGTGTTCATGGGCAGTGTACAATGGGAACATCTGTATTTTTGTAAATATCTCAAAAATGGTAATATCCCTTCCTCCCCAACCACGAACTCAAAATCAAGCAAGCAACAGACAACAATAATTTTAAATGTTCACTGCCACCATACAACAGATCTTTTCATGTCCACAGGTTACAGGTTTCAGCTGGTCTGCCTCATGTACAGAAAACCATTGCCAGTGTAGTCCAGCTCCCCAGGCCCTTGCCAGTACTTTCTCCTTACAGCAGGCCTCTCCCAGTTTTGTCTCCATACTGTGGGTCGCAGCCAGTGTCGTCTCTGGGTCTCAGGTGTCTGCTTGTACAGTCTCTGTCCTCTTGGCATCCGACGGTGCTGCCTCCACACACTGGGTCTCTGCCAGCATTGCCTCTGTTCCCTCCATTTCTGCAGCGTTTCCTCATTTCCCAAGACCTCGGACAGCATGGAGCTGCTGGCCTTCCACTGTCGTACCTCAGTGCTCCAAGCCTGTATCATGGTTTCTTCTCTGCTCCAAGTCTCTGTTTGTGCTGCCTCTGTCCTCCCAGACTCTACTAACATTATCTTTGTTCTCCAGGCCTCTGCTAGTTTCGCCCTGATTCTCCAGGACTCTGCTATGGCTGCCTCCCTTTTCAAGGCATCAGACAGAATTGTCACACTTCTCCAGGCCTCTGTCAGCATAGCCTTTGTCCTGCTAACCTCCTGTTGTGTTATTTCAACTGCACAGGACTGTTCTTGTGTTGTAATATTGTCCCAGTGATCTCGCTGCACTGTTTCGGTTCTCCAGGTCTCTTCTGATATTGACTCTGTGTCCAAGGGATCTGTTACCATCTCCTTGCACTGGGCTTCTCCCAGATGTGCTTCAGAGACCCAAGACCCTATCTTTGCATTCCAGGCCTCCTTCACTGATACCTCAGACGCCCAAGACTCAGTCTCTGTTGACTCATTGTCCCAGGCATCTTCTGATGCTGTTGGTGTATGCTGGCCTTCCTCCAGTGTTGCCTCAATCTCCCAGCCTGCATTTTGTGAAATGTCAGCCTCCCAGCCTGCATTTTGCAAGGTCTCAGTCTCCCAGCCTGCATTTTGTGAGATGTCAGCCTCCCAGCCTGCATTTTGCAAGGTCTCAGTCTCCCAGCCTGCATTTTGTGAGATGTCAGCCTCCCAGCCTGTATTTTGTGAGGTGTCAGTCTCCCAGCCTGCATTTTGTGAGATGTCAGCCTCCCAGCCTGCATTTTGTGAGGTCTCAGTCTCCCAGCCTGCATTTTGTGAGATGTCAGC
Organism: Mobula hypostoma; assembly: GCF_963921235.1. Classification (NCBI taxonomy): domain Eukaryota; kingdom Metazoa; phylum Chordata; class Chondrichthyes; order Myliobatiformes; family Myliobatidae; genus Mobula; species Mobula hypostoma. Next base: position 126,743,339 of record NC_086099.1, on the reverse strand, counting down.
CTCCCAGCCTGTATTTTGTGAGGTGTCAGTCTCCCAGCCTGCATTTTGTGAGATGTCAGTCTCCCAGCCTGCATTTTGTGAGATGTCAGTCTCCCAGCCTGTATTTTGTGAGATGTCAGCCTCCCAGCCTGTATTCTGTGAGGTGTCCATCTCCCAGCCTGCATTTTGTAAGGTCTTGAAGTTCCAAGCTTCTGGCGCTGTTCTCTCTATGTACCTTGACTCTTCCCGCACATTCTCAGTGTCCCAGGATTCTACTGTTGAGACAGCGGCCCACGTATCTGTCAGGGTTGCTTTTAAATTCCAATACTCTTCCAAAGTTTCCTCAGAGCCACAGAAGGTTTCTGATGTTGCCTCAGTGTCCCAGGACTCTGCCAACGTTGCTTGCATGCCTCTAGATTCTTCCAGAATTGTCATTGTGTCATGGGCATCTTCCATTTCTATTTCTGTGTCCCAGCTTTCTTCCACCATTCTTTCTGTTCTTCTGTTCTCTGCCAAGGCCATTTTGCTAGTGCAGTCCTCTGCTAGTGCTCCTGTGGTGTTCCAAGCATTGACCAGTGTTGTTGCAGGTGAACCTTCCAGCATTGCTTGCTTTCTCAAGGCTTCATTGCTCCAGGACCCTTCCAAAAATGTCTCCATGTTCCAGCCCTCTGCAAGTATTGCCTTTTTCTTCCAGGCCATTCCTAACATTACCTCAATATCCCAGATCTTTCCTACTCTTGGCTGAGTGCCTAACATCTCTTCTGGTGCAACCTCAGTATCCCAGGACTTTTCTAATCTTTCCATGATGCCCAAGTTCCTTTTCAAGGTAGCCTCAATATCCCTGGTATTTTCTAATCTTGTCTTGGTGCCTAACATCCCTTTTGGTGCAAACTCAATACTCCAGGCTCTTTCCAGACTTGCCTCGGTGCCTATGTTTCCGTTCTGTGTAGCATCAATATGCAGAGACTTTTCTAGTCTTTCCTGGGTACCTAAAGTCTCTTCTGCTGCACCCTTAATATCCCAGGCCTTTTCTAGCATTGCCTCAGTGCCCAAATTTCTTTTCTGTGTAACGTCCTTATTCAAGGACATTCCTAAGCATTCCTTGATGTCTATGTTGCCTTTCTGTGTTGCGTCAATATCAAAAGACTTTTCTAGTTTTGCCTTGGTGCATAAAGTCCCTTCTGGTGAAGCCTCAATATCCCAGACCCTTTCTGGACTTGTCTTGGTGCCTAAGTGCTGTTCTTGTGTAGCTTCAATATCCCAGGTATTTTCAAGGCTTGGCTGTGTGCTCTTGCTCTTTTCTAATGCACCCTCAATCTCCCAAGCTTTCTTCATCGCTGCCTTGGCACAACTAACGTCGGCCAGTGTGACATTAGCATTACAGACATCACCCAGTGCTGCCTTGGCACTCCGGGCTTTTTCCAGTATGACATTGAACATTCCCTCGATTCCCAGAGCTGGTCCTGATGCTACCTCTGCATTCCAGTTCTTATCCAGTGTTGTCTCCATCCTCTGGGAATATGAATTCTTCCTTCAGTAATTAGCTTCTGAGCTGGTCTGTGTGAATCTAATATGAATGTTATTTATTGTGAACCACAATTTATCTCTTAGATTAAATAATTTTACTCATATTATTTTATATTTCCTATAAAAAGAGATTTGTAAATAAATTTACCTTATCAGTGACCGTTGATTCCTCTAAATCAGTGGTCCCCAACCTCAGGGTCGCGGACTGGTACCGAGCCTCAAAGCACGTGCTACCAGGCCGCGAGGAAACTATATGATTTGGCAATATGAAACGATATGAGTCAGCTGCACTTTTTCTCATTCCCTGTCATACACTGTTGAACTTGAACACCCCCAGCCCCACCGTCAGCCGGTCCACAAGAATATTGTCAATATTAAACCGGTCCGCGGTGCAAAGAAGGTTGGGGACCCCTGCTTTAAATAAAATGAAATCACCTCTACACATTGAACATTAAAGGCTTCTCCTGCAATTCCTGACTCAGAACTGGGTGTGTGATGGCCCTGATGTTGATTATATTCTGTATTATCACTATAATTATGACTATCAACAAATAAATATCAGTCAAACTAAAATTGCAGGTATTGCATTATCTAACAGTGGGACCTAGAAGTCTCTCCAACCTTTAGTATTTGAACAGGGTTTTAGGCCATAAGACCATAACACACGGCAGCAGAATTAGGTCATTCAGCCATAAAGTCTGCACCACCATTCAATCCCTCTCAACCCCGTTCTCCTACCTACTCCCTGTAATTATTGACACCCTTACCAAAGAGCCCAAGAACCTCCGCTTTAAATGTATCCAAATGACTTGAACTCCACAGCCATCTATGGTAATAAATTCCATTGGTTCACCACCCTCTGGCTAAAGAAATTCCTCCTCATCTCTGATCTAGATGATTGTCTCTCTATTCTGAGGTGAAAGAAAAGGACTAGGAAAAGCATAATCTCATCCTGTTCTCTGGCATCACAAAGTAGACTTGCATAACCAGGAATTAGGGACAGGATATTTATTTCGATAGACAAGGCCAGATTGGGATAATCAACATGGCTTTGTTGGTGGTAGGTCATATCTAACAATCTTAGAGAATTTTTTTTTAAGGAGGTTACCAGGAAGGTTGATAAAGTAAAGGAGTTGGACATTGTCTATGTGGCCTTTGACAAAGTCCTGCATAGTAGGTTATTCCAGCGGATTAAGCTGCTTGGCATTCAAGATGAAGTAATACATTGGATTCAACAATGGCTTAGAGGCAGAAGACAGAATGGTAATGGATAGTTGTGTTTCTGACTGGAGGCCCGTGACTAGTAGCATGCCACAAGGATTGGTATTGAGTCCATTATTGTTTGTCATCTATATTAAAGATATAGATCAGCTAGAAAAAACGGGCTGAAAAATGGCAGAAGGAATTTAATACAAGCAAGCGTGAGGTAGTGTACTTTGACAGGAAAAAGACAAACTAACACAGTGAACAGTCAGGCACTGCGGAGTGCAATAGAACAGGGGGATCTGGGAGTACAGATCTATAATTCCTTGGGAGTGTGTCATAGTGTCTCTTGCCCCAGGATCCCTACCCCTTCTCCCATTGTAACTGCTCCAAGGTGTTTTTCACTCTCCTTGGACCTTTCCTCTGGAGATCCAACAGCTTTAAATCCTGCTTCCAGAGGCTTGGTTATCCCATTGGGAATGTGACATACATCCTGGAAACACAGTAATTTGTGCCTCGCAGACTAGGGGTAATCATGGACAATTTGATTCCTCTATCCTCACTCACCCCTCCCTTCCACTGAATGGGCAAATACACACACACAGACACACACACACACACCCCCACCCCCCGCAACCCACTATGTATTTCGGGAAGTGGTACCGTAGCATAAAAGCCAGGACCAACAGGCTCCGGGACAGCTTCTTCCACCAGGCCATCAGACTGATAAACTCGCACTGACTTGAGTGTATTTCTATGTTACATTGACTGTTCTATTTATTATAAATTACTATGATTGCACATTGCATATTTAGATGGAGAAGTAACATAAAGATTTTTACTCCTCATATATGTGAAGGAGGTAAGGACTAAAGTCAATTCAACACACACACACACACACACACACACACCACACCCGACCTGAATCCCACTGTCAGCTAAAAACCCAGGCCTTAAGTACTTTCCAAGAAGCTGCTGTCTATCCACTAGTAAGACGTGGTGAGCAAATTGGGGTAGTTACAGAAATAAACTGTGCTGCTTTAATGGTCGAGAGTATGGGTGAATAGAGGGTAAATTAGCTTTCAGTTTAGTGTTCTATTTTAGTTAGTAAATTACTCTCAGTTTATGTGATGTATCAGATTAGGACCTTGCTATAAGCCAGTGATCCTATAGTTATTGTTTGTCACTATTGTACCATGTCTCCTTGCCCGACGGACCTGCCCTTAATCACATCACAAATCTCTTTGTTTGGTTAAGTGTCCTCAGAAACCTTCTTGGGTATCTGGGTGCTGCTTTCAATATCACACCCTGGGACACTGGGAATGAAGTTGCATGAAGCTTTCTAGAAATAACTCCAGGTGCTTTTATGGCTTGTTCCATGTGGTAATCATTCATTAGTCCTGGAAATTACTGAATAGTAGTAACAGGATTGGTCCCAGTCTGGATAGTAGTAACAGGATTGGTCCAAGTCAGCATGGATTACGAAGGGGAAATCGTGCTTGACTAATCTTCTGGAATTTTTTGAGGATGTAACTATGAAAATGGACAAGGGAGAGCCAATGGATTTAGTGTACCTGGACCTTCAGAAAGCCTTTGATAAAGTCCCACATAGGAGATTAGTGGGCAAAATTAGGGCACATGGTATTGGGGACAGAGTACTGACATGGATTGAAAATTGGATGGCTGATAGAAAACAAAGAGTAGCGATTAACGGGTCCCTTTTGGAATGGCAGGTGGGTACCGCAGGGTTCAGTGCTGGGACCGCAGCTGTTTACAATATATATTAATGATTTAGATGAGGGAATTCAAAGTAACATTGGCAAATTTGCCGATGACACAAAGCTGGGTGGCAGTGTGAAATGTGAGGAGAATGTTATGAGAATACAGGGTGACTTGGACAGGCTGGGTGAGTGGGCAGTTGCATGGCAGATGCAGTTTAATGTGGATAAATGTGAGGTTATCCACTTTGGTGGTAAGAACAGGAAGGCAGATTATTATCTAAATGGAGTCAAGTTAGGAAAAGGGGAAGCACAACGAGATCTAGGTGTTCTTGTACATCAGTCACTGAAAGCAAGCATGCAAGTACAGCAGGCAGTGAAGAAAGCTAATGGCATGTTTGCCTTCATAACAAGGGGAATTGGGTATAAAAGCAAAGAGGTCCTTCTGCAGCTGTACAGGGCCCTGGTGAGACCACACCTGGAGTACTGTGTGCAGTTTTGGCCTCCATATTTGAGGAAGGACATTCTTGCTATTGAGGGAGTGCAGCGTAGGTTCACAAGGTTAATTCCCGGGATGACGGGACTGTCATATGTCAAAAGATTGGAGCGACTGGGCTTGTATACTCTGGAATTTAGAAGGCTGAGAGGGGATCTTATTGAAACATATAAGATTATTAAGGGATTGGACACGCTGGAGGCAGGAAGCATGTTCCCGCTGATGGGTGAGTCCAGAGCCAGAGGCCACAGTTTAAGAATTAGGGGTAGGCCATTTAGAACGGAGTTGAGGAAAAACCTTTTCACCCAGAGAGTGGTGGATATATGGAATGCTCTGCCCCAGAAGGCTGTGGAGGTCAAATCTCTGGATGCTTTCAAAAAAGAGATGGATAGAGCTCTTAAAGATGGCGGAATCAAAGGTTATGGGGATAAGGCAGGAACTGGATACTGATTGTGGATGATCAGCCATGATCACAGTGAATGGCGGTGCTGGCTCGAAGGGCCGAATGGCCTACTCCTGCACCTAATGCCTATTGTCTATTGTCTATTGTCTATTGTCCTTCTCCCCCTTGGGGTTTGAGAAGGCAGCACTCTTTGAAACAACTGTTATATCATTATACTCTAACAGTCAACACAAATAGCTTCCCGTAAGGGCTGAGAATTAAAACCTAGGAAGGAGAACGGCAGAGAGAAGCTGTGCAGTGATGAATGTTGTGAGGAAAAATTAAAGCAAGAAGAAATGACAAATACCACTGGTGTGGCAAGACACCTGCATAAGGCATGGTTTTTCCCTTCTGTTAGAAAGCACTGAGTACAAGGGATAAAGTCAGAAAATGCAGGCTAGGTGGTACAAATGTAATAACCATCCAACTTCAACTAACCTGAGAAGTAGAACAAAACTGGGTAGAAATAATTAGCATATCAACTCACTGCTGGTTGTCCTCCTGTTCCAGTTTGTGGGTGGACATCAACGTAAGCAGCTGGAATCTGGTTCTTAACAATATCACCCCTGGTATTAGCATGGGATCAGAATCAGAATCAGCTTTAATATCACCAGCATACATTATGTGGGAGCAGTACACTGCAATACGTAATAATAAAAACTGTAAATTACAGTAAGATAAAAAGTTAAATTAAATCAGTAGTGCAAAAAGAGAAAAAAAATAGTGAGGTAGTGTTCATAGGTTCAATGTACATTCAGAAATCTGGTAGCAGAGGGGAAGAAACTATTCTCATTTCGTTGTGTGTGACCTTAGGCTCCTTCACCACCTCCTTGATAGCTGCATTGAGAAGAGGGCATGGTGTCGGGAAGGCTAGTGCCCATGATAGAGCTGACTGAGTTTACTTCGATCCTGTGCAGTGCCCCCACCCCCATGGCCAATTAGGATGCTCTCCACAGTATAGCTGTAGAAATTTGTGAGTACTTGCCATACTCATATTCCCTCTAACCAAAGAGAATATTTTCTGACTCTTCAGAAAGGAGCTTTCAGCAGATCCGTGGTTTCTTCTTGTTAACATTAAAGGGTTTGAAACTGGTTTCATTTTGTCTTGATGGAATAATTGTTAGAGGCTTGTGGCTTCTTCCTTCCTGCGGAACAAAAATGCAGCAAGCAGAGTTATCTGGTTCAGTACAGACCTTTGGTGCTGCATGGGTGGAGTTTTCAAGATCTCCTTGTGACTGTGTTGGCTTCCTCGTGACATTTCGATTTGTTCCCTCATTCTAAAGGCAAGCTGGTTAATTGGCCTTTGTAAGCTTCCCTGGGGTGCAAATGATGGATAGAATTTGAAGGGAATTGACAGGAACATGAGAATAAAATGAAAGTGTGTTCTCAACACTCTGAAGAGCTTGTTATCGTGCTGTATCACAATGGCTCTCTCTTTTCCATTCGCACATTGGAAAGTAAGGGAAAGCAAGAAGCAGAAGGAATAGATAAACTGCACATGCCTGGTGATCAAGTAGAGGAAGACTATCCTCACCTTCTAAATTCCTAGCTCCAGGATAGGCAAGCACTGTACAGTTGAACTCCCAGCTACCATAACACTGAAAGAATTTGCATTTATTGTACAAGAGCAAATCCTTAAGAGTATGCAATACTCTCAAAGAAAACATTGGATTCATCCTGCACCAAGAATGGCCAAGGTCCAAAGAAGAATCTTTGAAGCCAGCTTTGTGATATGAGAGATTGCGGCCACCAATTTGTGCGGAGTAAGATATCCCAAACAGGGGGAACATTTTGCTGATGAAGGATAATTATTACCCAGAGAGTCTGGGGAAAAATCCTTTGCTGTTTCAACCATCGTCATGGGACTAACAACCATCTGAGAAGAATTTGATTTTATACTTTATCATAAAGGTGGCCTTGAAATGATGGAGAACTTTCTAAAAGGTCACCTTGTTGGCTCCTTCCCAAGACCGCTATTCCTTTAGGGATCCCGAAAGCGACTGTTGTACAGATATGTGACTGGTCTACTCAGTAATGTTGCTGGTATGACACACTGAGGGGTTCTCTGCTCTGACCTGAGCTAAAAGTAACTTCTGTTCTTTCCCCAGTCCCAGCCTTCCACCCTTGAAAAATACTTGTATATCAGCTCGTGATATTGTGGATTTTGGATTCACAGAGAAGGCACAAGACTGCAGGTGCTGGAATCTGGAGCAACAAGCAATCTGCAGGTGGAACTCAGTGAGTCGATCAGCATCTGCAGGGGGAAAGGAGTGGTCGTCATCCTGGACTGAAACTCTGCACCAGGGCTGGGCAACAGTTGTTACATTGTGATTACAGGGTGACATGGTGACGTAGTGGTTAGCACAACACTTCACAGTACCAGCAACCCGAGTTCAGTTCCCACTGCTGCCTGTAATAAGTTTGTACGTTTTTCCCCGTGACCACTTGGGTTTCCTGCAGGTGCTCCTGTTTCCTCCCACAGCCCAAAAACTGACCAGTTGGTAGGTTAATTGGTCAGTGTAAATTGTCCCGTGATTAGGCTAGGGTTAAATCGGGGGTTGTTGGGCAGTGCGGCTTGAAGGGCCGAAAGGGCCTATTTCGTGTTATATCTCAATAAATAAAATATAAACCTATGCCCATAAGTAAAAGGGACATCTGCTGAGGAAGTTTTCCACCATCTACCCTATCCACTGTATGTCTCTCCTAGTTCCACATACACTAATCTGTACCCCCCTCTGCCTCCTCTACTCCAGTGAAAACAAACCTGGCCTAGACAGTCTCTCTGAATAGCCAAATATTTCATTCCTGGCAACATGTGAGTGAATCTGCTCTGCACCTTCTCCAGGACAATGTGTTCCTTCTATAGTGTGGCAACCACACCATGTTTTATGTAGCTATATCCTCCTCTTTGAATTTACTCCTGTACCTTGGCTACACTTTACAAATTGTCCTCCTCTCCAGTGCTTTATTCATACTATTCTTAGTTTTCTCTCCTGGTTTAATTGCTTTTAATGTTTTAGTTTTCTGCTCACTCACAAAATGTGTGATTATTGCTATTCCTTTTCCTTTCATTTGTTTTGAACCATCGCTTACAACCAATTTTCTCTCCTTATTTATCCTTAAAATTCTCCCGAAGAATCATTAGAGCAGGGTGGTAAATTTGCATATATCATCATACAAATGTCATCTAATCACACACAGATGCCTTTCTCCCTGCATCAGCTAACATTCTGTATAGCGGAGTTTGTCTGGCTTCCTTCCCCTCCAGGGGTTACTGCAGCAGTACTGCTGGTTAACCCATTCTAGTAACTATCTTTTGTAGCTTACTGTGTGAGTATCAGCGGGTATATGAACTTTCAGATCCAATGTATTCAGTCCTAGTGCTGTCCTTGCTCAGAGGTCAAACAGGCCTGGTTCCTACTTGGAGAAGATGGTAGCTCTGGAGTGGATTTCTTCCTTTATCTTCTATTTCTTGCACTGAACGAGTTGCTGTGAAGTTGTCAGCAGGGAAAGGAACTGTTTCAATAGCTCAGTACCAGACTGAGTGAACTATTTCTTTTAAAGGCATGAACAGAGGTACATGGGGTTGGGTTAATGTGAATTGAGAAATTGTTGATGTGTGGGGGTGGGTGCACTTTGGTCAGTGATGATGATGTGGGTAGCCAAGCCCGTGGTTTTCCCCCTGTGATGTCACAATCCCCTGCTTACCTCATCAGTCCACCTGGAGCTGAGGCTGTTTCCCCACTATCTTCCTGTATTCAGTGCTTTTGGGAAAGAACTCCAGGCTCTGGGTCAGAATGAGATGAGCACAAGAACCCCAAACGTATAGCTGAGCAGGTCATTTTGGCTGATATTCCAGAACAGTACCTGCTGAGGTGTCTCGGCCCAAAATGTCAACTGTATTCTTTTCCAAAAAATGCTGCCTGGCCTTCTAAGTTCCTTCAGCATTTTGTGTGTGTTGCTTGGGTTTCTAGCATCTACAGATTTTCTCTTGTTTGTGAGGGAATATGGTGCTGGCTTTTTCATTTTTTTCTTGTTACATATTGTACTGTTCAAAAGTCTTGGGCACGTACAGTATATATAGCTAGGGTGCCTAAGACATTTATACAGTACTGTAGTAATTTTATGCATTGTACTGTACTGCTGCCACAGGAAAAAAAATCATGACATATGAGTGATGATAAACCTGATTTTGATACAGGTCTCTATTGTGGACTGAGACTAGGAAGGGAGCAGAGAGAAGGGAATCATGGTTGGCAAAGAGGAAAAGAGATGGGAACGAGCAGGAAGCACCAGAAAGACATTCTGTAATGATCAAACAACCAATTGTTTGTAATCGAATGACTTTGCTTGGTGTCTCAGGGCTGGGTGTGCCTGCTCCTGTGGTTATCCACCCCCCCCCACCCCTGTCACTTCTCTGCCACCTGTCCCACACCCCTCCTGCGGTGCCCCACCCTCACCATTGCCAACATCCTTTGCTTCTGCCAGATTTACACAGTACATCCATGCTGGCTCACAAAGCAATCCCATTCCCCAAATAATACTTCTCCAAAATTTCTTACTTTCCTCAGTCCCATCAATGGCCCTCAGGTTCTGCCATTCATCTACACACTAGGGCCAATTACTTTGGGGAATTTGGGGAATGGGAAGCACCAAATGGTCAAAGAGGGAACATGCACTTCCACAATCTGCCTTCTTAGCCAGAGTAGATATGAAGATTAGATTTCCCCTACTTCAGTCATCAGCCTGACCCCAGGTGCGTGTTAAAGTGACAGTGCCGACATTTATAGCTGAGCAAGTGCATTTTATTCGTGCCCTGGCCAACATTTATCATTCCACCTCGTCACTTAACTCATTGTTGCCAGAGCAACCTTGCTGTGCACAAAATGAAGGTCATTTTGCTAGCACTACCAGCACAAATATAAATGGCTCTGAAATACTTTGTGATGTGTTGAGTTAATGAGCAGAGTTACGTCAACTCTTCAGATTTACTTTTCAATAGTAGCTCCCAATTCAATCTGCATGCTTGACAGATTTATCTATTACCTGTCACTCCGAACTCCTCGATCAGCCTTGCCTCTTTTTCCTCTCCGGGTAATATTAAGACAGCTGGGCCAGTCTGGCATTTGCATCATATCCCGTATTTAGCCAATTAGAAGGTAGTGAAGGACAATGCGGCGGGTGGTAATGGGAAAAAGAATGGGGATGGCTGAAGGGAAGATGGTGACTTCACTTCACCCTACTTGATTGACCTTCATCATTTGACATTCAAGCGATCGACTCGTGGCTTCCATTTGTCTCCAGGACTTAACTAAAGCTGACATTTTCAGTACATAAATAGTGTGTGAACACATGTTGCACTGGGTGTGCTTAGCTGCAGTTAATCCAAAGCTCATTACCTGAAGATGTAAAAGTTAAAACATGGCCATGTGCTGGGCTGACTAACAATTAAAATGGACACCTGCAGTGAGTGCCAGGAACTTGATTAATCAGTCTTGTGCCATTTTCCAGTGATTTGGGCTGTTTACTCAGTATAGATTCTATGACCCATGTCTTTTAAATGCATGACATGTTGTTATTTTCCTTTGCTATTTAAAGGAAAGTGTGGACTTGGGGGAAATCATGTTTTCTCTCTGCTACTTGCCTACTGCTGGGCGCCTGACGTTAACAGTCATCAAATGCAGGAATCTCAAAGCCATGGACATCACTGGATACTCCGGTGAGTGCACTTTTTTCTTCTAATTCTGCATCCATCAACTCTCTGCCTGAAAGAAAAAAACCCTTATAAGACATACTTATTCAGACAAAATAAACCAACAGGGATAAAACCAGGAAACTATGAAAACACACAAGTATGCTGAGGAAAAAGAAAGCTGCTAATCCCTCCTGAATTAAGAACAGAAGATACATTTATTTATCTCTATGACTTCAGGCTTCAGGACTGGTTATACAGTAAACATAAAACTACCATGACTTCTCTTTTCACTTTTCAAACACTGAGTGATCTATTGAAACTTCTACTGTCTTGAAGAAGGGTCTTGGCCCAAAATATTGACTATTTATTCATTTACATAAATGCTACCTGACCTGCTGAGATCCTCCAGCATTTTGAGTGTGTTGTTTGGGATTTCCAACATCTGCAGAATCTCTCGTGTTGATGATTTTCTACTATTCTTATTGTTTTAATCCAGATATTCACCATTTACTTCTCTGTTTCTTCTATCAATTGGTTGTTAACTGACTGGCTTTTAACATAAGCATTTTATTTACAATATATTTAAAGTACAAATTAAATTTATTTTCTAAGTACATATGTGTCACGATATATAACCCTGAGATGCATTTTCTTGCGGGCATACTCAATAAATACATAATAAAATAATAACCATAACAGAATCAATGGAAGACCACACCGAACCAATGTGCAAAAGACGACAAAGTGTTTAAATACAGAAAGAAAGAAATAATAATAATAATAATAAATAAATAATCAATAAATATCAAGAACATGAGATGAAATGTCCTTGAAAGTGACTTTGTAGGTTGTGGGAACAGTTCAACGATGGGGCAAGTGAAATTGAGTGAAGTTATCCCCTTTGGTTCTAGAGCCTGATGGTTGAGGGGTTATAACTGTTCCTGAACCAGGTGGTGCAAGTCCTGAAGCTCCTGTATCTACTTGCTGATTGCAGCAGTAGGAAGAGAACATGTCCTGGGTGACCTGATGATGGATGCTGCTTTCCCGCAACAATGTTTTGTGTAGATGTTCGCAACGCGGGGAGGGCTATACCTGTGGTAGATTGGGCCATATCTCCTACTTTTTGTAGGATTTTCCATTCAAAGGTATTGGTGTTTCCATACCAGGCTGTGTGGCAGCCAGTCAATATACTCTCCACCACACATCTATAGAAGTTTGTCAAAGCTTTAGATGTCATGCCAAATCTTTGCAAACTCCTAAGGAAGTAGAGGCACTGCCGTGGTTTCTTCACAATTGAACCTCCATGCTGGGTCCAGACATGTCCGACAAAATAATAACAGCGAGGATTTTAAAGTTACTTTATTAACTTTATTATTGCTAACCTTCCTTTGATAAAGGAGCATTTTGAATAATATTTCACCAGGCAATGGGATCAGTGTAAATAGTAGAGTACTCAGATAATGTTTGGACTTATTTTTCTGGGTTGTAGAGGTTGACACTGTTCCTTAGTGTCAACACAGCCTTGAACCACCTGAATAATGTAACTATTATGTCAGGATGCTGTTTGTTGACTGTAGCTCAGCATTTAACACCATTATTCCTACAGTCCTGATCGAAAAGCTATAGAACCTGGGTCAGTTGTACCTCCCTCTGCAACTGGATCCTTGACTTCCTAACCAGAAGACCCCAAAATCTGTGCAGATGGAAATAACATCTCCTCCTCACTGACAATTAACACTGGTGCCCTACAGGGATGTGTACTTAGCCCACTGCTCTACTCTCTCTACACCCATAACTGTCTGGCTAGGCTTAGCTCAAACAGCATCTATGATTTTGCTGATGATACAACCATAGTTGGCAGAATTTCAGATAGTGACAAAAGGGCGTACAGGAGTGAGATATACCAATTAGTGGAGTGGTGTCTCAGCAACAATCTTACGCTCAACGTCAGTAAGATGAAGAGCTGATAACGGACTTCAGGAAGGGTAAGATGAGGGAACACATACCAATCCTCATGAAGGGATCAGAAGCGGAGAGCGTGAGCAGTTTTAAGTTCCTGGGAGTCAATATCTCTGAGGACCTAACCTGGAGGAAACATATCAATGCAGTTATAAGGAAGGCAAGACAGCGACTATATTTCATTAGGAGTTTGAGGAGATTTGGTTTGTCAACTAAAGCACTTGAAAAGTTCTATAAATGTACCATGGAGTGTATTCTGACTGGCTACATCACTGTCTGGTATGGAGGGGCTACTGCACAAGAATGAAGTAAGTTTCAAAAACTTGTAAAATTAGTCAGCTCTATCATGGGTACCAACTTCCATAGTATCCAAGATACGTTCAAGGAGTGGTGCTTTAGGAAGACAGCGTCCATCAATAAGGATCCCCACCACCCAGGACATACCCTCTTCGCACTGTTACTGTCAGGAAGGAGGTACAGAACTCAGTTTTTTCTCTACATTTATTTATCATGTATTTCATTGTACTGCTGCTGTAAAGTTAACAAATTTCACGACATGTGCCAGTGATATTAAATGATTCTGATTCTGATTATATTATTCAAGTGGCCTTGATGAGTTGCACCGATGCTTTACAAAAGATGCTATATTGATGGGATGGGAATTCATGGTTGCATTTCTTCCACAGCACAGTGAAAATGAATACACACAAAATGCTGGAGGAACACAGCAGGCCAGGCAGCATATAGGAAAAAGACAAAACAGTCAACATTTTGAGCTGAGGCCCTTCATCAGGACTGGAAAAAATAGATTAGAAGTCAGAGTAAGAAGGTTGGGGGAGGAGAGGAAGAGGTACAAGATGGTAAGTGATAGGTGAAACCAGGAGAGGGAACGGTGAAGTAAAGAGCTGGAATGTCGATTGGTGAAAGAGATAAAGGGGTAGAGAAGGGGAAATCTGAAGGGACTAGCAGAAGGCCATGGAAGAAAGGGAAGGGAGGAGCAGGGAGGAGAGTGGAGAGAGGAGCACCAGAGGGAGGTGACGGGCAGGTAAGGAGATCAGTGATGGGAATGGGAACAGCAAAGGAGAAGGGTGGGGCAATTATCGGAAGTTTGAGAAATCGATGTTCATGCCATCAGGTTGGAGGCTACCCAGATGGAATATCAGTTGTTGCACCTTCTTACTCTGACTCCTCATCTTTCTTCTCATGTCCTGGTAAAGGATCTCAGCCCGAAACATCGATTGTACTCTTTTCCATGGATGCTGCCTGGCCTACTGAGTTCCTCCAGCATTTTGTGTGTGTGTCCCTTTAGGATTTTTCATTGTAATCCCTATGGAAAGTGGCAAGTCGGGGGAAGGGAAAAATGGTGGGATCCTATCATTATTTCCCATTCCCATTACCCTCTCTCACCTTATCTCCTTACCTGCCAATCACCTCCATCTGGTGCTCCTCCCTCTTCTCTCCTCCCCCTTTCCTTTATTCCATGGCCTTCTACCCTCTCCTTTCAGATTCCCCCTTCTCCGGCCCTTTATCTCTTTCACTGATCGACCCCTCAGCTCTTTATTGGGACATTCTCCCTCTCCTGGTTTCATCTATCAGCTACTGCCTTGTACCTCTTTCTCTCCTTCCCCCACCTGCTTACTCCGACTTCAACTCTTTTTTTTCCAGTACTGATGAAGGGTCTTGGCCCAAAACATCAACTGTTTACTTTTTTCCATAGATGCTGCCTGGCCTACTAAGTTCCTCCAACATTTTGTGGGTATTACTTTGATTTCCAGCATCTGCAGATTTTCTCTTGTTTGACAGTGGAAAGGAAGCCACGTGGTCCAGCTTCATTCCTACAATTTTCACTTAACAATTGGTTGCAATTGATGATTCTCCTCAAATTTTATTGGTGTCACTTTATCTTGCCTCTTACTTTATATACCCAAGACTGGGGTTTTAATTTCAGATAAAATATGGGTTAAATTACTCAGGTTCAAGTTTTATCATTTGGGGATATAACGGCAAAGTGTTCCTTTATGTAGAATCGTCAAACTCATTACCTTCTACTATACTCCTAATGTATGGACTTACAGTATATCAGCTGTAGAGTCCTCTCACTTGTGAAGGTGATGAAGGTGGAGTTTTCACTCCCAATTTGTTCGGTGCAGAACATTCTGGAAAGCATCTGCGCAGGGATTTGTCAGTTATGGAAATGCAGACCCCGCAGGGTGAGTCATTAATTAATGTCAGTCCCAGAATATCATGCCTTCTGTTCTGTTCCTCCAACACATTGCAATCAGAATCTTTTGGACAATCCTCTCCCAAACTGAAGTATTCCAGTTTCTCTCAGTTGTTTGCAGCACCCTTGAAGAGAACAGGATGCTTAAAGATGAAGGTTTAAATATCTCATTATGCAGGCTTGAACAGAGGAAGAAGTTGAACTGTCAGTGAAGCTATGAAACCACTACTGGATAACTGGGTTTTCTGTCCTCAGATCTCACTCACAACCTCCCTGTCCCACAATCCCTTCTCCCATCAAAATTAGGAAACTTTAAAGGTTTTATGGCACTTCCATCATTCAACATGCCATTCTATAGAATTATATATTTTATATGGGTACAAACTATAATCTATATTCTCATAATTAATGAACCAAGTCCTTTTATAATTCTGAGAGAGATAAAAAGACTTCACAATAAAAGAGAATAAAGGGCCTGGACACAATATGCACACACTCACACACACACAAACTGACATGCGCAAAGACACACACACACAAGAAGCTCCATCATCATAAGCCTGAATGGTAACAAGTTGCTTCGTGAAAATGGTGAAAAATGGGTCCACTTACAGTGTAATGCCTGGGTGTTAGGCATACGTCAGTGGCAGTCAGAAGGTTACTAGAATGATTCAAGTTAGAGCTTTTACTCTTTGGAATGACAGAAGTTGAGAGGTGACTTGACAGAGGTGCAAAAAAGGATTATGAAAGATGTAGACAGAACGGATAGCCAACACCTTTATCCCAGAGCAGCAAAGGACAACACCAGAAGATGCCTATTTAAGGTGAGAGTAGGAGGTATCAGAGATGGGTTTTACACACAGAGAGTGGTGAGTACCTGGAACATATTGCCAGGGTTTGGTAGCAGAGATTGACACAATAATCATCATCATCATCATCGTTCTGCACTGTGTCATGTGACATGGGTGACCATAATCTTTGACCAAGACTGCTTTTGACAAAATGTTCTGCAGTAGTGGTTTGCCACTGCAACCTTCTAGGGAGTGTATTTGCAAGACAGGTGACCCCAGCCATTATCAATGCTCTTCAGAGAATGTCTGCCTGGTATCAGTGGTCACATAAGCAGGGCTTGTGATGTGCACCAGCTGCTCATATGACCATCCGCCACCTGCTCCCGCAGCTTTACATGACCCTGATCAGGGGGGCTAAGCAGGTGCTACACCTTGCCTAAGTGACCTGCAGGCTAGCAGAGGGAAGGAGCATCTTACACTTCCTTTGGTAGAGATGTATCTCCACCCCGCCACCCATCTGATACAATAAGGGCAGTTAAAAGACTCTTAGATAGACACACGGATGAAAGAAAATTAGTGACATATAGGCTGTGTAGGTGAGAGGAGCTTGGTTGATCGTGGAGTAGATTTACTGACACACTTTGTGGGTTGAACGGTCCACGCTGTTCCTTGTTCTACATTCTTCTTCAGCGCATGCATGAGCATATACTCATGGCTAAAACACGGGCCACATTCTAAAATGGTAATTGGTATTATATAAATGCAAATACAAATTATCTATTTCCTTCATTTCTTATGAAAGGAGGCCATTTTGATCCACTGTCTATGTTGTTGATAGCAAGAGAAGAGTATACGTAAATCTAAATTAATTTATATTGCATTGATGAGACACGTTACAGATATAAGGAAGTGTGGTTAAAAGTTCTGTAAAGATAGCTCACTAATGTTAAAACCATTTTAAATGAGGAAAGGGTGCCAGAAATGGACTAAATTTCTTCCTCTCCAGCTGTGCCTCAACAAGACCTAGTAGCATAGACAGCAGATAACAGTAAAGAAATTACCCACAATTCCACATACATTGCCAGCCTCATCTAGTGTAATTTCTACTGTTGTTACAAAACATTAAATTAAGTTGCAATTTCATCTGGGGAAATTAACAACACCGAGTGAAAGGGCACTTATGAGTAATGACTATTTAGTGTGTGGGTTAGAGCTAATGAACAGAGAATTGTTTGTACTGGCATTAAACATTGTTTGTAAAGAGCTATTAGCCCCTAAATATGCTGCTGCATGATGAGAGTTGGAATTACATTTTAGTCACATCAGATAGACAATTCTTTACAAGAAGATGAGATGCAACCTCCATGAAGCTGTCAGGGATGCCAGTAGACAATACCAGTTCAAAGTCAAGTACCAAGCCAGCCACCAGATGCAACAGGCTACAACACAAAGTCAAGCAGCTTCCCCAACAATGGCACACCCCTTCCTGATGAACGTAATGCTTTCTAGACATGTTTTGAACAGAAGGAGATCAGAATGTCACCGCCCACTCCGACAGCCTCCAATGCAAATGAGCCCACAATCATCATTGCAGACATAAGATGAGTCTTTCGGAAAGTGAACCCATGGTAATCATCTGGATTGGATTGTATTCCTAGCCGTGCACTTAAATCATGTGCAGATCAGTTGCTGGGGGTATTTGCAAACAATTTTAACCTCTGCCTATTTCAATCTGAGGTTCCCATCTGCTGTAAGACGACTACTATCATCCCAGTGCCTAGGCAAATCATGATAACGTGCCTGCATGACTTCTGCCTGTTGGTTCTGACGTCCACCTTCATGAAGTTCTTTAAGAGGCTAGTCATGGCACACATTAACTCCAGCCTCCCAGACAACCTCAGTCAACTGCATTTCTTTTTTTTATTCTGCAATTTGATTTTGTTTTGTAATTTATATTTTATTGAAGTTCATCATTAAACAAACTTTTCCATAAAATGTATTTCAGATACTGTACATATATCATATAATCATATTTGCACAAATCTCCACATAATATTTATCTGAGGTATAGAAAAGAGAGGAAAGAAAGAACAAACAAAAGGAGAAAACTATGTATAAGTAGGGAGTGATCTTTTTCTTTAACAAAATATTTATTGATTTGTGAGAATAAAATCAGGCCTATGAGGTGTTATATAGTTGAACCATTTTTCCCAGTATGAATCAAATTGTTCCAACTTGTGATTAACAGATGCTGTTATCTTCTCCATTTTGTAAATGTCCATTGCCAGCAAAATAGATCTTAAACCATTTCTGGTCGAATATACATTAAACTATTACTTTTTGTCCTCTAGTTTCACTTTTAACACTACAATGCAAACAAATTCATATCCAGACTCATAGTCCTGGGACCACACACCTCAATGAGTAGTGATAGATAGCAACACTTCTGCCACAATTATCCTCAATACCTGAGACCCACAAGAGTGCATCCTCATCCCCCTACTCTACTCCTTGTACACTCACAGTTGCAATGACAGATTCTGCTCCCATTCCATCTACAAGTTTGCAGATGATACCATCACGGTGGGTCACATCTCAAATAACGATGAGTTAGTGTCCACAAAACCAAGGAGATGTTCATTGACGTCAGGAAGGGGGCAGTGCACATGATCCTGTTTGCACAACTGTGTTGAGGTTGACAGCTTCAAGTTCCTAGGAGTGAACATCAACAATAGCTCTCCTGGTCCAATCACATTGAAGCCTTGGCCAAGAAAAGGCACCAGCACCTCAACTTCATCACCGAGCTAAAAAAAATTTTTGCTGAGGAAGAGGATTTCTTGGAATGTATGCGGGATGGTTTTTTGAAACAACATGTCGAGGAACCAACTAGAGAGCAGGCTATTCTGGACTGGGTTTTGAGCAATGAGGAAGGGTTAATTAGCAATCTTGTCGTGAGAGGCCCCTTGGGTAAGAGTGACCATAATATGGTGGAATTCTTCATTAAGATGGAGAGTGACATAGTTAATTCAGAAACAAAGGTTCTGAACTTAAAGAGGGGTAACTTTGAAGGTATGAGACGTGAATTAGCTAAGATAGACTGGCAAATGACACTTAAAGGATTGACGGTGGATATGCAATGGCAAGGATTTAAAGGTTGCATGGATGAACTACAACAATTGTTCATCCCAGTTTGGCAAAAGAATAAATCAAGGAAGGTAGTGCACCCGTGGCTGACAAGAGAAATTAGGGATAGTATCAATTCCAAAGAAGAAGCATACAAATTAGCCAGAGAAAGTGGCTCACCTGAGGACTGGGAGAAATTCAGAGTTCAGCAGAGGAGGACAAAGGGCTTAATTAGGAAGGGGAAAAAAGATTATGAGAGAAAACTGGCAGGGAACATAAAAACAGACTGTAAAAGCTTTTATAGATATGTAAAAAGGAAAAGACTGGTAAAGACAAATGTAAGTCCCCTGCAGACAGAAACAGGTGAATTGATTATGGGGAGCAAGGACATGGCAGACCAATTGAATAATTACTTTGGTTCTGTCTTCACTAAGGAGGACATAAATAATCTTCCAGAAATAGTAAGGGACAGAGAGTCCAGTGAGATGGAGGAACTGAGCGAAATACATGTTAGTAGGGAAGTGGTATTAGGTAAATTGAAGGGATTGAAGGCAGATAAATCCCCAGGGCCAGATGATCTGCATCCTAGAGTGCTTAAGGAAGTAGCCCAAGAAATAGTGGATGCATTAGTGATAATTTTTCAAAACTCGTTAGATTCTGGACTAGTTCCTGAGGATTGGAGGGTGGCTAATGTAACCCCACTTTTTAAAAAAGGAGGGAGAGAGAAACCGAGGAACTATAGACCAGTTAGCCTAACGTTGGTGGTGGGGAAACTGCTGGTGTCAGTATCAAGGATGTGATAACAGCACATTTGGAAAGCGGTGAAATGATCGGACAAAGTCAGCATGGATTTGTGAAAGGAAAATCATGTCTGACGAATCTCATAGAATTTTTTGAGGATGTAACTAGTAGAGTGGATAGGGGAGAACCAGTGGATGTGGTATATTTGGATTTTCAAAAGGCTTTTGACAAGGTCCCACACAGGAGATTAGTGTGCAAACTTAAAGCACACGGTATTGGGGGTAAGGTATTGGTGTGGGTGGAGAATTGGTTAGCAGACAGGAAGCAAAGAGTGGGAATAAACGGGACCTTTTCAGAATGGCAGGCGGTGACTAGTGGGGTACCGCAAGGCTCAGTGCTGGGACCCCAGTTGTTTACAATATATATTAATGACTTGGATGAGGGAATTAAATGCAGCATCTCCAAGTTTGCGGATGACACGAAGCTGGGTGGCAGTGTTAGCAGTGAGGAGGATGCTAAGAGGATGCAGGGTGACTTGGATAGGTTGGGTGAGTGGGCAAATTCATGGCAGATGCAATTTAATGTGGATAAATGTGAAGTTATCCACTTTGGTGGCAAAAATAGGAAAACAGATTATTATCTGAATGGTGGCCGATTAGGAAAAGGGGAGGTGCAACGAGACCTGGGTGTCATTATACACCAGTCATTGAAAGTGGGCATGCAGGTACAGCAAGCGGTGAAAAAGGCGAATGGTATGCTGGCATTTATAGCGAGAGGATTCGAGTACAGGAGCAGGGACGTACTACTGCAGTTGTACAAGGCCTTGGTGAGACCACACCTGGAGTATTGTGTGCAGTTTTGGTCCCCTAATCTGAGGAAAGACATCTTTGCCATAGAGGGAGTACAAAGAAGGTTCACCAGATTGATTCCTGGGATGGCAGGACTTTCATATGAAGAAAGACTGGATGAATTGGGCTTGTACTCGTTGGAATTTAGAAGATTGAGGGGGGATCTGATTGAAACGTATAAGATCCTAAAGGGATTGGACAGGCTAGATGCTGGAAGATTGTTCCCGATGTTGGGGAAGTCCAGAACGAGGGGTCACAGTTTGAGGATAGAGGGGAAGCCTTTTAGGACCGAGATTAGGAAAAACTTCTTCACACAGAGAGTGGTGAATCTGTGGAATTCTCTGCCACAGGAAACTGTTGAGGCCAGTTCATTGGCTATATTTAAGAGGGAGTTAGATATGGCCCTTGTGGTTACGGGGGTCAGGGAGTATGGAGGGAAGGCTGGGGCGGGGTTCTGAGTTGGATGATCAGCCATGATCATAATAAATGGCGGTGCAGGCTCAAAGGGCCGAATGGCCTACTCCTGCACCTATTTTCTATGTTTCTATGTGCTCTTTGATGCTCACCGATTGTTATTGATGCACCCGAGAAAGCATCTTATCTCAATGCTTTCGGCTTGGTGTGGCAACTGCTCTGTCTGTGACTGCAATAACCACAGAGAGTTGTGGACACAGCTCTCAGCATGTCACAGAAAAGCAGTCTCGTCTCGTTGGGCCCTGTCCAGACTTCTCTCTGCCTTGGTAAAGCAGAGCATAATCAGAGACCCTACCCACCCTGGATGTTCTCTCTTCATCCCCTCCCATTGCACAGAAGATACAAAACCCTGAAAGAACCTATGACCAGGCTCAAAAACAGCTTTGAAGTCGCTGTTAAAAGACTACGGAATGGTTCCCCAGTACAACAAGGTGAACATAGAACATAGAACATAGAATTGTACAGCACATTACGGGCCCTTCGTCCCACAATGTTGTGCCGACCCTCAAACCCTGCCTCCCATATAGCTCCCCCAACCTTAAATTCCTCCATATACCTGTCTAGTAGTCTCTTAAACTTCACTAGTGTATCTGCCTCCACCACCGACTCAGGCAGTGCATTCCACGCACCAACCACTCTCTGAGTAAAAAACCTTCCTGTAATATCCCCCTTGAACTTCCCACCCCTTACCTTAAAGCCATGTCCTCTTGTATTGAGCAGTGGTGTCCTGGGGAAGAGACGCTGGCTATCCACTCTATCTATTCCTCTTATTATCTTGCACACCTCTATCATGTGTCCTCTCATCCTCCTTCTTTCCAAAGAGTAAAGCCCTAGCTCCCTTAATCTCTGATCATAATGCATACTCTCTAAACCAGGCAGCATCCTGGTAAATCTCCTCTGTACCCTTTCCAATGCTTCCACATCCTTCCTATAGTGAGGCAACCAGAACTGGACACAGTACTCCAAGTGTGGCCTAACCAGAATTTTATAGAGCTGCATCATTACATCGCGACTCTTAAACTCTATCCCTCGACCTATGAAAGCTAACACCCCATAAGCTTTCTTAACTACCCTATCCACCTGTGAGGCAACTTTCAGGGATCTGTGGACATGTACCCCCAGATCCCTCTTCTCCTCCACACTACCAAGTATCCTGCCATTTACTTTGTACTCTGCCTTGGAGTTTGTCCTTCCAAAGTGTACCACCTCACACTTCTCCGGGTTGAACTCCATCTGCCACTCCTCAGCCCACTTCTGCATCCTATGAATGTCTCTCTGCAATTTTCGACAATCCTCTACACTATCTACAACACCACCAACCTTTTTTTTATTAATAAGATGGATTCCTGACTGTGCAGTCTGTCTCGTTATGACCTTTCATCTTACTGTTTGCCTGCACTGCACTCTCTGTGTAACTGTAACACTTCATTCTGCATTCTCCTGTAGTTTTACCTTGTACTGACTCAATGCACTGATGTGATGAAATAATCTGTATAAACAGTATCCAGGTTTGGTACATGTGACAATAGTAATCCAATGTACCATTTTTCAGAATTCCTTCAGTGTTTGAATATATCAATACATGTGACAATAATTTATTTATTTATTTATTATTATTTAGCAATAAAAATAATTTGCTTTTTATTCTTGAGCCTCAGATACAAAGCCTGTTCAAATTGATCTTGGCCTCTTCTCCTGATCCTACACGTTTGAAATCCTTTGGAGTAGAACCGGGCACAGTCTCCAGGATAATAAGACCAGAGACCAGTCACATATTTATAAAATTGCAGCTGGGAACGACACACTGGTGCAGTAGGGAGTACTGCTGCCTCATTCTCCAGTGGCATGGGATCAATTGTGCTCTCCGCTATGGATTGTATGGGGTGTTCCTTGATGCTGCGTATGTTTCACTGGGTACTTTGGTTTCCTCCTACCTGCCATGGATGTGCAGGGTGGTTGGGGAATGAGTCCAGAAGAAGAGAAGATCCAAGGGCAGGTCAGCCACAATCAGGCTTGAGGGGCCTACTTCTGCTCCTAATTTCTTATGTCCTTATGTTTGCACAGCTTGTTGTCTTTTGCACACCGATTGAAGGCCCAAGTTGGTGCGGTCTTTCATTGATTCTACTATGGTTATTTTCTATTATGAATTTATTGAGTATGCCCACAAGAAAATTAATCTCTGTGTTGTATATGGAGAGATATATGTACAGAACTTTGCCAATAAGTTTACTTTGAACTTTGAACTTTAATTGATCGCTGTAATATACCCCAATGTGTTTGGCTGTAGAAGAATTATGGGAGAGTTAATGACGGGGTAGGGGAATAGGATTAATGGGATTGCTCTGAGTGGCAGTGTAGATTCACTGGGCAAATAGACTGTTCTATGTTGGAAGGAAATATGAGTTCTATATGAGGAGCTCCCATAATGATATACAACACTTGAATTAGCCTCTTCCCCAAAACAACCAGGCTTATCATTTGTCTATTTCCAGACTGCCTATGAATAGCTTCAGGTAGGCCTTGATATTCCCTGCTGTCCAAATGTTATGCAGCTATGTTCTCATCAAGAAAACCAGCATTCATCTAATTCACCCTCCATCATTTTGGTAGTTGAAAGTACAGCAGTAATAGAGCTGTGGACCAATGGAGGCACCACTTTTCTGGCAAGCTGATGAGGTTGATAAGATAGGGTTCGTATGGAGTGTTGGACTTCATTAGGCAGGGGACCACGTCCAAGAGCCGCAGTGTTAATTCTCTATAGCACGGTAATGTTGTCGCTCTTCAAAACCCTGGTTAGACCACACCTGAAATATTGTGTTCACTTCTGGTCACCTCATCATAAAAAGGATGTGGAAGCTTTAGAGAGGGAGCAGAGAAGATTTACCAGGATGCTGCCTGGACGAGAGAGCATGCCTTATGAGGACAGGTTGAGTAAGCTAGAGCTTTTCTCTTTGGAACGAAGGTGGATGAGAGGTGACTTAGCAGAGGGGTACAAGATGATAAGAGGTTTCCATCGAGTGGATAGCCAGAGACGTTTTTTTTTCCCCAAGGTGGAAATGGCTAAAACAGGGAGGCATAATTTTACCAGCAATTTTTATGTGTGTTGCTTGAAATTCCAGCATCTGCAGATTTCTTCATGTTTGCAGGCATAATTTTAAGGTGATTTGTAGAAATTATAGGAGGAATGTCACAGGTGAGTTTTTTTTACACAGAGAGTGATCAGTGTGTGGAATACACTGCTGGGGTGATGGTAGAGGCAGACACAGGGACATTTCAGAGACTCTTCAATAGGCATGTGGATGATAGAGAAATGGAGAGCAACGTAGGAGGGAAAGGTTAGATTAATCTTAGAGTCGGTTTTAATGTCGGTATTATATTGTGGGGGAAAGAGCCTGTACAGCTCTGTAATTCTCAGTGTTCTCAGTAACTTGTTCCTTTTCAGATGGATGAATCCCTCTACATCTGTACAGCATGATCTGGCTGGGTGGCATTAAAGCAAAAGTTTTTCTCTGTATCTCGGTCCCCATAACAATAATGTTCATCATAACCAGCATGAACTCTAGCAAGGCCTTTGACAAAGTCCCACACAGCGAGGCTGGTAAAGGTGACTCAGCCACTTGGCATTCAGGATGAAGTAGTAAATTGGATTCAGCATTGGCTTTGTGGGAAAAGGCAGCGTGTGGTAGTAGATGGTTGCCTCTCTGTGACTGCTATGCTGCAGGGATCGGTGCTGAGTCCATTGTTGTTTGTCATCTATATCAATAATTTGAATGATAATATGGTAACTGGATCAGCACATTTATGAATGACACCAAAATTGGGGGGGCATTATGGATTGTCAAGAAGTCTTGCAGCAGGATGTGTATCAGCTGGAAAAATGAGTTGATGGAATTTAATGCAGGAAACTATGAGGTGTTGCACTTTGGAAGGACATACCAGGGTGGGTCATGTAGTGACTTGGGAGCAGCATAGTTTGATTAGCGGTTAGCACAGTGCTTTACAGTACAGGCGACCTAGATTCAATTCCTGCCGCTGCCTGTAAAGAGTTTGTACGTTCTCCCTGTGACCACGTTGGTTTCCTCCTGATGCACCACTTTCTTCCCACAGTCCAAACACATACCGGTTGGTAGATTAATTGGCCATTGCAAATTGTCTCGTGTCCAGTCTGGGGTTAAATCAGGGGTTGCTGGGCAGTGTGGCTGAAAGGCTGGAAGCACCTATTCTGTGTTGTATCTCAATACATAAATAACTATGGTGCTGTCATAGGTAGATAAGGCCATGAAGAGTTTTGGCACATTGGTCTTCATAAATCAGAGAACTAAGGTACAAGAGATTCATATTCGGATTCCAATTTAACTATCACATACACATCAAAACATACAGTGAAATGTGTCGTCTGCATTAACAACCAGCACACCCAAAGATGTGGACTGGGGTCATCTGCAAATGTTGCCACACATTCCAGCAGCAACATAGCAATTCTCCCAGTGATTAACACAATGGCACAACACAGAATAACACAAGGAAAAACAACAATGACAGAACTAAACAACAGCAAAACAAGCCTCTTTTCTACCAACCCACCCATCCACCCCCTCACACTCAGGCAGTCCTCTGGTTGGAGTTGGGTTGTTAAAGTTGTATAAGACATTCGAGAGGTCAAATTAGCTGTATTGTGTGTAGTTCTGGTCACCTACAATATCAATAAGATTGAAAGAGTACAGAGAAAATTTACAAAGATGTTGTTAAGTCTTGAGAACCTGAGTTATAGGGAATGGTTGAATAGGTTAGGACTTTTTTAACACAGAGGGTAAGTTTTTTTTACACAGAGAGCGGTGAATGCGTGTAATGGGCTGCCAGCAATGGTGGTGGAGCTTAGAAAAATAGAGGGCTATCGGTAACTTTAGGTAATCTCTAAGTAAGTACATGTTCGGCACAGCATTGTGGGCCAAAGGGCCTGTATTATGCTGTAGGTTTTCTATGTTTCTTTGTTGTTCTATGTTTCTATGTTTATTCCCTGGAGCATAGGAGAATAAGGGGAAATTTGATAGAGGTATACAAAATTTTGAGAGGTATAGACAGGGTAACTATGAGCTTGCTTTTTCCACTGAGGTTGGGTGAGTCTAGAAATAGAGTCATAGGTTAAGGTTGAAAGGTGAAATATTTAAGAGAAACTTGAAGTGGGATTTCTTCACTCAGAGGATAGTGAGAGTGTGGAATGAGCTGCCAGCTGAAGTCATGGATGCAAGTACGATTGCAACATTTAAGAGTGGTTTGGATGAGAACATGGATGGGGGGAGTATGGAGGGCTATGATCCAAGTGTGGGCTGATGGGACGACGCATAGCCATTCCACAAAGGGCCTGCTTCTGTGTTGTAATCCTCTTTGCCTCTGGGACATGAAGGGCATACCATCAAACCTCCTTCCTCTGAGCTATCCTGATGGGTTTTAATTATGTAATTTTTCTAAATGTACATTGCCAGTGGAAAATTTCACAGCTAGACCTATATAGCAGATACTTATTCACTACAAGTCACTGCATGAGACTCCTCATCAAAATTACTGAATATGCAAAGCAGTTCCAATCTGCATTCCCTGGGAAGTACCACTAAGAGGAGCAATGGGAAAAAAATGTTATCTTTCTCTTACAAGCAGACACAGAATTGAACGTTCTCCAGTTTAGTAAAGTAGTAAAGAGTTTTCATTTTCCATTGCCTAAAGTTGTCTCAAACTAATTCAGTCAACAAAAGGCAACCAGAAAGGACCAAGTAGATATACTGTACAGTATAGAATGCCATGGAAATGCATAACTAAGGAACATTCCCTGCCCTTGTTCCAACCTCTGTTTCTCCATCACTGAAACTTCTACTCATAGTTTCATTCCCTGGTGATCTGTTGTGTTCCATGTCATGAGCCGATTCTTACAAACTTCATTACTGAGGACCATTTGTACCAAATTGCTTTTCTTAACCAGTATTGCAAAGTTCCCAGTGCACAGCTTTGCCTACCGATGGGTATAGGGTACAACACATTCTTTTTCATTTCTACTGGGTAATTAGATTGACCAGAAACCTAAGAAACAACAAACTGTATCTGATTTTTCTCTTAACACGGAGAATGCAATTTGCTGTCTCACCAGCACTTTGGATAAAATGTCTCTGTTGAGAACAAGAGTGGTAATGTTAATATTGAATTAAAAATAAATTATCTGTGGGAAGAATCCACAATTTTGTTTGGAATCTTTACAAGCCTGCTCCCTCCATCCATAATGCAAACTCAGAATCAAGCCTTTGCTTTCTTTTCTAGATCCATATGTTAAGGTTTCTTTGCTATGTGAAGGACGACGACTAAAAAAGAAGAAAACAACCATAAAGAAAAACACATTAAATCCTACTTACAATGAGGCAATTATCTTCGACATTCCTCCTGAGAACATGGACCAGGTCAGCCTTCTCATCTCAGTCATGGACTATGACCGGTAAGTAATGGAACTCAATGTCTGCACAAGATCAAAGTTCAAAGTAAATAGAATAACAACCATAACAGAATCAATGAAAGACCACACCAACTTATGCATTCACTGCAAAGGGCAACAAACTATGCAAATACAAAAAGAAGGAAATAATAATAATAAACAAATAAGCAATAAATTTTGAGAACATAAAATGAAGAGTCCTTGAGAATCAGTCCATTGGTTGTGAGAACATTTCAAGCAGCACACAGAAAATGCTGGAGGAACTCTGCAGGCCAGGCTGCATCTATGGAAAAGAGTAAACAGTCAATGTTTGGGCAGATACCCTTCATCAGGACTAGAAAAAAAAGAAGGTGGGGGAAGGGGAGGAAGAAGTACAAGGTGGTAGGTGATAGGTGAAACTGGAAAAGGGGAAGGGGTGAAGTAGGGAGCTGGGAAGATGATTGGTGAATGAGATAAAGGGCTGGAGAAGGGAGGATCTGATTGGAGAGGATAGAAGACCATAGAAGAAAGGGAAGGGGGAGGAGCATCAGAGGGAGGTGGTGGGCAGGTAAGGAGATGAAGTGAGAGAGGGAAATAGGAATGGGGACTGGTGAAGGAAAAGGGGGCAATTACCAGAAGTTCGAGAATTTGATGTTCATGCTGTCAGGTTGGAGGCTACTAAGGTTTTGATACTCCAACCTGAGTGTGGCCTCATCTTGACAGTAGAGGAGGCCATGAACTAACATGTCAGAATGGGAATGGCAAATTGAATTGAATTAGGTGGTCACTAGGAGATCCCGTTTTTTTCTGTCAATAGTTGCTCGGTAAAACGTTCTCCCAATCTACATCGATCTCACTGGTATACAGATGGCCACACCAGGAGCACCGGATATAGTAGATGGCCCCAACAGACTCACAGGTGAAACGTTGCCTCATCTGGAAGGGCTGTTTGGGGCCCTGAATGGTAGTGAGGGAGGAGGTGTAGGGGCATGTGTAGCACTTGTTCCGCTTGCAAGGATAAATATCAGGAGGGAGATCAGTGGGGAGGGATGAATGGACAAGGGACTTGATTAGGGAGTGATCCCCGCAGAAAATGGGGGCGGGGAAGGGAAAGGTGTGCTTGGTGGGATCCCTTTGGAGATTGTGGAAGATATGGAGAATTACGTACTAGACGTGGAGGCTAGTAGGGTGGTAAATGAGGACAAGGGGAACCCTATTCCTGGTAGGGTGACAGGAAGATGGGGTGAGGGCAGACATGCACAAAATGGAAGAGATGCAGTTGAGAGCAGCATTGATGATGGAGAAAGAGAACCCCTTTTCTTTGAAGAAGGAGGACATCTCACTAGTTCTGGAATGAAAAGCCTCATCCTGAGAGCAGATGGGGTGGAGACAGAGGAACTGAGAGAAGGGGATAGTGTTTTTACAAGTAACAGGGTGGGAAAAGGTACAGTCCACATAGCTGTGAGAGTCAGTGGGTTTATAGAAGATATCAGTTTATAAACTGTCTCCAGAGATAGAGACAGAGAGATCCAGAAAGGGGAGGAATGTGTTGGAAATGGGCCAGGTAAACATGAGGGCAGGGTGGAAGTTGGAGGCAAAGTTGATGAAGTCGACGAGCTCAGAACGGGTGCAAAAAAAAGTTAGGGAGTGATACTAACGTAGCCAACAAAAAGGCAGGCATAGCTGGGACCCATGCAAGTGCCGATGGCTACACCTTGGGTTTGAAGAAAGTGGGAGCAGCCAAAGGAGAAATTATTGAGAGTGAGGACCAGCTCTGCCAGATGGAGAAGAGTGGTGGTAGAAGGGAACAGGATATCTGTTGTCTAGAAAGTAGCAAAGAGCTTTAAGGACCTCCTGTTGGGGGACAGAGGTGTATAGAGTCTGGACATTCACGGTGAAAACGAGATGATCAGTGCTAAGGAACTTAAAGTCATTGAAAAGATCCAGAGAGAGTGAAGTGTCATGGATAAAGGTAGGAAGAGGCTGAACCTCTGGGAAGTTAAAACAGGGCCGAGGTATACAGATATGTTTAGTATGGCAGGATCAAGCAGAAACAATGGGTCTACCTGGGCAGGCAGGTTTGTGGACCTTGGGTAGGAGGTAGAGGGTAAGGAAACTACGCAGTTGGTGTCAGTGAATTGGAGATTCCTAGATGATGTGGGTGACAATTACCTGGTTCTCCTTAGTGGGGTCCTGTTGGAGGGTTAAGTAAGAGGAGGTGTCTGAGAGTTAGTCTGCCAGACTACTACAGCACCCTCCTTAATCTGCAGGGTTGATGGTGAGGTTAGGATTCGTGCAGAGATAGGTAGAGACTTTATTGATCCCAAAGGAATTTACAGTGTTACAGTAGCACATAGTAGCATTACAAGTGCACAGTTACACAGTGTGTTTGGAAGGAGTGAGGATAGAATTGGAGAGAGGAGTGGCAAAATCAAGACACTTGATGTCTCGTCAGCTGTTGGCAATGAAAAGGTCCAGAGCAGACAGAAGACCAGGGTGGGATGTCCAAGAAGAGAAGGGTTGAAGGTGGGAGGAGGAGTCATCGGTGCAGAGAGGAGAGTCAGGCAGTCAGAGGAAAGTGGCAGGCGTGAAACTCATTGAGGTGGGGGGCAGCGGGACAAAGATGAGGACCTTACTGAGGACTGAACGTTCTGCCTCATAGAGGGGAAGGTTGGAGAGGATGGTGCAGACCCGGCATGGTTGAGAGCTGGAATCGAAGAGGGGAAGGGGGTTGACAGTCAGAGGAGAGGGGTGGATTGGGGTGTTCAGGGAAAGTGGGGCAGAGGGGTGGGTTGGAGTGTTCCGGGAAAATGGAGGACCCAAAAGCTGCTGGAAGGACCTGAGAGACACAGGATTGCAGAATGGTGATGGGGGAAAGGGAGATGGGGGTTCAGTGGCAGCAAGTAAAGTTCAGGCCTGGAGGTGCTGTCAGAGCAAGGTCCAGGATTGAGTTGGAGTTGGAGGCTGCACAACCTTCGAAGGTGGCCAGGGTTTTTGAAGCCGTCAAGGTTGGCAGTAGGGATCACGGTCTGGGGACATCCGTGGCTGACGACGTAGACAAGCAGTCGTCCAATCCTTTCAATGATGGGGCAAGTGATATTGAGTGAAGTCATTCCCATTGGCTCAAAAGCATGATGGCTGAGGCATAATAACTATTCCTGAACTTGGTGGTGTGAGTCCTGAAGCTCCGGTACTTTCTTCCTGATGGTAGCAGTGAGAAGAAAGCATGTCCTGGGTGGTTGGGGTCCCTGATGATGGATCTGCTTTCCTGCAACAGCATCACATGTAGATGTGCTCAGAGGGGAGGAAAGGCTTTACCCCTGATGAACTAAGCCATATCCACTATTTTTTTTAGGGTTTTCCATTCAATTCCACTTCAAAGAAGCCACGAGTCAGCAGCAATTCTCTGGATAAGAGGCTGAATGATTTCATATCATATACATGTAGACTGGGTGAACCAAATTGGTAAAGGTGCTGAGAAAGAGGATTTCTTGGAATGTATGCGGGATGGTTTTTTGAACCAACATGTCGAGGAACCGACTAGAGAGCAGGCTATTCTGGACTGGGTTTTGAGCAATGAGGAAGGGTTAATTAGCGATCTTGTCGTGAGAGGCCCCTTGGGTAAGAGTGACCATAATATGGTGGAATTCTTCATTAACATGGAGAGTGACGTAGTTAATTCAGAAACAAAGGTTCTGAACTTAAAGAGGGGTAACTTTGAAGGTATGAGACGTGAATTAGCTAAGATAGACTGGCAAATGACACTTCAAGGATTGACGGTGGATATGCAATGGCAGGCATTTAAAGGTTGCATGGATGAACTACAACAATTGTTCATCCCAGTTTGGCAAAAGAATAAATCAAGGAAGGTAGTGCACCCGTGGCTGACAAGAGAAATTAGGGATAGTATCAATTCCAAAGAAGTAGCATACAAATTAGCCAGAGAAAGTGGCTCACCTGAGGACTGGGAGAAATTCAGAGTTCAGCAGAGGAGGACAAAGGGCTTAATTAGGAAGGGGAAAAAAGATTATGAGAGAAAACTGGCAGAGAACATAAAAACGGACTGTAAAAGCTTTTATAGATATGTAAAAAGGAAAAGACTGATAAAGACAAATGTAGGTCCCCTGCAAACAGAAACAGGTGAATTGATTATGGGGAGCAAGGACATGGCAGACCAATTGAATAATTACTTTGGTTCTGTCTTCACTAAGGAGGACATAAATAATCTTCCAGAAATAGTAAGGGACAGAGGGTCCAGTGAGATGGAGGAACTGAGTGAAATACATGTTAGTAGGGAAGTGGTGTTAGGTAAATTGAAGGGATTGAAGGCAGATAAATCCCCAGGGCCAGATGGTCTGCATCCCAGAGTGCTTAAGGAAGTGGCCCAAGAAATAGTGGATGCATTAGTGATAATTTTTCAAAACTCGTTAGATTCTGGACTAGTTCCTGAGGATTGGAGGGTGGCTAATGTAACCCCACTTTTTAAAAAAGGAGGGAGAGAGAAACCGGGGAATTATAGGCCGGTTAGCCTAACGTCGGTGGTGGGGAAACTGCTGGAGTCAGTTATCAAGGATGTGATAACAGCACATTTGGAAAGCGGTGAAATGATCGGACAAAGTCAGCATGGATTTGTGAAAGGAAAATCATGTCTGACGAATCTCATAGAATTTTTTGAGGATGTAACTAGTAGAGTGGATAGGGGAGAACCAGTGGATGTGGTATATTTGGATTTTCAAAAGGCTTTTGACAAGGTCCCACACAGGAGATTAGTGTGCAAACTTAAAGCACACGGTATTGGGGGTAAGGTATTGGTGTGGGTGGAGAATTGGTTAGCAGACAGGAAGCAAAGAGTGGGAATAAACGGGACCTTTTCAGAATGGCAGGCGGTGACTAGTGGGGTACCGCAAGGCTCAGTGCTGGGACCCCAGTTGTTTACAATATATATTAATGACTTGGATGAGGGAATTAAATGCAGCATCTCCAAGTTTGCGGATGACACGAAGCTGGGTGGCAGTGTTAGCAGTGAGGAGGATGCTAAGAGGATGCAGGGTGACTTGGATAGGTTGGGTGAGTGGGCAAATTCATGGCAGATGCAATTTAATGTGGATAAATGTGAAGTTATCCACTTTGGTGGCAAAAATAGGAAAACAGATTATTATCTGAATGGTGGCCGATTAGGAAAAGGGGAGGTGCAACGAGACCTGGGTGTCATTATACACCAGTCATTGAAAGTGGGCATGCAGGTACAGCAAGCGGTGAAAAAGGCGAACGGTATGCTGGCATTTATAGCGAGAGGATTCGAGTACAGGAGCAGGGAGGTACTACTGCAGTTGTACAAGGCCTTGGTGAGACCACACCTGGAGTATTGTGTGCAGTTTCGGTCCCCTAATCTGAGGAAAGACATCTTTGCCATAGAGGGAGTACAAAGAAGGTTCACCAGATTGATTCCTGGGATGGCAGGTCTTTCATATGAAGAAAGACTGGATGAACTGGGCTTGTACTCGTTGGAATTTAGAAGATTGAGGGGGGATCTGATTGAAACGTATAAGATCCTAAAGGGATTGGACAGGCTAGATGCGGGAAGATTGTTCCCGATGTTGGGGAGGTCTAGAACGAGGGGTCACAGTTTGAGGATAGAGGGGAAGCCTTTTAGGACCGAGGTTAGGAAAAACTTCTTCACACAGAGAGTGGTGAATCTGTGGAATTCTCTGCCACAGCAAACTGTTGAGGCCAGTTCATTAGCTATGTTTAAAAGGAAGTTAGATATGGCCCTTGTGGCTACAGGGGTCAGGGGGTATGGAGGGAAGGCTGGGTTCTGAGTTGGATGATCAGCCATGATCATAATAAATGGCGGTGCAGGCTCGAAGGGCCGAATGGCCTACTCCTGCACCTATTTTCTATGTTTCTATGTTTCTATATATAAGCTTTTATTCTGCTGGTGTACTAGGGAGCAGTAGTATAACCCTTAATTTGAGTTATTGTTTTAGCGCGTAAGTCACTGTAAATGCAATTAATCTTGCTTGAATGTTCACACGTTACATTGTTCCACATTTATAACTAATGCACTAACAAGCTGCGACAATTACCAATGCATCAGCTAGTCTTCCAGACATTGCTGGCCCTCACTCCACCTCCTCCCATTCTTCACCTCCCCTACTTTCTAAATGTTGCACACTCGGAGTAGGACACAAAGCCCAGATCAAGCTCACATTGCGAATAGGTGGGTCGTAAGCAGATTTGAAGTCGAGAATCATGGAATTTGGTGCGCAGGATTAAAGGTCCATCTTGTTCAGCCCTTAATATCTTGTCAAAGATAACATTTGAAAATTGAAATCTATAACTGATACCTATTCTACTTAATGAGATTAAGAAATAAAATTAATCAAGTCAATTAATTAGATGAACCTTTAATTCATTACATGTACTCGGAGACCATCTTATTTGAGTTACTGTCCTCTTCCACTCAGCTTGAAACAATCTGACCATTCTTCTCTGACCTCTCTCATAAACACGGTGCTTTCACCCATAGAACTGCCACGCACTGGATGTTTTCTGTTTTTCACACCATTCTCTGTAACTTCAGTGACTGGTGTGTGTGAAATTCCCAGGAAATCTTCTGTTTCTGAAATTCTCAAACCACCCTTTCTGTCACCAACAATCATTCCACAGTCAAAGTCACTGAGATCACATTTCTTCCCACTCTGATGTGTGGTCTGAACAACAACTGAGCCTCCTGACCATGTCTGCATGCTCTTATGCATTGAGTTGCTGTCACAGGATTGGCTGATTAGATATTTGTATTAACAAGCAGGTGTACAGGTGTACCTAATAAAGTGGCCACTGTGTGTAAAAGGTTAAATGGAGATGCCACAACACACACTGTACCTTTCTGTAGAGTGTAGGAGATGGGGCTGAGGAGGTTTATCTGAGAGCTGTTGAGCTGCAAATCACCATGAGGTCATCACATTGCAACAACGTTCCGTGGACAATCTATTGCAGGTGATTTTACTGCGGTTCTGCTAAAGGAAGATCCAATAAGCACACAGGCAGTGTTGGAGCAGTATCTGTCTGCACAATGAGGCATAAATCACAGAAAAGTTAGAGCACAGAAGGAGGATATTCCCCTCATAGGAATTGTACTGGCTTTTGTTCAAACAATATGGCTAATCACTCTCCTTTGAGGTCTCCTCATGGCCTTGCACTTTCTCGTATTCCAAGAATGTATCCCATTCCATTTTGAGCAGCATGATTGAATTTAACTCCACTACATCATCCAAACACATTGCATTCTAGACACAGTGTGGGAAGGTTTTACTTCATGTCACTTGTTGTTCTTCTGGCAAACACTTTCATTCTATGACCTCAAGTTCCTGGCCCTTCCACCAATGGGAACAGTTAGTTACTTTCCATTTTGATTGTCTAGACCAGGGGTTCCCTATCAAGGGCCCACAGACCGCTCGGTTAATGGTAAGGATCCCCTGGTCTGGACCCCTCATAATTTTAAATACCGTTGGAATGCTTTGTTCCCAAGGAGAATAACCCCAGTTTCCCCAGTCTTACCATGTAAGTGAAGTCCCTCATCCCTCGAATCATTTTTATAGAATTATTGTTGATGGATACTTGAGAATCAGTATGAAATCAAGTAGTCAACAGGCCTATTTTTGTGCTGTAAGACCAAAGAGAAAGTTTTACTGCTTGTTTCTATACCACATGCTAGTTTTCTCTCAAAATTCCTCTTCTCCCTTCTTTTGAGCTTTCTAGTCTTCTGCTCCTGGATCCCAATCTTACTGCTGACCACTTCAGAGGATCTTTAACCACATCATCTCTTATTAATCTTCCCTCTTACTATAGACCAAATCTAAAATGGTGGATAGCAAAATTCCCAATCATGAGAGCCTGGTCCTAGTTACCTCGCAAACTCATTTCTGTATTAGCTATGACATCACAATCATGAGACTGTCTGTGCTGTCTGCTCATTTATCTTGTTTTAATACTATGTGTATTCAAAATATCAAAAGGTATAGGACTTTGATTTTTTAGTTATTTACAACTCTGGATTTGCTTCGTTTTTCAAATTTTCATTTACACCCCTGCACTGGCCTATGTCAATATCTTCCTCGCTCTCCTGTGCCACTAACTTTGCACTAAGCATTGGTTAAACATTCTGTAGGGAACCGCCTCTCCTCCTAGTTAAGTTAAAGCCTTGCGTACTGTCCAAGTTATGCAGTTCACCAGGATGCTTGTCCCAGCACGGTTCATGTGAAGCCCATCCCTATGGGAAAGCTCTCTCCTTCTCTATTTCCAGTGCCAGAACCTTTTCCTCCCATATCAAGCTTTGAGCTGCATATGTTCCTGTCCAGTCCTAGTCACCCTTTCCCAATTTGTGCATGGCTCAAGTAATACTCCAGCCATCATCATCTTTATCATTCTGGTTTTCAATTTTGCCCAAGTTCCTCATAAATCTTCAGCAGAACCACCTTCCTCACCCTGGTGCTGTTGTTAATGTCTACATGGAACGTCACTGTTTATCTCAGTGCAGCTCTCGGAACACAACACAGGTCCTGGGTTTGAAACATTGCCTTTCCACCATGGGAAACTAATCACGCACTTATGTGTCAGATATGGTAGGCATTCTCTTCTTGGTGTGAGATGTCACTAGTCTGTACTTGCTACTGTGGATTACAGAAAATGTACAAATACAGTACTTCTTAATGGCACTTGTTTCTCTTCACATCGGTCAGTGTTGGGCATAATGAGATCATTGGAGTTTGTCGTGTGGGCGTCAATGCTGAAGGCTTGGGGAGGGACCATTGGAATGAGATGCTGGCATATCCACGCAAGCCAATTGCACATTGGCACCCATTGGTTGAGGTAAGGGAGCATCGTAGTAAATGGATAATATATGCATGCCATTGATAGTTTGTGCTCCAACATCCTTTAAGCAGTTTTTTAGCTGAATCCAAATTATAAATATGTTATGGTTAAGTAGACTAATGTTTCACTATCAATGAATTCTATTAAGTTCTAATGAGCGTACCATACAATGGGACTGATTCTATGTGAGGTCCAAAGTGTTGGTGGAATGCATTCAGTGTAAGTATGCTGCAGCCTTTCTTAACACCATCTGGGCAAGATACAGTTACTTTATAACTGTGTATAACAGTTATACACAGTTACTTTAACTCTGCCATTTGCAGAAACTGTGCTGAGAATGAAAATTATTCGTCTTTGTTTCCCCTGAATCTTTACTTCTTTCAGTTCTTCAAATCTATTCCCGTATCTTGGGACTCAATAAGTGACCTGCCTTCACCTCCAGATAGGGGACAACAAGCTCTTTGTCTGATTTTCCCCTCATTTGTTTATCAAGTTCTTGCCATATCACAAATTTCTTTCTCGCAGTTTAACTGGATGTAGCCCTCAGGTGTGCTTTCATTATCTGAGGGACAGGTATCCTATCTTACATGCTGAGATTGTGACAATTGTTCACTTTTGTCTCTCTCCACTCTATCCTTGTAACCTCTAAACCATCAAGCTCCTCATCGCCTGATCAATTCTCTTCAGCCTTTAAAACAAAGGGTAGCATCATGCACAGTCTGCTTCATCCCATCTGCTTTCCTACATTTTTAAAGCTTCCTGGTGTCATATTTTGAAGAACTCGGTTCTTTATCGAAGTTCCTCGGTTATCATTCCTAATGTGAATTATGAAAAATTAGTCAACTTCTTCTCCAATGACGTACCACCTCATTTGGGAAGAAGCGGATGGATGTTATCAGATATTCCATCTTCAGACATGATATTGGTTGGAGTGGCTATGCCACCTCTTTGTGGATCTTGGGAAATTCCATTGGATTCACAAGACTCACCTTCCAGCTGGGGTAACAAATGATAGTGTAGCACTTAGTGAAATGTTATTACAATGCCGCTGACCTGGGTTCAGTTCCTGCTGCTGTCTGTAAGGAATTTATATATTCTCCCCATGGCTGAGTGGGTCCTCTCTGAATGCTCTGGTTTTCTCCCACATTTCGAAGATGTACAGGTTAATTGGTCACATGGGTGTATTTCGGTGGTGTGGGTTCATTGGGCCAGAAGGGCCTGTTAACGTGCTGTATTTCTAAATAACAAATGAAAAAATAAATGAGGAGACAACGTTACATATCCAGAACAGGACCAGAAGATGGTTAACCATATATGCACATCAAGTACTGGACATGGTTTGGCCTTAAGTTTTTATAACCATATAATAACCATATAACAATTACAGCATGGAAACAGGCCATCTCAGCCCTTCTAGTCCGTGCCAAACTCTTACTCTCACCTAGTCCCACCGACCTGCCCATAACCCTCCATTCCTTTCCTGTCCATATATCTATACAATTTAACTTTAAATGACAACATTGAACCTGCCTCAACCACTTCTGCTGGAAGCTCGTTCCACACAGCTACCACTCTCTGAGTAAAGAAGTTCCCTCTCATGTTACCCCTAAACTTTTGTCCTTTAACTCTCAACTCATGTCCTCTTGTTTGAATCTCCCCCACTCTCAATGGAAAAAACCTATCCACGTCAACACTATCTATCCCACTCATAATTTTAAATACCTCTATCAAGTCCCCCCCTCAACCTTCTATGTTCCAAAGAATAAAGACCCAACTTGTTCAACCTTTCTCTGTAATTTAGGAGATGAAACCCAGGCAACATTCTAGTAAATCTCCTCTGTACTTTCTCAATTTTATTGACATCTTTCCTATACTCCAAATTTGGCCTTACCAATGCCTTATACAATTTCAAGATTACATCCCAACTGCTACACTGAATGTTCTGATTAATGAAGGCCAGCATACCAAAAGCTTTCTTCACCACCCTATCCACATGAGATTCCACCTTCAGGGAAGCATGCACCATTATTCCTAGATCCCTCTGTTCTACTGCATTCTTCAATGTCCTACCATTTACCATGTATGTCCTATTTTGATTAGTCCTACCAAAATATAGCACCTCACATTTATCAGCATTAAACGCCATCTGCCATCTTTCAACCCACTCTTCTAAGTGGTCTAAATCTCTCAGCAAGCTTTGAAAACCTACTTCATTATCCACAACTCCACCAACTTGGTATCATCTGCATACTTACTCATCCAATTTACCACCCCATCAACCAGATTTTTGATTTATATTTGTGTTTTTTTAAAGAAAGTAATAATTTTTCAAATAATCAGGATATTAATGCTTAATCTCGGTAGCAGTCAATCAAAATATATGAAACTCCTTTTTACTGGGCATCTCTGGAAACACAACGGGTTAGCCCCTAGCTAACAAGCCGATGGACTCAGTGGTGAGGAAACCACCATTCTCGAATTCCATACGTTTAGGGTCAATATGACTTGGGTCCCATCAGACCCGGAGACCTGGGATATTTTGACCACCCACACCCCAATCTGAGTGAATTCTGTGTAAATGCTGTCCACTTGCAAATGCCCATCAGCAAGAAATAACAGATCATACATTGCATACAATTATAAAGAAAACATATTTACAAATTTCAGCTTTATTAAGCAGTTATTCAGAAAAGAAAAATAATAAAAAGGGGCCATTACAGTTAAACCAGTTCAAATGTGCACATAAGTTGGAGCTCATCTTGAAGTTGTCTTTAACTCACATGCTGGACCCACGATCTGCATGAAAACACACACCACCTTACCGATGTCATTTGAAATCCATCTCGAACAAACAGGCTCCCCCATGAAGCATTAAGACATAGGAGCAGAATTAGGCCTTTCAGCCCATTAAGTCTTCTCTACCTACCTTACTGACCGTCGACCACAGGGGTTTTGAACCAGAGGTGCATGGACCCTCATTTACCAGTAGGGTTCCATAGCATAAAAAAGTTTGGAAACACCTGCTTTAGCATCTTCTTCCCATTGCTGATATCTACTAACCAACCCAGCACCCATTCTGTAGCCCAGGGGTGTCCTCTGTGAGTTAAGTAGTGGCAATGACTCGTCGTTGAAAGTTACAACTTCAAGACATCTTGAAGTTACAAGGCCTGTTCAATCCTGGATTGCATCTGCAGTCTTATGCATTATTACATATTGCTAGTAAGATATTTTTTATATATGCTTTTAAAGCAAAGCTGTATCGAAGACAAGGATGGATCTTCGATACAGCCTTTCTTTAAAAACATATATTAAAAAAAATTCAAACATAGGCCCCATAATTATGGAGCTGAGTGATTCAGCCCATCAGGTCTCAGATGTTTGAATGAACTCTGAAATAAATCCCATTCTACCTGATCCTTCATCATAAACCTTCTTATTTGTTTATTTATTTCTTTATTGAGAAACAGCTTGGAATAGGTCCTTCTGGCCCTTTGAGTTGGCCACCCAGCGACCCCTGATTTAACCCTAGCCTAGCTACAGAACAATTTACAATGACCAATTAACCTACCAACTGGTGCATCTTTGGACTGTGCACCCAGAGGAAATGCCTGTGGTCTCGGTGAGAACGTACAAACTTCTTACAGACAGCGGCAGGAAATGAACCTGGGTCTCCCGTAACATCAAGTGCTGTGCGAACCACTGCGCTGTTGGATATGTGTGTTTATCCAACACATATCCAATTTGCTTTTAAGTGCTGCAAGTCCTCCTTCGATAAGGCCAAAAGGCACTTCAGGGTTACCTGATGAACTGAAGGGGGTATGCTTTATTTTACACACCCACACGTCACACTGTTCTTCTCTCTGGTACACAGGATGCTAAGTGGAATAATCTGATTCTGATTCTTCATATCCTCTTTGGATGTTTCTGTTACAATTATCACACATTTTATATTTGAGTGGACATACTAGATCAACTACTCTTAAAAAGACATCCCATGCAAATAATCTGGGACACCAATTCCACTCTAAACTTGTGTTTATGCACAAGCATTATCTGCAGGAACATTACCAGGGAAATCTGGAATGCAGAGCTGTTCCACAATCGAAGATGTCTTCAGAAGCTACACATTTGACCTTCATTTCCAACTGCTTGTGCAAGTCAAACTTCAGGATTTACTCTTGCTCACCACTTGACAGTTTCTTGAAAGCGGATGAGAACAATTGGCCATCGATTATAAGACTTAAATAGAAGACCAAGATCATCACATTCAACACTTCTAGCTTGCTGACTGCTCACATAAAGAGAGGGAAACTGCATAGGGTTTATTTGACATCAATTCCAGGAATCTAGATATTATTGTTCTGATAGTTTCTTACCTCTGCCCTTTGCATTAAGTGAACCCATATGAGAGAGAGGTCCCCCACAATCACCAAACGTGGATAATCCATTGGATGCCAGTTAAATTATGAAGCCAGAACTCTGTTCTCTAATGTGAATGTTGTGTGGAAAAAGGTTCAAGCCTGGTACCTTCTCACTTTGAGAAAGGAACACCGCTACATGTCAAAATACTCATTTAAAAATGTTTATGAATGAAAGTTATGTGTGTCCTGCAGGGGCTGAAGAAAACAAAGTCCATGAACTCTGTGATTGACCTCTGTCTGTTTCCACCCCTCTTTCCTTCGTGTCTCACATTCCTTCTCTTGTTTTCCTACCCAAGTGGTCTAATTTCCTCCTTGTGTGGAATAAAAGTTGGGGGTACATTTTGCACTGTTCTCTGACATTGTTGGACTTCCTATTCTCCTTTACCAATAGAGTAAATTTTGTAGAATCCTTTGTTGTACAGAATGTGAGATAGCTGCCATTAATCATTCCTGAATGGGGTGGGGGGTGATAATGAGTGCAGGAATTTAGCAACTGTATATCATGAGGCTTTTACTACTTCCCTTTGTCTTAGGCTGTGAGTGAAGGCACACTTGCAGGGGAAGGAAGCGGTTGTGAAGGGTATAGTGGTACCTCCTGCCCGTTGCTGGTAAGTTGTAGGTGGTGTTCAATACTACGAAGACAAGATGGGTGGAAATAAGAAGCATGTTCATGACAGTGTGACTGTCTTTTCATTACTTGGTTACCCTGTAAAATCACTGAACTTTTCCCATCACTGTGCTGTGCGGAGGTGACACAAACTACCAAAAACTGTCCCTTTCCACTCTACTGGAACCTTTCTTTCATTTGCCTCTTCTTGGCTCCAGAGACTTCCTGCATGCAGTGAACCTTCTTGGGAGATCACTTTCTTTACACTTTGCTGTTTGAATACTTACTTCCAAATTCTAAATGTTTGGTCTGTTTCTTTAAGCTGCTGCAGTCATTTCAATGCCACAGGAATGCTAGATTTTGATAGGCAGTGTAGATAATGCAGGGAATTATTTCTTATTACAACAAAGAGCACCTCACAAGGTGCTGCTGAGGCAGATCTAGAACAGGCCAGTGAGTGAAAATCCCAATCCCAAATAATTCTTGGAGGACCCCTATTGAAATGGAAACTCCAGCCTTAATTGGGCAACTATGACCTCAAGAAAGGAAGAAGCATATTATGTCTGTAGGATAGTATCATGTAAAATCGTAATTTTTTTTTACTTAAATCATCTTCAAGTGGGCAGAGGTTGTGGGCGACAACAATCTGTGCTCTGCATTAGCTGGGGTTCAGTTTCAGGAACGTTTATTTATTGTCAATAGATGAAGAGGCAGACATCGTCAGTCGCTGCTCGTGAGAATTCAAAGGATGTGGGTATTCACTCTCTCATTGATCACTGTTCCAGAACGTTGATTACAATAAAAAATCTACAACAAAATAAAGACAGGAACGTTATTGATACTTTTTATTATTGTCATGAAAATGGCTTATTTTGACTAACACCATCTATGTTTTCAAATTAGTTTGTTCTTCAGTGATCTATAAATTGGAGACAGTATCTCAGGTTATATAAGTTGTCACCATTAACTCCATTTTCATACCTTGTGAGGCTCAGCAAGGCAGCTTGCATCCTCAATCCTTGAGCCGTGTTTCTAATTCCATACATACTTCCTCAAAAAAAAACTAATTCTCCTTCCATCCCATCTCCTTTCAACCCTTCATTGCTGAAGCCTCAGACATATCGTCAACTGCCCCACATTACGCCATAACTCCTCTTGGCAGATCCCATCATCTGCAGAATCATCTTTGACCTAGATACTCTTAGCCCATTACATCTTTGGGCTCTCAACCCTCTGTCGGTGTCAGTGACTAAAGTTTCCATTAGCCATATGTCTGTAATTCATGACCTGCTTTCAGTCCTACCTTCCACTTTCTCTTAACCAAATTTCAGCCTATCATGCGCTCATCCCATTTTCTTCCACTGTCATCTAAACAAGGGCTCACATTCTCTTGAAGCTTCCTTGAAAATATCTTCCTCCTCTCCACTTAAATTTTCAAGAAACCTTTACTTAATCTTTCCCCTGCTTCAGTGTCCATTTTCCATACATCTATTATGGGTAATCTTGGGATGTTTTCCTTTGTTAAATTGTTTATATAAATGCATCATGTTCTAAAAGAGTGTAACACAACAATCTTTTATCTTTTCTTTTCAGTGGCAAGGCCGCACTGCCAGCTTTGACAGCCAAGGGTCTTGTCCATCTCCTAAACCTCCATCAACACCATGAATTCCAGTGCAGAGAGTTCTGTGGATCGTTTGGTGTTCTGAACATAATGTAATGTTAGTAGTTCAGTCTCTTTCCTCACAGGAAAACTGCATTATACTCAGCATAATGACACAAGTATCATGGAGATAGATTGTCCGTACTTGGATAGAAGGCAAATCCAACATTTGGGGGACTTTCATAAGTTGTGTATGAAGG
The DNA here is from genome assembly GCF_963921235.1 of Mobula hypostoma. Taxonomy (NCBI): domain Eukaryota; kingdom Metazoa; phylum Chordata; class Chondrichthyes; order Myliobatiformes; family Myliobatidae; genus Mobula; species Mobula hypostoma. The sequence continues at coordinate 126,699,906 of NC_086099.1, read as the reverse complement.
AGACAGTATTATGATAGTAGTGGTGTAAATAAGAGAGGGACTCAAGGGACACTGTGTTTGCAACCAGAAAGATAAATTTGAACCAAATGTTTGCCAGTTTGCGAGTGAAAATCTAGCTCATCTGTGTATCAGCAGCTTAAACCAATTCACAAGTATGAAAAAGCTGCCTGAAGCCCTGTGTTAAAACGTACGTTCGTGTTTTTTTTTGTTTTGCATTCATTACAGTTTCTCAGTTCTAAAAGAGACCAAGCTGAAGACTTATCAAGATATCAAAACTTGTAACAGTTCACCAACTTCAGGCTATCAAAATATTTGTCAGGCAACTAAATTTTCAATGCCTTTATTGTCTGGATAAACGCCTGATTTAGAAAATAATTATCACAATTTTCATTTGGCAAAATCATGCCTAAAAGATAACACTTTCCAAGTATAACATCAAAGAAAGCAAAGAGATGCACTTTAATGAAATACTGGTACTCTGGAAGAATTGTGCACCTTTGATGAAACAAATCTGGATATGGACCTGATATAATTAACAAATCAGGAAATTAAAGGAATACTTCTTCAGGGGTGGTATGGTCCTTATCTCCTTAGCTTTTGCCCATCTCCAAGTAAGGTGGAACATGCTGCTGTGTGTCAGTCAATGTCATGAGGTTGCTTAATGAAGAGGGATTGCTCGTTACCATTGATCTGAGTATCCTGCCATGTGAAAACTGGTGTGATGTCCTAAAGCAAAGGTTAGAGCCAAAGAGTCATAGTGTCAAAGAAAAGTACAGCACAGAAGCAAGCCATTCAGCCTATCTAGTCCATGCCGAACCATTTAAGCTGACTCCTCCCATCAACCTGCACCCAGACCACAACTCTCCGTACCTCAACCATCCATGGACTTATCCAAACTTCTCATAAACTTTGAAACCGAGCTCGCATGCAGCACTTGCGCTGGCAGCTCATTCCACACTCTCATGACCCTCCGAGTGAAGAAGTTTCCCTTTATATTCCCCTTAATCTTTTCACCTTTCACCCTTAACCCATGACCTCTAGTTGAGCTAACCTCCTAACCTTTTTTATGCCATGGAGCCCTACCATTAAGCGAGAGTCTGTGGACCCCAAGTTAGGAACCCCTGTCCTAAAGTTTAAGTTCAGGGAAGGTAGCAGGAACGGTGCAGCATTCTGTATCTGAGTCTTCATACCTGTAATTCGAATCAATCTATTTAGATTGGATGTGTTTTCCTTGCACCGAGTAAGAGCTCTTTCAAAAACAGCTTAATTATGACAAAACTTCTTAGATTTGTCCTAGTCTTCATTGGTGCAAATTATATTTACCATATTTTCTTCTTCAATGTTTTACAAAACATGAATGAGGTTTATAACTCCTGAGAGATGCAGAATCCTTGCATTTTGCCAAAAGAATGTTTTCAGTAGGTGTAAACGATCTTGTCCCACAGCCTCAGTAAAACATCCTCCCATATACACAACTGAGAATTCACAATGTAATCTCAGCTCTGTCACTATCTCGTAAAGACTACTTCTTTCCTAAAGCGCTCCATCAAATTCCTGTGATTGAAGTCTCCAATTAATGCAAGACTATAATTTTGTAACTTGCATCAGAATTGGACAGGATTTCCTTCCCTGACTTTGATATATTTACTGTGAATTGAATGCCAGCAACGTGCTCCATTTACATCATTAACATGTTCTGCAGTCAGTTCTGTTTTTTAGCTTGTACCAGACCTATAATTCCAGGTAGACTGCAGGACTATCACATAGTTTCAGGTATGGATCCTATTATAAATAGCGAAATATCAGAAATTGGAGTGGAAAACTGTTCCAACATGGGCAGTTTGTAAACAATACTTGCAACCATTAGTAATGCAAGTTTTGATCTATAGTTGGGATTTAAGTTTTTAATCTTAACTTGCATTAGTTGGGTGAGCCTTCAGTGATCTACGCATCATGACTGAAAGAACACCTATTACAAGCATACTGGTTCTCACTCTATACAAACTACAATGTACATTTATTATCAAATATGTATACTTTATACAACCTTGAGATTCATCTCCTTACAGGCAGCCAAAAAACAAAGAACCCCACTGAAACAGAAAGAAGACTGTCAAACAGCTGATGTGCAAAAAAAAACACAAATTGTGCAATCAATAAAAGTAAGCAAATAATATTCAGGACGAAGTTCACGAACGTGATTAAATAGCCCATTAGTTGCAGGCCACAGCCTCAGTTCAGTGCAGAGACAAGTAAACTTCACGGAAATGCCAGCTGAACCAGTCTGTCCCTCAGCAGTCCTGACACCCTGATCTTTCCAATGTGGCCCGATGTTTAAATCAATCAAACCTCGAGTCTTTCCTTGTTCTCCGATCTGGGTACCACTTTGAGTCAGTCTCACCTCTGCTGTACCCAGGATTCTGAAAATGGCAATAACTTAAACCTTATTACACAGAGGCAATCGGATGTGTCAAACGAACAAGACCTTGTTTCAGTGTCAAGTAATAGATTTTCCCTGCATTATGCACTTAGTCTAAAGTATTAATTGGTGATATAATGTGCTAGAACCATAAGGGCTAGATATTCTTTCAAGTGGCCCAGAGCTTTTATGTGCTACATGAAGGAATTTAGTCTCAAAGACAGTTCATGAAATTTTGAGAGCAGGCCTTGCAGTTTTATTGATTTGTACATGATGCTCTGTGTGCATGATAAGGCCCCAGTGTACACACAGCGACAGCTAAACATCCACCTGTGAATCCCAGGTCCCTGAGAGGACCAGGTCGCTGAACTGAAGAGATCAGACTTGTGTCTGAAAGTGACAAGCTTTGGCTAATCTGTGGCTGGTGAATCTGAAGTATCAAGCTTCCTTCAGCTAAGTTCTCTCAAAGAATTCTGTTTGGTAATTAGTTTTCTATCCTTTCTTCCTGCTGATATCCTTTCTACCTTCACTTCTTTGTCCTCATCTTTCCTTATCTCACCTGTTGGCTTCCTTTGGCCTTTGATAATTTTGACAAATGCAAGATCAAATCTCTCGCACACAATATTCCAGTCCTTGTGCACAACTTTACTGCTGTGGGGCATCACAAAGATATGGTGCTGCTTCCCTTCTCAAGGTGCTTTTATAGGCTTTTGCAACCTTTGAAGAACTTATAGGTCAGTTGGTTTTATTCTGTATCTTTGATTAGTAATATTCACACTCTAAAAATGTTTAAAACAAATAATTATATAGACATCTTTACCTTTCTAAGCCAAAGCAGGTAGACAGTTAATCCATCTGAAACAAATAGGTCATAAGTATTGCCCACAGTTTTCTACATATAATCTGTTTGCTAAATGTACGTAGGTACAAGAACATTGTACAAGCTGAACAGTTTGATTATGCCTTCCATTACTTCATTCATGCTCCCAAAGTGCATAAAATCATAATTTTAGGGCTTAGGACAACTCAATAATATAAAAACAAAATTGATACACTTTAAGCTTTTAATTATACCACCAAGTACAAGATAATTGATCTTTTATTCCCCTGAAGGACTCATGCTTATCATATCCAGAAGATATTCTTGAAGTAGACCAAACAGTAAGGAGTAATATGCTGATAGATGAGTTAATTCTTATAGGATTCTTTTGTTAAACTTATCAGATGTGGAACTTCTGAATTGACTCTTTATCAATTGTACATAAAAGTTGCCTTGTCTATTGCGTTCTTTGACACTGAGCTATCTTAAGATCTGCATGTGATGCCAATTCAATATTGCTGTGACTGCTGAATAATCTCGTAAAGTTGTCCATGTCACTGGGAGGCTGTGAAAGGAGTTGGCTGAATCTTGAGCTCAAAGTTCAGGATAATGAGAGCAATGGGAAACAAAAATTTAATAGTTTGCAAGTATATGTTTCCTTTCTCAACCAAGACCTTCCTTTCAGAATATATCATTAAAGTAAGTTTGAATAAATTACTTTTCAAACAATTGAAAGCTGAGAGGTCAACTGGACTCTGAAGAAATTTGAGCATTTGGGATTTTACAAGATCTCCACTTTACAAGATGTTCAGTATTCATCTAAATTTCAATGAGTTTTCCAGGTGGATTTGAATTTCCAGACCAAAGAGTTGACGCACTTCATAGAAAATCATCCAAAGAAAAACTTCAAGGCCTAAGGATTTGTATCTTCTGGCTTAACTTTCGTCAGTATGACTTCATGTCTTTAATAGACAAAAGTAGCAAACACTGGGAGGGTAATGATGTGACAAGGACCTTGTTAACTATATCACTCTGATACATTGCAATGACTTGTGCTTTATAGAGCAATTCACAGACTCACCTGGGTATCTAACCTCCACAGTTATAAAGTACACACACTCCACTATTCTAATCACTTAAACCAATTGATGTTGCAAGAAATATCATAATAAAATTTACTACAAATACTGGCTCAAATGGTTAAATTTACAGTATAACCATTAAGCTTTTGGTTTCTCATTGGCATTGCCCAATTTCTTTCTTAATGAGATAGTTCTATTTGGATAATTGACAGTGTTTCAGACAGAACTTCATGATGTTTCAGACAATCCTTACATTGTAATAATACATAAAAGTTTTATCTGCATTTGGTTATGAATGTATGCCTAAGAAGAAAGGGTTTTAACAAAATCCAAACACAGCAAGTGGGATGGTCTTTAAGTACTCTGAGCTTGTTTATCCTAATTTGAATGTTATGATTTGGTGGCTGGGGTACTTGGTCGCAGCATATAGGTAATTTCTTTGTAATAGTTAGGTGCAAATGTAGGGTTAAACATGCACAGGAAGCAACCCTCAGGTTTTGTATTGAGAACCACAAACTACAAACTACAGCCATCTTGGCAGTAATCCAGCACTGTTGCCGTATGTTACAACCAGCCACTCTTCCTGCAAGCATTAACCGCATGGAGGGAACCACTCAACCAGATATATGAAATACATTGTTACATGATTCATACTGCACAGTTAGCTGTATTTTCCCACCTATGATTATTTGGGTAATTAGACTGCTGAAGAATGTGTCAACTCCTTCATATTCAAACACTATTTTTCATTAAGAAGCTGGGGCAAGCTGTAATTAAAAGTGTTTTCCATTGCACTCCTGAACCCAAATAACATACACTTAATGATTCTTGAATGTACAGAGTACCAATAAACAAACTGGCAATAATGCATCTTCCTTCCTGGCCTTTCACCACAATTGTAAATAGGCTTTATTGAATCAAAGAATCTGGCTGGGAAGTACAGTAACACAAATGTCAAGTATTTAAATAAAACATTAATGCGCCTTTAGATTTCCCAGTAATTCATTAAGTTATTTATTTTCCCATTTCATTTTACACCTTTAAACTCCACTGGGCATAAGTGAAAGAGCATCAAAACAAGGAGACAGATCTCTACTGCATTTAATGTGAAATGACTGCAACCAAGCATAACTACTCCTGTTTTCACCAGTGTTTAGTAAAAAAAATGGAGAAAATCCTACTGAGACATGCAGGTGCTTCTCCAGTCCGGGGAAACTAAAATGTAAGGTCATAAACTCAGCATATGGAGTCACATGTTCCGGGCTGAGATGAGAAGAAATGTCTTCACTCACTGAGTGTGAACTTATGGGATTTCATGTTGCAGGGGAGTGTGAATACCAAATCAGTATAAGAAAGAAATAGATTTCTAATCACAAAAAGTTTCCAATGATTTGCAGTGATGGTGGAACTCTGGTATTGAGGTAAAGAATCAGCCCTGATTGTATTGGCTGGCAGAACAGGCTGAGAAGGAAGAATCCATTACTCCTGCTCCTATTTTTCTGTTTTGTACCTCTGTGATACTCAACTCACAACCATCTTTTTTCATTCTTAGATTTAGATTTATGAGAATGTTTGTGCTGTTAGTCAGCCTAAAATTGTGTTGTTGCTCTGATGGTTCAAGTTGCGGTTGTAATTGAATTGGGAGGTAACTTCACCAGCACCACCTTTGACTTATATCATGTGTCACCCGGAAGTGGGGGAATCGTTTAAACGTAGCGCAGGAGGAAGTCCTTTGGTCCGTCATGTGAAAATGACACCCACTCCCTGGTCTTTCCTTCTCAAATATTGCCTATTGAAAATTGAAATTAAATCATATTTCACCATCAATTCAACTACTGCATTCCAAATTATAGAAACTCACTGGTGGAAAAATATTACATCCAGTCCTGCTTTTTAGATCATTTCCTTATAAATCCTGCCTACTTTCTTGCCTCTAGAAACACTGCATGAACTAAATGTGTCATAACCTGAATACTCATATTGAATCTCCCAAACTTTAAAGGGAAATAATCCTCTCTCTACTAATCTATCCACCAACAGGAATTCCTTATCTCCACTAGCATTCTATTAACAGATTAATTCTGATTATTAAAATTAACAGAAATGGAATTTCAGATTCCATCCACCTTTTTCAAATAATTTAACTTTATAAAGCCAAAGAGAGACACAGTGCAGAAACAGACCCCCAAGTCGATGCTTTCAACCTCCCACTTATAGGGACTGTACACTAATTCCATTTTATTCTCTACATTCCCATTCACCTACATTAAATTCTATCCCTGATCCATACAATAGGAACAATTTAAACTGCCCAATTCACCAATTAAACCATCTGTCATTGGGAAGCGAGAGGGAACTACTTGTTGGAACAGACCAAGTGTACAAAGTCCACACAGACAGCATCCCAGGTCAGTTCTGAGCCTGAGTCTCAGCTGCTCTGAGGCAGTGGCTTCATGACCTCCACCACTGCGATCCCCTACATCTTTATTAATGTATCTGTTCCTTTTTGGTAAACAACCTCCACTTCAGCAAGGCCTGAGCTATGTTAAGCTAAGGTTCTGCACAGTCTTCAAAGCTTATCCTAATGACTTTACACTCAGTGTGACACTTTAATTCCCAACAGTTTTTATGCTACAGACCTCTGGACCTCAGCTTGGGACCCCTTGCTTTAAAAGGATGTTACTATAAGGATTATGGATATTGATGGGTTAAAATGCTGGGTTCAAAACTGGAGCAAAGGGAATGAGGAACAATACCACCAGCATGATTGGATAGCTGTGATTCGGCTGAGAAAAGACAAGATCGCGATCATTAACATGGTGGAGCTTGCTGAAAGAGAGGAGGAATGTAAGGAATGTTCTCAATGCACCCTGAGCGCCCCACTCCAGAACTAACTCATACTCAAACAAGTGGCATTAAGAGGGCCAACGCTGCACAGAAGGACCCACCATTTAATTAGTACCTAACCATAGAAATATCACTGATGATGGTTCATACGATTAATCTGTCACTGGTACCCATTGTCCTCACAGACTTGATATTATAGCCCGGCTGTTAATTCATTAAGATGACTTCACTAATCTGCATATTTTCCCTGTTAATTCCAACAATGAAAATTTAACACAATCAAGCTGACTATCAGGTTTTAGGATAAGGTAATTTACAGCTGAGTAGATTCATTAAATGCACTAAGTTGATTATCTACTCATTTTTAAATGAGGTTCAGACTGAAGAACATTTTTAATAAAGTCAATTTAATACATTTAGTCTTTCTGCCATGAAATGTGTAATTTAATATTTTATTATTGATTTTAAATTCCTCTTATGGACAATAGAAATTTCAAACTCAAAGAGGAAAGAAATAATGAGAGAGAAAAAAAAACACAGAACTTGTTTTGAATGATTAATGTGCACTTGTGGCCAAAGTGTTCATTTTGTAGTTTGATGTGCTGTCACCAAATAACTGCAGCTTACTTGGAGTTATTTTTAGCTTGAACATATTTTGAATGGACAAGCAGGAAGTATGAAATACAAAATGCAAAAAATGCAAGGGGCAAGGCCTGGGCTGCTATTACTCTGGTTTTAAATAAATGCTATTGATATAATTCTCACTCGGGGAAATTCTCTACGTGGGGAAATGAGGAGCGAAGAAGGTTGTGCTGAAGGAAAAGTTCCCATATTTTTGTTCCTGCTGTTTCCAGGTGTTCATCGAGGGAAGGGTTCAAGTCCCAGGCAGAGAAGGCCACAACTTTCTTTCTGGTGCCTGTAGAAGTTCTCTTGCAAAAAAAAGAAGCATGTCTTAGATCTGCCAGAGGTCCTGGTTAATACTTAGTCAGAGTTCAATGATTACATTCCCGTTTGCATTATTTTGAGGCTCCATCCTTCTTTAACAGGTACTCCATCAACTTCCAAAGCCTGTTGGTTAACATCACCAGGATTAAATCAGGATGGAACACTTCAACATTATATAGACCAAATTCAACATAAACAACCACGTGGTAGGAAGCTAAAATTAATTTTTCTTACTATTGTTAATGCAATAAACAAAATTAGATAGAATTTCCTGTGAAACTGGTGCAACAAAAGTGATCATTACATCTTTATTTCTCCATTAGTTAGTATTAGAGGTTTTGGCTCTTTGACTATACATACATAGCACTTTAATCACTTAATCACTATTTCCAATGTTTAAGGCCAGTTTGGAAAAATTAGTTAAAATAGTCGACATTTCATATCCTCACTCATGCAGTAACCTTCTTTGTCTTTCTCTGGATTCCAGTTAGACTTTATACTTGGTTGAACGCTAGAGTGTACTATGTGATTCTGCCTCCAATAATATTCCCGACATTGCCCTAGGGAATGTCGACATCCATACATTGCTTTAACTGAGTATTTTCCTGTCAAGTAACAAAGGTTGTTCTATTGGTATCTGGTCCACAGAAATGTCTCTCTGATGTAAATGAAGAATGAATATTTCTCTTTCCCAATATGGATATCTGGGAGATTATGTCGATGAGTGAGGTGTTTTTTTCCAAACTGTAAATTGTGCACTGTTTTTACTCCCACTTTGACCTGCCATTTTAACTAGGATTTCCCTCGTTGTTAATTTAGTTCTTGGATAGTGTAACCTTATTGGCCTTTTCATCTAAGAATTACTTGGCTTGTGTGAACCTTGTGTGCTAACTCTTTTAGAAGCAAATCCATTTATGGCCATTTATGAAAGAAATTGAAAATTTTGTACTAAAGCAATGATTGTATTTGTAATATGAATGTTTTGGTCTGTATTTTAAATAAAATGAATACAAGTGTTAGTTCTTCAATTGCATCTTCCTAAACTGAGTCAGCTGTTTTATTCAAAGCTTTCAAAAGGCATTTGTATAAACACCAGAAAAAATTATTGTAGTGACACTGGGAATAAGAGAAAACCAGAGAAAGAAATAAAGCAGTTGATGTGGGTTCAAAGGACCAAACGATTCCTACTTTCCATGATTCTTTAACCTTGATGCTGAGATACATGGGACACGTTGTCAGTGATGTAACCGGAGGTCATCGGGTGTTTCAGGTCTTTCAGCATCAGACTCACTCACCCAGGCGACCCAGCCAGGGTTGATCAGACCCCGGCTTGTCCCAGCAACTCTGGTTGATGGGTCACACCTCTCGATCCATGGCCATCTGGAGGCTCACTCAGTTGCCTCTGAGATGGTCCTGATGGATCTTTTCTTTGCAGCCCCCGTTGTGCCAAGCAGAGAGCAGGTTCTGCAGAGCGAGCATCCAACAAAACCTCTATAGGCTTGCTTCGTGCCCTCTGGAGCTGCTCTACCAGCTCCTGGTATTTGGACTTCTTACACTCAAGCGTCTCCCTTGTCCAGTCTTCCCAAGGATATTTCAGTTCGTAAAATTCTACAGCATTAGGAATTTTACAATAAAGGCTTTCTCACAGTGTCCCTCCCAATGCAGATTTATTTAACAGTGATTAATTGGTCATTGTTAAAGTGAATGGGTTCTCTTCTCCCCACCCACCCACTTCTTCCAATAATGTTAAAAAAAACATCCACAGCCACCATTTAGTGGTTATGCAGGCAAGGGACTGTGGAAGCAACTTGGGATTTGAACAGGGAGCAGTTGTGATAAGGTGTGGTGTCAGCCTGATTTATTGCCATCATACTCTTGGGTAAGAAATTTGTCAGCTTCATGTTTTTATAATAGTGTCACAGAGTCATAGAGAAGTACAGCACAGAAACAGACCCTTTGGTCCATCTAATCCTGGCGAACTACTTAAAGCTGCCTACACCCATTGACCTGCACCGGGACCAGAGCTCTCTATACCCCTACCATCCATGTACCAATCCAAACTTCTCTTTAACGTTGAAATCAAGCTTGCATGTACCACTTGACCTGGCAGCTCATCCCATACTCTCGTAACCCTCTCAGTGAAGACAGTTCCGCTCAGGTTTTCTTTGACCTTTTCACCTTACACCCTTTACCCATGTGCTGGGGCAGCAGGCTGAGGGTAGCAGACACCAACAGAATCAACAAACTCATTCGTAAGGCCAGTGATGACGTGGGGATGGAACTGGACTCTCTGACGGTGGTGTCTGAAAAGAGGATGCTGTCCAAGTTGCATGCCATCTTGGACATTGTCTCCCATCCACTACATAATGTACTGGTTGGGCACAGGAGTACATTCAGCCAGAGACTCATTCCACCGAGATGCAACACTGAGCGTCATAGGAAGTCATTCCTGCCAGTGGCTATCAAACTTTACAATTCCTCCCTTGGAGGGTCAGACACCCTGAGCCAATAGGCTGATCCTGGACTTATTTCCTGGCATAATTTACATATTACTATTTAATTATGTGTGGTTTTATTACTATTTAATTATTTATGGTGTAACTGTAACGAAATCCAATTTCCCTCGGGATCAATAAAGTATGACTATGACTATTAGTGGAAAAAACCTACCTGCATTTACCCTATCTATACCCCTCATAATTTTGTGTACCTCTATGAAATCTCCCCTCTGTCTTCTACAGTCTTAATCTATTCAATCTTTCCTTATAGCCCAGGTCCTCCAGATAGGCAACATCCTTGTAAATTTTCTCTGTACTCTTTCAATCTTATTTACATCTTCCCTGTAGGTAGGTGACCAAAACAGCAAGACAAAACTCCAAATCAGGCCTCACCAACATCTTACACAATACTCTTCGTAAGAGCTATATGATTACTCGTTGCCCCCATGCCCTTGCAGGTATTTTCTCCTGTAAAGTTCTTAAGAACATAGAACATAGAAATTTACAGCACATTACAGGCCCTTCAGCCCACAATGTTGTGCCGACCACCTATTCTAGAAGCTGCCTAGAATTTCCCTATCGGATAGCCCTCTATTTTCCTAAGCTCCATGTACCTATCTAAGAGGCTCTTAAAAGACCCTAAAGTATCCACTTTCACCACCACCGCCGGCAGTGCATTCCATGCACCCACCATTCTCTCTGTGAAAAACTTACCCCTGACATCCCCTATTTCCAAGCACCTTCAAACTGTGCCCTTATTCAATTTCTCTAAGCAAGTTAACATTGTATCTGCTTCTGGCATTCTCTACAGAAAGTGTATTACAAATTGTAAAAAAAAAATCATTCTGTAAACTTCAACTTCCCTCTTTGTTCATTTGGGAACCATCTTAAATCTGTAGTATCAGGGCTTTGTATTCCTGTGTAAATGTGCAAGTTATGTGTATATATGCCTGTATGCCTGTGTATGTGTTTGGATAGATAAATCTATGCACGCACAAGATCCCAACCAATTTACACACATTTGTCTGCATGTATTTATATCTCCTAATGACTTTCACTCCATTTTCAGTTTTGGTCCTTTTTAAATGGTATTCATCCCCCGCATATTAAGCCTTTCAATCTGATATTTCAACATCTTAAGAGATGTCCCTTTGGAACTGAGATATGAAGAGTTTCATCAGCCAGAAAGGTGACATAAGCTGGTGATATTAAACCTGATTCTGATTAACCAGTGTAATTCATTATGACGGAGGGCTGTGGAGGCCAAACCATCGGGTGTATGTAATACAGAGATTGATTTAGGGTGATGAGGAGAAGGTGAAAGAATGGGGTTGAGAAACGAAAAATCAGCCATGATCAGCCATGGAGCAGACTCAAGAGACTGAATGGCCCAATTCTGCTCCTATCGCTTATGATATTGAACTGTGCTTCTTCGTAAAATGCTTCCTGACTGAACTATAGATAATTCCCATCTTTGTTTGCTTTGTAAAGTTCTGCTTTGGATTGCAGCAGCCTGATTTTATTAATTTAAGGCTGGGAATTCCAAACACGACTTTGAAACACTGTGGTGGGAGATTGATGAAATGTATTTCAACTTTTTTTAAACTTCAGCTGGAAGAAGTAAACTTGACCAAACGTAATGCTTACTTGTATTTATTTAATACATCCCAAAGGAAATCTCGTGTACACCTGACTGTGATACAGATTCAAACAAATTTATCTGAAATACAACACTTTTGACTGCAATGCATATCTTGGGACATCATTACAATCTCATCTAAAGTTATACGATTGAACCTCTGAAGCCAAATTTCAATTTACAGACTTTTAGCTTATAGCCAATAGTATAATCAACAAAGTATCACTCATCTGCGGCTTCCTACATGACTGTGGTGCTGAATGTGCAAGTGTCACTGCTCCTGGACACACAGACTGCTGTGTCAATAATTCTTCCGAAAATTCTTCTTAATCTCTTCCCCTGTCCTTTATAATTCACTGCTTTTCACTGAGGAGTGAAGATAGCTTTGACAAATAAAGGCAGTTACCATGTTATGCTTGGCTGAAAGAGTCTTAGGCACTTATATGTCACTGAGACTTTTGCACGGTATAGTACTAATTTTATATATTGCACTGTACTGCTGCAAAAAGAAAAAACAAATTTCATGACATATGTGAGTGCTCGGCGAAGATGTACACAGGCCTGAAGGCACACACTCGACGATTCAGGAACTGCTTCTTCCCCTCTGCCATCAGATTTCTGAACGGACAATGAACCCATGAACACTACCTCACTGCTTTTTCCCTCTTTTTGCACTACTTAACGTAATTTTAAAAATATATATACTGTATATATACTTACTGAAATTCATAGTTTTTATATATTGCTATGTACCGCTGCTGTGTAACAACAAGTCTCATGACATATGCCAGTGATATTAAACCTGATTCTGATATGGGTGTCTATTGCAGACTGAGAGTGGGAAGGGGACAGGGAGAGGGGAATCATGTTTGGGAAAAGGAGCAGGGAGAGGGGAGGGTGCAAGAAGCACCAGCGAGACATTCTGTAATGATCAATAAACCATACGTATGGAATCAAGTTACCTTGCCAGGTATCCCAGGACTAGATGTGACTACACCCGCACCACCACTGTCCCTGGCACTCCTTCAGAGCCACCTGTCCCACACCCCTCCCACGGAGCTCTGACCCTGCCAATCCCAACATCCTTTGCCCCCGCCAGATTCACAAACTCACTCTCTGGTCCACATTGACAAACACAGTACTGTGCAAAACTCTTCGCACTCAAGCTAAGCACATGTGCCTAAAACTTCTGCACAGCACTGTACACCCTAACCTACATTGGAAAATTACGTCATCTCTCAGGAAAAGAGATGTGTATTCACTTTAACACAAAAGAGTCTTTTTCTGTTGATCAGTGTAAAAAAAGCCAAATTAAATCCACTGTGATTCAATGTTGTAAAACAATAAAACATGAAAACTTCCAAGGGGGTGAATTTTTATAGGCACTATACAGTGAAAAACTTGACCTGCATAAATCTGGAGATGCTGGAATTCCAAAACAATACGCACAAAATGCTGGAGGAACTCAGCAGGCCAGGCAGCATCTATGGAAAAGAGGACAGTAGATGTTTCAGGCCGAGACCATTCAGCAGGACTGGAGATAAAAATATGAGGAGTCAGAGTAAGATGGTAGGAAAGGAGAGAAAGAACTACAAAGTAGTAGGTGATAGGTGAAACTGGGAGAGGAGAAATGGTGAAGTAATGAGCTGAGAAGTTGACTGGTGAAAGAGATAAAAGGCTGGAGGAAGGGAAATCTGACAGAAAAGGACAGAAGACCATGGAAGAAAGGGAAAAGGGAGGAGCACTAGAGGGAGGTGAGAGAGGGAAACAGAATTGGTGAATGGTGAAGGAGGTGGAGGTGTGGGGAAGTTTGAGAAATCAGTGTTCATGCCAGCAGCTTAGAGGCTACACAGATGGAATATAATGTGTTGCTCCTCCAACTAGAGTGTGGCCTTATCGTGGCAGTAGAGGAGGCCATGGACTGACAGATTGGAATGGGAATGGGAAGTGGAATTGAAATGGTTGGCTACTGAGAGATCTTGTTTTTTACTGGCAGATGGAGCATAGGTGCTTGGTGAAGTGATCTCCCAATCTGTGTCGGGTCTCACCAATATACAGGAGGCCACACTGGGAGCATGATATACAGAAGATGACCCCAACAGATTTGCGGGAGAAGTTTTGCCTCACCTGGAAGGACTGTTTGGGGCCGTGAATGGCAGTGAGGGAGGAGGTGTAGGGGTTGGTATGGCACTTGTTCTGTTTGCAAGCAGAAGCACCAAGAGGGAGACCAGTGGGGAGGGATGAGTGGACAAGAGCGTCGCATAGGGAGAGCATTCCCTGTGGAAAGCGAAAGTTGTGCTTACAGGTGGAATCCCATTGGAGATCGCGGAAGTTATGGAGAATTATGTGCTAGATATGAAGGCTGGTGAGGTGGTAGGTGAGGACAAGATGAACCCTATCCCTGATGTGGCAGCGGGAGGATAGGGTGAGGACAGACGTGCGAAATGGAAGAGATGTGGGTGAGGGCTGGCATAATGATGGAAGAAGGGAAGCCCCTTTCTTTGAAGAAGGAGGACGTCTCAGTTCTGGAATGAAAAGCCTCTTCCTGAGAGCAGGTGTGGTGGAGATAGAGGAACTAGGAGAAGGGGATGATATTTTTATAAGTGAATAGGTAGGAAGAGGCATGGTCCAGATAGCCGTGAGAATCAGTGGGTTTATAAAAGGTATCAGTAGATAGACTGTCTACAGAGATGGAAACAGAGAAATGGACCAGGTAAATTTGAGGGCAGGGTGGAAGTTGGAGGTAACCTGATGAAGTCGACAAGTTCAGCATGGGTGCAGGAAGCAGCCAAAGGAGAAATTTTTGAGGGTGAGGACTAGTTCCGCCAGACAGAGGAGAGTGATGGTGGAGGGGAACTGGTTGGGTTTGTTGTCTAGAAGGAAGCGGAGAGCATTAAGGCCCTCCTGATGGGAGATGGAGGTATATAGGGATCTGGACATCCATAGTGAAAATGAGATGATCAGGACCAGTCTATTGTCCAGAAAGAAGCCGACAGTTTTAAAGCTCTCCTGATGGGGTCCAGAAAGAAGTGAAGATACAAATCATTTCATCACGAGTGCACTGAGTTAGTACAGGGTAAAAATATAGGAGAATGCAGAATGAAGTGTTACAGTTACACAGAGAGTGTAGTGCAGGCAAACAATAAGATTCAAGGTTATAACGAATTACCTTGTAAAGTCAAGAGTCCATCTTATTCTACTAGGAACCATTCAATACTCTTCTAACAGCGACATGGAAGCTGTTCTTGAGCCCGGTGGTATGTGCTTTCGGGTTTTGTATCCCCTGTCCAATGGGAGGGAGTGAGGGGAGAATCTCCATGGTGGATGGAGTCTTTGATTATGCTGGCTGGTTTACCAAGACATTGCAAGTAGAGTAGGCAGAGTCCATAGAGGTGAGGCTGGTTCCCATGATGTGCTGAGCTGTGTTCACAATTCTCTACAGCTTCTTATGTTCATGGGAAGAGCAGTTTCCATAACATCCAGGCAGGATGCTTTCTGTGGTACATTGATGAAAATTGGAGAAGGTCAAAGGGGACATGTCAAAGTCCATTAGCTCCCTGAGGAAGTGGAGACTCTGCTGAGCTTTCTTGGTCATGGTGCCTATATATTTGGACCAGAACATGCTAATGGTGATGTTCATTTTGAGGAACCTGAAGCTCTTAACCCCTTGACCTCAGCACTGTTGATGTGAACACAAACAGCACTGCAGGAGTTCCTCAGGGCAATGTTATAGATTCAACTACCTTCTGATGTTCCTTCAACTTTATGCTCAAAGTGTGAATGTTCATTAATGCTTGCACCATGTTACATTTTCAAAAACTCATTATAACAAAGTAATCCATGTTTGCATGCAATAAGATGTAGACAAAATTCAGAAATAGTTTGAGTAAACATTCATAACTCAGAAGTGGCAGAAAATGAACTTTTACCAACAAGAGAGAGATTTTTTTCCCAGAACAGAAAAGGCTAATACAAGGAGGCATCAATGGAGTAGAGTATGGTGGGGGGTGTCAGAATCTTTTACACAGAAAGTGGTGTGTGCATGGCCGGAGTGCCTGTACTACGTTGTAATGTTCTGTCACTGTTCATAAGAGAGAGTATAACAACAATGATTTGCTTGGATGTGTGCAACACCAAGAACTTTCAAGAAGATCCAGGAATAAGCTTATTTACTTTTTGCAGTGACCTAAAAGTTTACTTCTTCCATCACTGGTGTGTTTTGGCTATTTGTGCACCACATACAAAGTGAAGTCCATTTACTCATCAAGACTACTCCAACAGCACATCTCCAGCCTGCTGCTTCTGGCAGCAGATACATGGACCACCATAACTTCCTGGTTTTCCTCCAAGTCACACACCATCCTGACGAGGGGATACAAGTCCATTTCTTCATCATTATTGCATCTGAATCTGGGAACTTCCTACTCATCAGTGATGTTTTTACATTTGTTTTATTAAATGAATTTAATAAATGAATTAAATAAATGTATTAACTTACTAAATATTTATTTATTGAGATAAAGCATGGAATAGGCCCTTCCTGTTAGAGGACAGGAAAAAGACAGAGAGTTCTGGTGACATGGCACCATTGATAACAACCTTTCCCTCGATATCAGCAAACAGAAGAGGTGGTCATTGACTTCAGGAAGGGGGTCAGTGCACATGCTCCTGCTTACATCAATAAAGCTGATGTTAAGAACTTCAAGTTCCTAGGAGTGAATATTACCAATAGCCTGTCCTGGTCGAACCATGTTAGACACCATGACCAAGAAAGATCACCAGTGCCTCTAGGTCCTCAGGAGAATAAAGAAATTCTACATGTCCACTTTAACATCACCAATTTTTATTAAGGCACCATAGAACATAGAACATAGAAGAGTACATCTCTGAAACAGGTCCTTTAGTTCATATTGTTGTGCTGAACCAATTAAATTAGTAATCAAGTGGCCGGCTAAACTAATCACTTCTGTTTACTCAATGCTCATATCCCTCTGTTTCCCGCACTTCTATGCACTTATTTGAACATTTCTTAAAAGTCCCTAATGTACCTGCCTCTACCATCATTCCAGGCACCCAGCACTCTGTGGGTGTAAAAGAGCTTACCCCTGGCATCTCCTTTGAACTTGCCCCCTCTCAACTTAAATGTAAGCCCTTTGGTATTATACATTTCATACCATAGATAAAAAGATACTCCCTGTCTACTCTATCTATGCCTCTCATAATCTTACAAAAATCTATCAGATCTCGCCTCAGCCTCTGCTACTCCAGAGAAAACAAGACAAGCTTTGCCTCTCATTATAGCACAATGCCCTCTAATCTGGACAGCTGCCTAGTAAACCTCTTCTGCAACCTCCCCAAAGCCTTGACATCCTTCCTATAATGGGGTGACCAGAAGTGTATGCAGTACTCCAGATGCAGCCTAACTAGTTTTATAAAGCAGCAACATAATTTCCTGACATTTTAACTCATGCCTCAACAAATGAAAGGTCTCAACCTGAAACACTGACTGCTTATTCATTTCCATAGCTGCAGCCTGAGCTGCTGAGTTTCTCCAGCATTATGTATGTGTAGCTTTGGCTTTCCAGCATCTACAGAATTTCTCATGTTTATAAAGCATGCCATATGCCTTATTAATCACCTTGTTAATCCGTGTAGCCACTTTCAGGAGTTATGAACTTGAACCCCAAGATCCCTCTGCTCATCAACATTGTTAAGGGTCTTACCTTGAAAAATGTACTAACAGTTTGCATTTCATCTACCAAGGTACAACTCCTTACATTGGGCTGGGTTAAGTGCCATCTGCCATTTCTCCTCCCCTATCTGCAGCTGATCTGTATGTGGCCTATCAGCGGATTGTACGTGGCCTATCAGTGGCTTCAACAGAGCTTTACCGAAAGGGATTTCTCGCAGGTCGGCGGTGGTTATTTAAAAAGAGAGATTCAGGAGTGTTTGTCCATTGTACATAGCATATCAGTGGCTTCAGTAGAGCTTTACCAAGAGGGGTATCTTGCTGTTCGGTGGCTGTTATTTAAAAAGGAAGCTTCAAGAGCATTTGTCCATTGTATGTGGCCTATCAGCGGCTATAACTGGAGCACCATTCGCGAGTTAGATAGCAGGGAAGGTTCAGGCATAAAAGGGAGACACTGCTTAGTGGAGTCGTCAAAGGAGCAGTCATAGACGGAGTGATCTGAGGCAGAGTGGTAGGACTTTGGCTCATTCAGGCTTTAGTGAGGTAAGTGGGTGAATGGACTTTGTTTTTTCTTCTTTCCACTTTTTTTAGAGGAATAGAGAGCATGTCTGTAGGGTTACTACTTTGCTCTGGGTGTCAGATGTGGGAGTCCTGGGAATCTTCCAGTCTCCCAGATGGCTACATTTGTGCCAGGTGCACCGAGACGCAGCTCCTGAGAGACCGTGTTAGGGATCTGGAGCTGCGGCTTGATGACCTACAGCTTATTAGAGAGAGTGAACAGGAGATAGAGAGGAGTTGCAAGGAGTTAGTCACCCCAAGGGTGCAGGAGTTAGATAAGTGAGTGACTATCAGGGAAGGGATGGGACGAGCTCAGTTAGTAGAGAGTACCCCTGTGGCCATCCGCTCAGTAATCGTTATCTCGTTTTGGATGCTGTTGGGGGAGGGGTGACCTGACAGAGGACGACCACGGCGATTGGGTCTCTGGCACTGAACCTGGTTCAGAAAGGAGAGAAGAAGATGAGGAATGCGGTATTCATAGGGGATTCCATAGTGAGGAGACAGGAGGTTCTGTCAGCCTGATAGCAATACCCGCTTGGTGTGCTGCCTCCCAGGTGTCAGGGTGTGGGATGTCTCAGATCGAGTGCAGAATATTCTGAGGGAGAGGGTGAACAACCAGAAGTCATGGTACATGTTGGTACCAATGACATAGGTAGAAAAAGGGAGGAAGTCCTGAGGAACGAATTCAGGGAGTTGGGTAGGAAGATGAAAAGCAGGATTGCTGCCTATGCTACGTGCTAACGAGTGCAAGAATATTGTGATCAGGCATAATAATGCATGGCTGAGAGACTGGTGTAGGGGCAGGGCTTCAGGTTCCTGGATCATTGGGGCCTCTTCTGGGGGAGGTACAACTTGTACAAAAAGGATGGGTTACACCTGAACTCAAAGGGGTCCAGTATCCTAGCAGGCAGTTTTAATAGAGCTGCTATGGAGGGTTTAGACTAATTTGGCAGGGGGATGGGAACCGGAATGATAGTGTTGAGGAAGGGGAAAACAGAAATAAATCAAAGATAGCGTGCAACAGAGATGATAGAAAAGACAGGCAGGAGATGAGGCATAATCACAGCCGGTGAGGTGAGTTACAGGGCAATAGAGGCATGGTGCAGTTAGATTAGATTATGAAGACACGCAGTCCTCTTTTATTGTCATTTAGTAATGCATGTATTAAGAAATGATACAATATTTCCTCCGGTGTGATATCACAAAATACAGGACAGACCAAGACTGAAAAAAACTAACAAAACCATATAATTATAACATATAGCTACAACAGTGCAACAATACCATAACTTGATGAAGAAGTCCATGAGCACAGTAAAAAGTTCAAAGTTTCTCAAATGTCCCACATCTCACGCAGACAGAGAGAAGTAAGAAAAACTCTCCCTGCCATACCCAACCACGGTCCGACTCTGAGTCATCCGAAAACTTCGAGCTCTGATCAGCTCTCCGACATTGAGTACTGAGCACCATCTCTATCCAAACAATTCGACCTCCTTCTCGGTCACCAGCAGCAGGCAAAGCCGGGGATTTTGAGGCCTTCCCTCGGAAAGATTCCCGACCACACAGTAACGACAGCAGCGAACGAGCGTTTCAGAAATTTTTCCAGATGTTCCTCTGTGCTATCACATCCATCTCCATCAAATCAGAATTGTCCACTGCCCCTATTTAACAGATACGATATCATTTTCAGTTAAAACAGAAAGCAACAAATACTGAACTGAAAGTGTTATATTTGAATGCACGCAGTAGAAGAAATTAAATGGACGACCTTGAAATTCAGCTACAGATTGGCAAGTGTGACATTGTGGCCATCTCTGAAACTTGGCTAAAGTTGGCTGCCTTTGGAAGTTGAATGTCCAAGGATATAACATGTATCAGAAAGATAGGTTAGTAGGCAGAGGGAGTGGTGTGGCCCTGTGTATTAGAAATAATGTTCAATCATTAGAAAGGGATAACATAGGATCGGAAGATGTAGAGTCTCTATTGGTTGAGTTAAGAAATGGCAAAGGTAGAAGGACCTTAATGGCAGTTGTATACAGGCCTCCAAACAGCAGCCGGGATGTGGATTACACATTACAGCAGGAGATAGAAAAGGCATGTCAGAAGGGCGATGTCATGGTCATCTTTGGGGATTTTAACTTGAAAGTGGATTGGGAAAACCAGTCCAGTATTGGCCTTCAGGAAAGAGAATTTGTAGAATGTCTAAGGGTTGGCTTTTTAGAACAGTTTGTTGTTGAGCCACTAGGGAATCAGCTGTGTTGGATTGGGTGTTGTGCAAAGATCCGAGGCGACAAGAGAGCTTAAGGTTAAGAAGCCCTTCGGGAACAGTTATCACAATATGATCGAGTTCACTTTGAAATTTGGGAAGGAGAAACTAAAGGCCAATCTGTCAGTATTTCAGTGAAATAAAGGAAATTTCACTGGCTGAGAGGGGAACTGGCCAAGGTTGATGGGAAAAAGACACTAGCAGGAAGGACAGCAGAGCAGCAATGGCTGGAGTTTCTGCAAAAAGTGAGGGAAGTGCAAGACAGATATATTTTCAAATGGAAGAAGGACACTACTGAGCCTGACAAGTGAAGTTAGAGCCAAAGTAAAAGGAAAAGAGAGGGCATACAAGGAGCCAAAGCTAGTGGGAAGATAGAGGATTGGAAAACATTTTAAAACTTGCAGAAGGAAACTAAGAAGGTTTCATTTGGAAGGAAAAGCTGAATTATGAAAGTAAGCTGGCGACTAATATCAAAGAAGATACTGAAAGCTTTTTTAAGTATATAAAGGGTAAAAGAGAGCTGACAGTAGATATAGGACCAACAGAAAATGACGCTGAAGATATTGTAATGAGAGACATAGAGGTGGCAGAGGAACTGAATGAGTATTTTGCATCGGTGTTCACAGTGGAAGACATCTCCAGTATACAGAATATTCAGGAGTGTCAGGGAAGTGAAGTATGTGCAATAAAAATTACGAATGAGAAGGTGCTCAAGAAGCTTAATGGTCTGAGGGTGGATAAATCTCCTGGACCTGATGGAATGCACCCTTGGGTTCTGAAGGAAGTAGCTGGAGAGATTGCGGAGGCACTAATGATGATTTTTCAAGAATCGATAGATTCTGGTATTGTACCGAATGACTAGAAAATTGCAAATGTTACTTTATTACTTAAGAAGGTTGGGAAGCAGCAGAAAGGAAGCTATAGACCTATTATCCTGACATCGGTGGTTGGGAAATTGTTGGAATTGATTGTTAGGAATGAGATTATGGAGTACCTGGAGGCACATGACAAGATAGGCCAAAGCCAGCATGGTTTCTAGAAAGGAAAATCCTGCCTGACAAACCTACTACAATTCTTTGAGGAAATTTCAAGCAGGGTAGACAAAGGAGATGCAGTAGACATGGTGTACTTGGATTTTCAGGCCTTTGACAAGGTGCCACACATAAGGCTGCTTAGCAAGATAAGTGCTCATGGAATTACCGGGAAGTTACTAGCATGGATGGAGCATTGGCTGGTTGGCATAAAACAGAGAGTGGGAATTAAGGGATCCTATCCTGGCTGGCTGCCGGTTACCTGTGGAGTTCCACAGGGGCCAGTGTTGGGACCGCTGCTTTTTACGATGTATGTCAATGATTTGGACTGTGGGATTAATGGATTTGTGGCTATATTTGCCAATGATACAAAGATAGGTGGAGGAGCGGGTAGTGTTGAGGAAACAGAAGCCTGCAGAGAGACTTAGATAGTTAAGAGGAATGGGCAAAGAAGTGGCAAATAGAAACATAGAAACATAGAAAATGGGTGCAGGAGTAGGCCATTCAGCCCTTCGAACCTGCACCGGCACTTATTATGATCATGGCTGATCATCCAACTCAGAACCCCGCCCCAGCCTTCCCTCCGTACCCCCTGACCCCTGTAGCCACAAGGGCCATATCTAACTCCCTCTTAAATATAGCCAATGAACTGGCCTCAACTGTTTCCTGTGGCAGAGAATTCCACAGATTCACCACTCTCTGTGTGAAGAAGTTTTTCCTAATCTCGGTCCTAAAAGGCTTCCCCTCTATCCTCACACTGTGGCCCCTCATTCTGGACTTCCCCAACATCGGGAACAATCTTCCTTCATCTAGCCTGTCCAATCCCTTTAGGATTTTATACATTTCAATCAGATCCCCCCTCAATCTTCTAAATTCCAACGAGTACAAGCCCAGTTCATCCAGTCTTTCTTCATATGAAAGTCCTGCCATCCCAGGAATCAATCTGGTGAACATTCTTTGTACTCCCTCTATGGCAAGGATGTCTTTCCTCAGATTAGGGGACCAAAACTGCACACAATACTCCAGGTGTGGTCTCACCAAGGCCTTGTACAACTGCAGTAGTACCTCCCTGCTCCTGTACTCGAATCCTCTCGCTATAAATGCCAGCATACCATTCGCCTTTTTCACCGCCTGCTGTACCTGCATGCCCACTTTCAAAGACTGGTGTATAATGACACCCAGGTCTCGTTGCACTTCCCCTTTTCCTAATCAGCCACCATTCAGATAATAATCTGTTTTCCTATTTTTGCCACCAAAGTGGATAACTTCACATTTATCCACATTAAATTGCATCTGCCATGAATTTGCCCACTCACCCAACCCATCCAAGTCACCCTGCATCCTCTTAGCATCCTCCTCACTGCTAACACTGCCACCCAGCTTCGTGTCATCCGCAAACTTGGAGATGCTGCATTTAATTCCCTCATCCAAGTCATTAGTATATATTGTAAACAACTGGGGTCCCAGCACTGAGCCTTGCGGTACCCCACTAGTCACCGCCCGCCATTCTGAAAAGGTCCCGTTTATTCCCACTCTTTGCTTCCTGTCTGCTAACCAATTCTCCACCCACACCAATACCTTACCCCCAATACCGTGTGCTTTAAGTTTGCACACTAATCTCCTGTGTGGGACCTTGTCAAAAGCCTTTTGAAAATCCAAATATACCACATCCACTGGTTCTCCCCTATCCACTCTACTAGTTACATCCTCAAAAAATTCTATGAGATTCGTCAGACATGATTTTCCTTTCACAAATCCATGCTGACTTTGTCCGATCATTTCACCGCTTTCCAAATGTGCTGTTATCACATCCTTGATAACTGACTCCAGCAGTTTCCCCACCACCGACGTTAGGCTAACCGGTCTATAATTCCCCCGTTTCTCTCTCCCTCCTTTTTTAAAAAGTGGGGTTACATTAGCCACCCTCCAATCCTCAGGAATTAGTCCAGAATCTAACGAGTTTTGAAAAATTATCATTAATGCATCCACTATTTCTTGGGCTACTTCTTTAAGCACTCTAGGATGCAGACCATCTGGCCCTGGGGATTTATCTGCCTTCAATCCCTTCAATTTACCTAACACCACTTCCCTACTAACATGTATTTCACTCAGTTCCTCCATCCCACTGGACCCTCTGTCCCTTACTATTTCTGGAAGATTATTTATGTCCTCCTTAGTGAAGACAGAACCAAAGTAATTATTCAATTGGTCTGCCATGTCCTTGCTCCCCATAATCAATTCACCTGTTTCTGTCTGCAGGGGACCTACATTTGTCTTTACCAGTCTTTTCCTTTTTACATATCTATAAAAGCTTTTACAGTCCGTTTTTATGTTCCCTGCCAGTTTTCTCTCATAATCTTTTTTCCCCTTCCTAATTAAGCCCTTTGTCCTCCTCTGCTGAGCTCTGAATTTCTCCCAGTCCTCAAGTGAGCCACTTTCTCTGGCTAAAATGAAATACAATGTTGGAAAGTGTATGGTCATGCACTTTGGTGAAAGAAATAAATGGGCAGCCTATTACTTAGATGGGGAGAGAACTCAAAATGTGGAGAGACAAAGGAACTTGGGAGTCCTTGTGCAGGATACCCTAAAGGTTAACCTCCAGGTTGAGTCGGTGGTAAAGAAGATGAATGTGATGATGGCATTCATTTCTAGAGGTATAGAGTTTCAGAGCACGGACGTGATGTTGAGGCTCTATAAGGCACTCGTGAGACCACACTTGGAGTATTGTGTGCAGTTTTGAGATCCTTATTTTAGAAAGAATATACTGACATGGGAGAGGGTTCAGAGAAGATTCAAGAGAATGATTCTGTCTGACAGCTCTTGGGCTGTATTCCCTGGAGTTCAGGAGAATGAGGGGGGATCTCATAGAAACATTCCGAATATTAAAAGGCCTGAACAGATTAGATATGGAAAAGTTATTTCTCATGATAAAGGAGTCTAGGACAAGAGGGCACAAGTTCAGGATTGAAGGACATCTATTTAGAACAAAGATGCAGAGAAATTACTTTAGTCAGAGGGTGGTGAATCTATGGAATTTGTTGCCAAGAGCCACATCAAAGTTACAGAGGCATGATTGCGAAGCCGACCAAAGTTGATTGGAAGGATGACAACAGAACTGCAATTGCTGGAATCTCTGAGGGCTATTTGGAAGGCACAGGACAGATACATTCCAAAGATAAAGAAGTATTCTAAGGGGAGGAAAGACAACATTGCTGAAAATGTAGGTCTAAGGCAGCATAAAAGAAAATGAGATGGCATATAATATAACAAATTCCAGTGGGAAGTTAGGGGATTGGGAAGCTTTTAAAATCCAATAGAAGACAAATATGAAAAGGCATATGAAAAGAAAAGATGAAACATGGAGGTAAACAAGCCAATAATATCATAGAGGATACCAAAAGATTTTAAGAAATATAAAGAGTGGAGTGGATATTGAATCACTGGAAAATGACACTAGAGAGGGGCAGCAAAGAACAGGCAGATGAACTCAATAATATTTTGCATCAGTCTTCACTGTGGAAGACATTGGGAATGTCAGGGAGCAGAAGTGAGAGTACTGTAGTTGCTATTACCATACCTATCCTTATCTATAGCTATCTTAAAACATAAGGAGTTGCGGTAACTCGCCCATTGAAAGGTCAGTCACCTGACCAGGCTCATTACCTAACACCAGGTCCAGTACAGCCCTTCCCCTTGTTGGACTATTGATTTAAGAAACCTTCCTGGAAGCACTTAACAATTTCTACCCTATCTAAGCCTCTTGAATGATATTTATATCTTCCCACTTTAGATTAGGGAAGTTGAAGTCCTCTATCGTTTTTACACCTTTCCTTAATCTGCCTGCATTCCTGTTTCTCAATATCCCGGTGGCTATTGAGGGATTTGTAGTACAATCCCATCAGTGTGACTGCATGCTTACAAGTTTTGTGTTCTACCCATAGAAACTCAGTGGACGAGACCTCCATTAGGTTCCCTCTGAATGAAGCTCACCCATTCCTGTCCCTTGCTCAAGCAAGCCTCTTCAATGGACACAACATCATAGTATCAATGTTAACAAAGGTACATATAATGTCAGAGAAATATATTCAATATTCATCCTGAAATGCTTTTTCTTCGCACCATTCACAAAAACAGAGGAGTTTCCCCAAAGAATGAATGACAGTTAAATGTTAGGACCACAAAGTCCTCCCCAGCTCTCCTCCCTCTCACACATAAGCAACAGCAAGCAACAATCCCCCCCACCAGCAAAAAAAAGCATTGGCACCCACCACCAAGCACACAAGCATGCAGCAAAGCAACAGCAAAGACACAGACTTGCAGTAACCCAAAGACTACTTGTTCACCCAGTATTCGACATACCACAGGCTCTCTCTCTCTCTCTCTCTCTTTCTCTCTCTCTCTCCCTAATAAGGAAAAAGTGGTGTCTGTGTTTCACAGCACAAGGGGAGACATATCAAACAACTCACTGGTTTACGACGTTAAAAGCCTATTATGTTGCTTTTTCAGAGCCCAAAGATCTCAGGTCTCTGGTCACACAGCCAGAGATCTTCTGACTCTCACAACACACCGATCTCCTACTGGGAAACCGACCTTCGAGCCGCCCGTCTCCAGAGCCACAAAATCTCAGACCTCCAAAGGCACGTGAAGCTCTTAGGACGTGCCCTTGGCGTGTCGAATAACAGCCAGTCGTGAAACCCCAAGAACAGGTCCAATTCCCGCAAAAAAACAAAGTCAATGTGAAACTCCAGGTCAGGGTCTTCAATTACCAACTGCAAAAGAACCCTGAAAGGGTAAAATAGAGATATTAAAGATAGAAGTAGATCTGCTTCCGAAGATGCAAGACTCATTGACTCTCCTAAGCTCCTTCCATCAGGAGCATATAATAATCCATGCTGTAAATTCATCACCTTTATCCAGAATATGCCTAGTATTACAATACACATACTTAAATTTATCTGCTCCATCATATCTATTACTTTGCTCCTGGCTCTTTTTAATGACCCTGACACCTCTCTTGCTCTACATCCCTCCATTTTCTGACCTGGTGCTCTGGTTCCCATCCCCCTGCCAAACTGCCCTCCTGAGTAGCACCAGCAAACTTCTTGACCAGGATATCAGGTATAGAGACGGGATTACAGAATATATAGAAAGCATCCTATCAGGATGCATCATGGCTTGGTCCGGCAACTGCTCTGCATGTGACCACAGGAGTTGTTTCACACAGCTCAGCACGTCACAGAAACCAGCCTCCAATCCATGAGCTCTGTCTGTAATTCTTGCTGCTGAGGTAAGGCAGCCAACATCATCGCAGACCTCACCTACCCTGGACATTCTCTCCTCTGAACTCTCCCTTCGGGCAGAGGATGCGAAGACCTGAAAGCATGTACCACAAGCTCAAGGACAGTTTTTAACCACACTGTTCCAAGACTATTGGACTACGGTATGACGACTCTTGAGATCGCAGTCTAACCCGTGATAAACTAAGATTTTATTTTCTACTTGCACTGAGTTTTCTCTGTAGCTGGTACACTTTACTCAGCATTCTTTTATTGCTTTACCTTGTAATACTGCAGTGCGCTGTGTAATGGGTTGATCTGTAGAACAGTATTCAAGACAAGCTTTTCAATCTATCTGGGTACGTAAGAATAATGAACCAATTCCAAAGCCATGCAAAAAGGGAAGGGGCTTTCAGCAGGAGTCTATTTCTGCTGGGCAATTCTCCCTGCCAAACTTAAACAAGGACCAATGTTTGAGATTAATGTATTTAAATGAGGACATCTTCAATGAACCCTGCCCACTGCTGCAGTTGGTTATTGTGACCCTAGAGCAGGCAAGGCAAGAACTGCACAGACACAGCTGTGATACTGATCACGGCCATGAAATAGCTGAAGGTGGAAATCCTCCAGCTTTCCACAGTGTCCATATAGGAGGCTGTTAACACTCCCTCTGCAAGGGAAGCTGACAACTTTGGGTGCCATAGTAGCATGGAGGTGACCACAATACTATTACAGCATGCGACCTCAGAGTTTGGAGCTCAATTCTAACACAGTCTGTAAGGAGTTTGTACGTTCTCTCCATGAAATGAATGGGTTTCAGGGGAGGGTAGGAGCCAGGCCTTTGGTGAGTCTCAGGGGAGGGTGGCGACCAGGATCCCAGTGAGTTTCAGGCAAGGTTTGTAACCAGAGCCCAGTAAGTTTGAGGGGAGGGTGGAAACCAGGGCCCCAGTAAGTTTCAGAAGATGGTTACAACCAGAGCTCCCGAGAGTGACGGGGGAACATTTGAATCAGGAACCCAGAGTGTTTCAGGAGAGGATTGTAACCAGGGTCCTGGTGAGTTTCAGGGGAGAGTGGGAACCAGGGCCCTGATGAGCTTCACCAGAATACGGGAAACATCACCCGGTGAACCACATATTGAACTATCAGGATTTCCTAGTAGTTGGATATCTCATTATTAGAGTTTTACTCTACATCTAGAAAACATGGTATTTACTTCAAAAGCTACAATATATGTAAAATTCTGGAGGCAGGGCGAAGTTATGATGGCACTAAATGGCAACTCCTTTGCTTGCATCATTGGAAAAAGCTTTATTTCCATCTTTAATAACTCTACTTTTCCCTTTCAGGATTCTTTTGAAGAGTTACACGCTGACTTTCGTTCTTTGTAGGAATGGGACCGGCTCTTGGGATTCGTACCTGGCCGTTGCTCGGCACGCCAAGTGTTCG
This sequence comes from Mobula hypostoma, assembly GCF_963921235.1. Classification (NCBI taxonomy): domain Eukaryota; kingdom Metazoa; phylum Chordata; class Chondrichthyes; order Myliobatiformes; family Myliobatidae; genus Mobula; species Mobula hypostoma. The sequence goes on along the minus strand of NC_086099.1, from coordinate 126,671,390 downwards.
GCCTGGGAGCCTGGTCTGAAATCGGAAGTCTCAGATCTTGGGGCTCTGGAGACAGGTGGATCGAGGGTTGCTGTCACGACAGGAGACCCGTGTGTCATCGGGGGAGTCGGGATATCTGCTGTGGGCCCGAAGACCCTGGATTTTTGCGATCTTCGGGCACAGAGCTCAGAAAAAGCAACATAACGGACTTACAACATCGTAAACCAGCGAGTTGTTTGTTATGTCTCCCTGCTCACTGGTGAAAAATGGAGACACCTTTTTCTCCCTTATTAGGGAGAGAGAGACTCTGCGGTATATCGTAAGCCGGATGAAATGCGAAGTCTTTGGGGTAACTGCAAGTCTGTGTCTTTGCTATTGCTTTGCTGACACTGAGTGCTCAGTGGCCGTGCTGATGCTTCTTTTTGGTGCCGGAGGGGGAGGGGGGATGGTTGCTTGCTGCCACTTACACGCGGGAAGGAGGGGAACCGCGGGGTGGAATTTGGGGTTCTTATGTTTACCTGTCTTTCATTCTTTGGGGCACTTCTCTGTTTTCGTGGTTGTTGTGAAGAAAAAGCATCTCAGGATGTATATTGTTTATAATTCTCTGACATTAAATTGGACCTTCGAACCTTTGAAGTGCCAATACAGATTCAGATACAACGGTTACATTTAATAGACAATGCCAATGTGGACATAATTTCTCCTGTTTTCCTTGATAACAGTATTGGACCCAGAGTTAATTCTCAGTTGCTATTAGTTCTCTATAGCACTCAGTTCTACATTTGAGCTCTGTGTTTCTTTCCCTTTCAATTGTTCCAAAGTTCCTCTAAGTGCTGCAATTACAAATATTATCCATTTGGTTTTACTTATGGGAGTGTTCATGCTCCAGTCAGAAATCATATAGCAGAGGGGAAGAAGCTGTTCCTGAATCGCTGAGTGTGTGCTTTCAGGCTTCTGTACCTCCTTCCTGATGGTAACAATAAGAAGTCCTGGGTGGGGTCGTCCTTATCAATCAATGTCCCGTTTTTGAGGCATCGCTCCTTGAAGATGTCCTGAATACTGTGGAGGCAAGAGCCCATGCTGGAGCTGACTAAGTTTACAACTCTCTGCAGCTTAATTTGACCTTGTGCAGAAGCCCAACCCCATACCAGACAGTGATGCAGCCAGTTAGAATGCTCACCACAGCATGTCTGTAGAAATTTGCCTCCCAACATGCAATCTTTCTGATCCTAGAGGATCTCACAGAAGGATGACAGTGAGTCTGGATATCTTATTGTCTTACTTTCCTGGTCCCAGTGCATCAATAATGTATGAGCTATTAAATGCAGTTCTCTTAAATAAAACTGTTCATTGCAAGGCCACACAGCCGCGCCCCCCCCCCCCACCATTGTCAAACTACCAAATAAGGGAACAGGCCTGTGGCATCTTACAGTATCAATGTCCAACAGGGTCTTGCGATCACAAGAAAAGCAGCTAAAACAATCACACACGGTTACACTGCGCGGTGCCTTCGATGCAGCAACATAGTCAGTACCCAGTCCAGCGCTTCTGATCAACCAGCAGCTCACTGACGAGGTAGTCCTGCAGTACCCGAAGTTCTTGGAGTCCAACATTGTCTTGCTATCATAAAAAAAAGGCATTTAATGGAGGAAAAAAACACCTTTGTTTGGCTCCTGAGAGTCCACTGCATCTGAACACACCACCATCTTACTGGAAGCTAAGCTCATTAAAATATTTGTATATTTACACGGGGCGCTGCCACAGGAAAGCAGCATCCATCATCGAATACTCCCTCCATCCAGGACATGCTCTCTTCTCTCTTCTACCATCGAGTAGGAGGTACACATCACCAGCATCAGGCACAGTGATTACCCCACAACCACCCGACTCCTGAAATAGCATGGATAATCTCTTCACTCTTCACAACTCTGAACTGATTCTTTGACCTACTGACTCACTTTCAAGGACATATTTACAGCTCATTTTTCTCAGTATTTTTTTAAAAAATTGCTCAGTTTGTCTGTTTTGACACTAATTAACAGTTTTTTTATTTTGATTTTTTTCATAAATTCCACTGTATTCCTTTATTTTTCCTGTAAATCCTGTACATGCAAGGAAATGTGTCTCCAGGTAGTTTATGGTAACACACTGTGACAATAAATGTACTTTAACTTTGGTTTGAGTGTGAGTAAACCCTTACACTAGCTGTTTGAGCTGAATGGCATTTTCTGCATACGAGGGGTGATTGATAAGTTCGTCGCCTAAGGTAGAAGGTGTCAATTTTAGAAAACCTAGCACATTTATTTTTCAACATAGTCCCCTCCTACATTTACACACTTAGTCCAGCGGTTGTGGAGCATACGGATCTTGGACCTCCAGAAAGTGTCCACAGCAGGGGTGATTGATAAGTTTGTGGCCGAAGGTAGAAGCAGATGAGTTATACATTACATAAACATGCAGTTCAACTCTTTGAGTGATTATGCAGAAACTTTGAAGTTAATAAATCACCTCCTTCTACCCTAGGCCACAAACTTATCAATCACCCCTTGTACTCTTTGAAGATGAAATAGAAAAACCGCTGAGTTCTGTGATTGAAGGGACTTATTCGAGCTGGAGGTCTGTAATTAGTGGTGTTCCACAGGGATCTGTGCTGGGACCTCTGCTGTTTGGTTGGGTTAGTAAGTTTGTGGAAGATACCTAAATCAGTGGAGTTGTGGACAGTGTAGAAGACTGGCAAAGAATACAGCACGATATAGATCAGTTGCAGATATGGGCTGAGAAATGGCAGATGGAATTTAATCCAGATAAATGTGAGGTGTTGCACCTTGGTAGGGCAAATGCAAGGAGACAGGACACTGTTAAGGGCAAGATCCCTAAGAGTGATGCTGAGTAGAGTGAACTTAGGGTTCGAGTTCATAGGTCCTTGAAAGAGGCCACACAGGTCAATAGGTGGTTAAGAAGGCTTATGGGATGCCTGCTTTTATTAGTCGAGGCACTGAGTTCAAAAGTCAAGAGGTTATGTTGCAATTTTATAGAACTCTGGTTTGGCCACATCTGGGGTATGGCATACTGTTCTGGTCACCCCACTATAGGAAGGATGTTGAAGTTTTGGAGAGGGTGCAGAAGAGATTTACCAGGATGCTGCTATCATGAGAGGCTGTACAAAGTTGGGTTGTTTTCTTTGGACTGGCGGAGGCTGAGGAGGTTTATATGATTATAAAAGACATAGATATAATAGACAGGCAGTATCTTTCTCTCAGGGTAGAAATGTCTAATACCAGACTGCATGTATTGAAGGTGAGAGGGGGTAGGTTTAAAGGGGATGTGAGGGGTAAGCTTTGTACTCAGAGAGTGGTGGATGTCTGGAATGTGCTGCCTGGCATGGTAAATAAATTAATTAAATAAATAAAGGCATCCATTAGTCTTGCGAGACCATGGAACTGCACCTGGAAAGTCTTCACTCTCCAGGGAACAGGCCTGGGCAAGGTTGTATGGAAGACCAGCAGTTGCCCATGCTGCAAGTCTCCCCTCTCCACGACATCAATGTTGTCCAAGGGAAGGGCATTAGGACCCATACAGCTTGACATCGGTGTCGTTGCAGAGCAATGTGTGGTTAAGTGCCTTGCTCAAGGACACAACACGTTGCCTCGGCTGGGACTCGAACTCATGACCTTCAGGTTACTAGTCCAATGCCTTAACCACTTGGCCACGTGCCCCCAGCTATGATGGTAAAAGCAAAAACATTAAAAGGCATTTAAGAAATGTTCAGATAGCCATGCGAACGTGAGGAAGATTGAGGAATACGTGTAGGGTGGAGGGATTAGATTTTGGGTTATTTTAAATTTTATTTTTAGCTGGTTTGGCACAACCTTGCGGGCTGAAGGGCCTGTTGCTGAGCTGTACTGTTCTATGTTCTGTGTTGTATGTCATAAACATTAAATTTCAAGCCGTTAATTGTTTTTACTATGTAGAGATCAGAGATTATTGTGATATGGCATGAAATGATAAGACCAGGGGAGACCAGGGGAGACCAGGGGAGTTCACGCAGCTCATTGATAAAAGTTTTTGTTGTTTAAGTGTTCTATATTCCCTCACAAAATGGTATAAATTCAGATTGATTCTGTACGGTGAGTAAACAATAAATTATTTCGCTAGCATGCTGTTCTCTAAACATACGGTTTGTCCAGTTACTTAACTTAGTACAGCTGTCTTGATTTACTGGTTTTTGATTTATCCTACCAGTGTCTTGACATTGAGAACAAGGAAGGTGTTTGTGCTGAGATGAAATTTAATCAGTAATGTCCACTAATGATCTAATGAAACATTTTTCAGCAGTAGAAATTGAAATTGATTGAAAATGATATGATTCACACTATTTATTTAAAATATAATCAGGATGGAGACAAACACAGTAGTTTATATTTCTGGGTTGTTTTATTTCATTTGAAAATTCAAGTGAGTACAACCTGACACATTTGTTGGGAAAATTATGTCACATTATCCTCAGAATGACAATTGATCTTCATTCCCAGGACAGCTACGTTCAGAAGTTGTTTTGGAGAAAACTCACCCCACTCGACAATAATTAATACTTCAAGTTCAAGTTTAATTGTCATTCGCCCACACATGAATACAGCCAAACGAAACAGTGTTCCTCCAAGATCAAGGTGAAAAACACAGTAACAACAGTCACACAGCGTAAAGCACATCTAGCACATATAAGATAGCAAGCACATATATGATCTGTAAAATACAGTCACACGAGAAAATATATAGTCCAAGACCCTGAGTCCATGAGTGTTGCAGCAGTCTGCAGTTGAACATACTGTGGCTTGTCACAAAGAAGGTCCAGATGCTGGAAATCCAAGTTACGGGGTGGACTTCCGGGTCACCAAGGGAATGGCGGCTTAAGGAAAAGGTCTCTCGACAAAAAAGAAGGTAAACTGCCCCAAAATTGAATTTAGACAAATTCTTAATATTGCATAACTATATTAATAAAAGGGGCAAGGATGATGTCTAAGAACAAGATTAAAAAGTCTGCTCCGAAGGCTGATAAACATAAAGAGACGCAGCAAGGCGACGGGCCTAGCTCCCCCACGGCAAGCCAGGACGGAGATAATGAGGGGGAATCGGTGACTCTGTCTTTGATTCTCGGAGAGATTCGCGAGTTCCGACAAGATAACAGCAAACAGCTGGAAGATATTAAAGGAGAAATAGTAAAAACTAACTCGCGGATAGACGAAGCCGAAGCGAGGATTGTTGGAATTGAAGAGAAGCTACAAAACGCCAAGGAAGTGATAGCAGAAATGCTGAAGCTGCAAGACCAGCTCCAGTGGAAACTAATAGATCAAGAAGGCCACTCGAGAAGGGAAAATGTGAGGATCTACGGAGTTCCCGAAGGAACCGAAGGCAAACCCGGATTGATGATTCTCTTCATAGAGAAGCTGCTTAGAGAGAACCTTGATATACTGGCCGCAAAAGACCTACAGATAGAAAGAGCTCACCGCGCGTTGGCACTACAGCCTCCGGCAGGCGCCCAGCCCAGATCGATTCTGGTCAGATTTCTCAGTTACAGAACGAAGGAAGAGGTGCTTAAACGGGCATGGCAAAAGAAAGGTTTCATGTGGAACAACTGCAAAATCAGTTTAGACCACGACTACGCACCGGGGATTCTTGCCAGACGGAAGGAATATACGGAAACACGGAGAGTCCTGAAGGAAAATAACATCAGATTCCAGACCCTGTATCCAGCTCGGCTGAGAGTCTTTTACGACGAAGGGACAAAAACTTACGCTACGGTGGAGGAGGCAACGTCGGACCTGGCAGACCGGGGACTACCTATTAAAGTTATCACCCAACCGGAGTCGCTACTGGAGAGGATTCGGCAGAAGTCGTGGCAGTTAGTGTGGCGAGGACGCTCCACTCGAACCAGAGTATCAAACTACAAGGAAAAGCTGCAATATTCAGACGCGAGTGTACAGAGAATACAGATTAATTAAGAGAAATGACTGAAAAGAGTAAATCGGACTTAAAGGTAAAATGAAAACTGGTAACTGAAAATAAACTAGGCGGAATAACTTGAATGATAGCAATTTGGTCGAGACATAAATAGGAGAAAATTCTCTATGATTAATCAAACTGCTGAGGGCCCTCTAACACAGGTTGAAGATAAAGGTTATCCCTCTGAACTGAGGCAGGTCGGTGCTCAGGCCTCACTGTGGGAAGTCGGGAAAAATTTTCAAATGTTACATGTTCAAAAATGTCTAGGGTGTGGTTATATGTCTTGGTTTACTGTTGAGAAGGGATTGCTTACTGTTTGGTTAGAAAAGGAGAGTGTTTCTTTTCTACTAGAGAAAAATGCAAACTGAATTGGTAAAAATAATTTCCTATAATGTTAATGGGGTTTTGAATCCAATTAAAAGAAATAAGGTTATGTCTAAATTGAAAAAAGAGAGGGCACAAATAGCTTTACTCCAGGAAACACATATGAGCCAATCTGAACATGGAAAATTAAAAAGAATGGGCTTTAAGCATGTATTTTATTCATCATATAACTTGAGTCACAAAATAGGGGTAGCTACTTTAATATCAAGTATTCTTAATTATGAACATATTTCAGAGACTAAAGACAAAGAAGGACGGTTTGTAAAAATCACAGGAAGAATAGAAGGTACAGAAATAACATTGCTGAATGTTTATGCTCCTCCAGGTTGTGAATGGTCATTTTATAGACACATTTTTAACCTAATGGTCAGTTCTCAAGGGGTAGTAATTTGTGGAGGGGATTTTAATATTAGATTAAATCCTATATTAGATTCTTCAAGAATAGTTACTCAGAATAAACCTCTGACTCGGAAAATGAATTCATTGATGGAGGAGTTGGGAATTATAGATGTCTGGAGGGAATTACACACTACTAGTAAAGATTATACACATTACTCTTTCCCTCATTAAGCCTATTCAAGGATAGACTATTTCTTTATCTTTAATACAGATAGACTCAGGATAAAAAACTGTAATATTGCAACAATTGATCTGTCGGATCATAGCCCAGCCTCTATGTCTCTAATCCTTACATATTACTCTTTCCCTCATTCAGCCTATTCAAGGATAGACTATTTCTTTATCTTTAATACAGATAGACTCAGGATAAAAAACTGTAATATTGCAACAATTGATCTGTCGGATCATAGCCCAGTCTCTATGTCTCTAATCCTGGAAAGGAAAATGAGGAAAACACTATGGAGGCTAAACTCACATATACTCAATAACCCGAAAGTAATGGAGAGATTAAGGGGAGAAATCAAAGAATATCTAGACCTTAATGACATGGGAGAAACATCACCAGTGATCTTATGGGATACATTGAAAGCTGTACTGAGAGGGAAAATTGTTTCCATTACCACTCACATGAAAAAAATCAATGCACAAAAATTAGCAGACCTTCAAGGAAAATTAAAACAACTTCAAGTTGTAGATAGCAACAAAAGTAATTCAAATCGAAAACAGGAAATTAGGAAATTGCAAAGTGAAATTGACGATATTTATACATTGAAAACTCAAAGAAATTTTCTTTACCTGAGACAAAAGAATTATAAAGTAGGAGGTAAATCAGCTAGATTATTAGCATATAAATTACGAAAACAACAAGCAGACAATACAATTCATAAAATAAAGAATCTAAAGACAAAGCTTGTGGAGAGTGCAATAGGGAAAATTCAAGAGAGTTTTGAAACATATTATCGAGAGCTGTACTCCCAACCCCGGGCCCCCAATGAGCCCTATATAGACAGTGTATTGAATTTTTTAGATCTACCTAAACATACAGATTTACAAAATGAAAGTTTATTAGAACCAGTAACTGTCAAAGAACTGAACGTGGCCATCTCTAGGTTAAAGGCTGGAAAGTCCCCGGGTTCTGATGGGTTTACCTCAGAGTGGTACAAGTCCCTGAAGACACAGTTAGCCCCATTACTACTGAACACCTTTAATTGGATCTTGCAGAGAGGAGAAACTCCACCTTCCTGGAGAGAAGCAATTATTTCAGTTATTCCTAAAGAGGGTAAAGATAAACTAGAATGTGGCAATTATCGGCCAATTAGTGTTCTTAATTTAGATTACAAACTATTTACATCTATATTAGCGCGCAGATTGGAAAAGCTTTTACCTGGCCTAATCCATTTAGACCAGACTGGATTTATTCAACAAAGACAAACACAGGACAACATAAGGAGAACTCTGCACATATTAGAACAGGTTAATAAGAACGAGACAGAGACAATGGTAGTAGGATTGGACGCTGAGAAAGCTTTTGATTCGGTTAGTTGGGCATTCCTATACAGAGTGTTAGGAAGATTCGGCTTTCAAGAAAAGTTTATTAAAGTAATTCAGACTCTATATGACAGCCGTACAGCCCAAATTAAGATAAATGGGGACCTCTCTGACTCCTTCATCTTAGAGAGAGGCACTGGACAGGGATGCCCAATTTCTCCTCTCCTTTTTGCGCTATATATTGAACCACTTGCCCAACTAATAAGACAGAGCGAAATCGTAAAAGGCATCAAGGTGGCAGGGATTGAACAGAAAGTGGCGTTATTCGCAGATGATGTTTTGGTCTATCTGAGTGAACCAGAAAAATCATTTATAGTATTGTTTACACTGATGGATGACTTTGGGAAAATATCAGGTTATAAAATAAATGTAAAGAAAACGCAGGTTATGTCCCTAAATTATACACCATCCAAAAAATTGCAGGATACATACGATCTTAAGTGGGAAGCTAAATCATTAAAATATTTAGGAATAACCCTGCCGAAGGATCTTTCAACACTGTCACAGGTAAATTATGGGCCATTAATCTCAGAGATAAAAGCAGATATGCATAGATGGAATCTTATCCCCTTTTTAAGTTTAAATTCAAGGATAAATACTATAAAAATGAATATTCTTCCTCGGTTATTGTATCTTTTCCGTACTTTACCGGTGGAGGTGGATGATAATCAATTCAGGGAATGGGACAAATGGATTTCCCGCTTCATTTGGCAAGGAAAGAAACCTAGAATTCGATATAACACCTTACAGTTAGGGAAGGAAGGAGGAGGTATGGTTCTTCCTTGCCTGAGAAATTATCTTTATGCCTCACAGATAACCCCTCTATTATATTGGTGTAATAGGGAATATAAGGCTAGATGGAAGGAAATAGAATTTGGATTAGTTGACAGTTTTCCTCTACGGGCCTCAATAGCTGACAAAGGATTGATAGCCCAGTTGAAAAATTTAAAAACAGTTGGATAAATCTTACATTAAAAGTATGGCAGAAGGTGGTTAATTCATGTGGAATTAATAACATGTTAAAACTCTTTAGATGGTGTGCATATGATACCGAATTCCTTCCCAACATAGGAGATAAAAGATTTGAGTTATGGATAAAGAAAGGTCTTACAACCTACCTCTCATTTATAGATAAAAGTTTCCAAATCCTGCAGGACAAACGTGGCCTAGAACATAATGACTTTTTTAGGTACCTTCAAGTACGAAACTATGTTAACCAGAGTTGTAGATATACAGACCTATCAACAGTAGAATTAGAATTTTTCAAGATTCTGAATTCGGCTTGCAGTTCAATACCTAGTAAATCAGTTTCTCGAGTATATAATGCACTCTCCCATGCTAAAAATGTAAATACACTGTATATTAAAGAGAAGTGGGAGAAAGAAGCGGGGTTGGTACTTTCAGAGGAGGCTTGGGGGAAAATCTGCAGCTTTCAATGGTCCTCGACTAATTCTTTGACTTGGAGAGAACATTGTTGGAAAAACATTATAAGATACTTCAAGACCCCATATCAGGAAAAATATAAAGATACAAACGTGACGTGTTGGAGAAGGTGTGGCTCCAAGGAGGCAAATCATTTTCGTATTTTCTGGGATTGCCCTAAATTAAGTCTATTTTGGGAAGTATTCATAGAACATTAGTTAAGGTACTTAGGTCCCAGATACCTCTGAATTTTGAGACGCTCTATTTGGGGCATGTATTGTTTCTTGAACAGAAGGAAGATATAAAGTTGCTGCAGGCCCTCTTTGCGGCAAGTAAGAAATCAATCACTAGAAAATGGCTAAATCCAATACCACCTACATTAGAAGATTGGCACGAAATTATCTTGGAAATATTTAAAATGGAAAAGTTGACTTATTCCCTGAGAATTCAAAAAGAAAAATTTTATCAAATCTAGAATAAATGGATTGTATATATAACCCCAATGCGAGCAGACTTTAGATGACTCTCCTAATGATTTATACTGCTCTTCTCATCAACACAATAATATTGCTAACGTAAGCACCCCTAGTCTAAATGTCCTTTTTTTTTTTGTTTTCTTTTGGAAAATAGAGAATTAACACAAGTAAAGGGAAAGATTTGGGAAAGGGATAAAAAATGGAAAAATTAAGTAAATAAGTACATAGGGATTAGATAATTATGTCTGAGGGCAGGAGCAAGCATGAACAAATTAGGATATAAACACCTACAACGGTTGTTACATAGGCTTATATACAACATTTTGGACCAGTGGAAATGGTCCAGAAGAGTTATATGGAAACTATTATTACCATTTTTCTGAACAACTAATACCATTACTTAGCCTAATAGATTAGAATTACCACAGTACATAAATATCTATTTAAGTGTCTAATTTCCTTTTATATCATCTCAATGTGTACTTAAGAATGTATAAATAATTATAGTTTTATACATATAAAAAAATGGAAAAGGTTATATGTGTGAAAAAGTACATGATATTTGTGAATTCTTTATCCAAATAAAAATAAAATTTAAAAAAAAGGAAATCCAAGTTACACACACAAGATGCTGGAGGAGCTCAACAGGCCAGGCAGCATCAATGGATAAGAGTAAACAGTCAATGTTTCAGGCTAAGACCCTTCAACAAGACTGGCTTGTCTTCTGCTGAGCAAACACTGGAGGGCCAGCACGGACTCCAGCTTGGACGGCACCCCATCTGCAGCACTCCAGTGGAGTGCACTAACTCCAGTGCCTCTCTCCTGACCAACTGTAAACAGGCAACACCATGGTTTGAAGCCCAGTCCCGGCTACGAGCAAGGCCTCACAGCCCTCATGCTGTCCACCCCTACAATCTGCCAATAAATCAGTGAATCGGATTTGCAGCATTTCACACCTCCTTGTTTTCTCCCTCTCTAACCCACAAATATTTTTATTCTTGAGACAGCAGGCTTTCATACCTTAACATTAATCACTAGGACACACTACGCTGAGCTTCATTTTCTTGTGGGCATTCATAGTAAATAGAAAGAAGCACGATAGAATCAACGAAGATGCACACGATAGAGATGGACAAACAACCAAACCAGCATCCTCAGCCCATACACCCTGATACCATCTAATCCACACAAATGATGGACGTGTTGGGACCATACTGTTCCAGATTTGATTAGGGAGCTTAAGGTAAAGGAACCATTGGGAGGCACTGATCATAACATAATAGAATTCACCCTGCAGTTTGAAAAGGACAAGATAAAAACAGATATATCAGTATAGAGTGGAGTAAAGGAAACCACAGAGGCATGAGCAAGAAGCTGAGCAAAATTGATTGGAAGGGGGCAATCCAGCAGGGACGATGGCAGGACAGTAATGGCTGGAGTTTCTGGGAGCAATTCAGAAGGTTCAAGTAATACATCACAAAAATGATGAAGTATTCTAAAAGGAAGATGAGGCAACTGTGGTTGACAAGGGAAGTCAAAGGCAGCATAAGAGCAAAAGAGAGAACATATAATACAGCAAAAATTAGTGGAAAGTTAAACATAGAACATAGACATAGAAATCTACAGCACATTACAGGCCCTTCAGCCCACAATGTTGTGCTAACCATACGCTAGAAAGTGCCTAGAATTTCCCTACCGCATAGCCCTCTATTTTACATTACCTCACGGCTCTTGAACTCAATCCCATGGGTGATGAAGACCAACACATCATACGCCTTCTTAACAACACTGTCAATCTGTGCAAAAGCTTTAAGTGTCCTATGGACACGGACCCCAAGATCTCGCTGATCCTCCACATTGCCAAGAGTCTTACCATTAATATTATATTCTGTCTTCAAATTTGACCTACTGAAATTAATCACTTCACACTTATCTGGGTAGAATTCCATCTGCCACTTCTCAGCCCAGTTCTGCATCCTATTGATGTTGTGCTATAACCTCTGACAACCCTCCAGACTATCCACAACACCCATAACTTTTCTGTCATCAGCAAACTTAATAACTCACCATTCAACTACCTCATCCAGGTCATTTATAAAAATGACAAAGAGGAGGGGTCCGAGGACAGATCCCTGCAGAACACCACTGATCACCATCCTCCATGTGGAATACGAACCATCTACAACCACACTTTGCCTCCTGTGGGCAAGCCAATTCTGGATCCACAAAGCAAAGTCTCCTTGGGTCCCATGCCTCATTACTTTCTGAATGAATGGTGAACCATATCCAATGCCTTACTGAAATCCATATACTGCACGCTACATCCACTACACTACCTTCATCAATGTGTTTTGTTACTTCCTCAAAGAATTCAATCAGGTTCATAAGGTGTGACCTGCCCTTGACAAAGCCATGCTGACTATTCCTAACCAGATTATGATCAGATTAAAGGATTGGGAAGCTTCATAAAACCTATAGAAGATAACTAAAAAGAGAGAAAAGATGAAATATGAAGGTAAGATAGCCAAAAATATCAGAGGATTTCAAAAGTATTTTCAGATATAGTACATAAAGAGTAAAAGAGAGGCGAGAGTGGATATCGGATCGCTGGAAAATGATACTGGAGAGCTCATAATGGGGGAACTAAAAATGGTGGTGGAACTTAATAAGTATTTGGCATCACTATTCATTGTGGAAGAGACTAGCAGAATGATAGGAATTCAAGAGTGTCGGGGGCCAAAGTGAGTGTAGTTGCTATTACTAAGAGGAAGGTGTTTCGGAAGCTGAAAGGTTTGAAGGTAGATAAATCACGTGGACCAGATGGACTGCACTACAGGGTTCTGAAGGAGGGAGCTGATGACACTGTGGAGGCATTAGTAACGTGCTTTCAAAATTCACTAGATTCTGGATTGGTTTGGAAGAATGGAAAATTGCTAGTGTCATTCCACTCTTTAAGAAGGGAGGAAGGTGGAAGAAAACAAATTATAGGTGAGTTAGCCTGACATCAGTGGTTGGAAAGATGTTGGAGCCCATTATTAAGGATGAGATTTCATGGTACTTGGAAGTGCATGATAAAGTAGGCCAAAGTCAGTGTGGTTTCCTTAGGGGAAATCTTGCACAACAGAACTGTTGGAATTTATTGATGAAATAACAGACAGGATAGATGAAAGGGAGTCAATGGCTAGTGTTTACTTGGATTTTCAGAAGGTCTTCTATAAGGTGCAACAGATGAAGCTGCTTGACAAAATAAGAGCCCATGGTATTACATGAAAGATACTAGCATGGATAGAAGATTGGCTGATTGGTTTTGGGAGTTGATGATTGTGCTTCCTTTAATTTTTATTTCTTGGTTTCATGGGTTCCTGGAGAACTGAAGAATTTCAGAGTTGTATACTTTGATGATAAAAAGAATCTTTTTGAACCTTTGATATAAAGATAGATGGAGAAGCAGGTTGGAGAAACAGGAAGTGTACAGAAGGACCTGGAACAGAGATTAAAAGGAATTTCTTTCGACAGAGGGTGGTGAATCTGTGGAATTCATTGCCACAGATGGCTGCAGAGGCCATGTCATTGAGTATATTTAAAGAAAGCTTGATAAGTTATTGGTTAGTCAAGGCATCAAAGGTTTTGGGAAGAAGGCAGGAGAATGGGGTTGAGAGGGATAATAGATTAGTCATGATGGAATGGCAGAGCAGACTCAATGGGCTGAATGACCTAATTCTGTTCTATGTCATATGGACATGGAATATCAAAGTTCAGGGATTCAGTCCAAAGAACAAGTAGAGGTTTGCTTTTTTTGTGCTCCATCAGGTATATCAAAAGGATCGAACTTGTTAGGAATAATACCTCAGGGAATCAGACCTCAAGGGTGTCCAGGGCTTTGGTCATTGTAGCATAATGGCTTTGGGGTCATCAGCAAATTTCTCTCTAATGTGTGTGCATGTGTGCGCATACATCTCTTGCTACTAGTGCACAAATGAATTTAAACTGCACACAAAAGATTGTCACCCTCTAACTTGTTGGCATGATAAGTATATTTCACGATCATACACAATTACATTTCCATTTCTAGTTTCTGATGGGCACAGTGTTGACAATGTGGAGTTTGCAATGATTCATCTGCCGATTTTAGAACTGTCTTTTTAATACTGTTTTAATGGAAGAAATTATTGATTCACTATTTTGAATTCCAAAGAAGTAAAGAGCATGAAGTGTGAAAGACCTGCTAGCTTATTTAAAGTGGAATGTCTTAATATTGTGACATGCTGTCATATAGTATATGAGAAATAAGACTCATTGATGTGTAATATTATATTTCTCTTAAACAATGAATAACAATCTAGACTTGGTAGTTTATTGTTCTTAGAATAGCTTTGGTTTACTTCCACGTAAAAATTCAGTGTGCACGTATTGTTGTCACGAGACAAAAAAAATTGCCCAACCCAAGATTTTTGCACACACTGGTCATTACAGATTCGAGGGAATTCGGTGTATTGGAAGGGAAGAGAGTCAAGTGATCAGTGAGTCAAATCTTGGGGCCTGGGCCAATTAGTAGCTGTAGGTGAGATCACTTGGTAGAGAGGTTGGTACAGTGGTTCAGGAAACCTGAGGATAGAAACGAAGTATAACAGTCAGAGTCATACTCCATACCAAGACATGAAAGCACATTTGATTGTGAAATGGTTAATCTATGTTACTTCAGAATAACGTGGACTACTTTTTCCTTCAATGCCCCTAAAGGAAGCATTACTTAGTGAATGGCATCCTAACGTGTTTATTTTGAAATCAAATCAGTTCAGTCAAGCTATAAAAACCCAGTCTGGAATAGTCACCACTCCATTGTGTGTGAATTTCTGTCTTATAACACTGATTTGGAATTGATTAGTGATTGAGTTGAATTCTGACTGAATTCACAGACATGTATGCGGAATTTAGTCCCAGAATGGGAGCTACTTTAATATCGCAGCACAAAGATCAATAGTAAAGATAAATATGCTTTTCAAGTTCTGCAGCAGTAACATCAAAAGAGTAATCTTTGATAATCATTCAACTCACCTGGACTATCCCTTGTGGAAGTTATGAATCAGAGAATGGCTTGATGAGGGCTTTTGACACGAAAAATTAACGATTCTCCCTCCCCCACCATATACGCACACAGATATGGCTCGACCCTCCAGCAGAGTGTACCTCCAGATACCAGCATCTGCAGTCTCTCATGTTTCCACGACCCTGCTATCTCTGACATTCTCAAGCGCAGCTAAGTTCATCCCCTTAAAAGTGCCGATCAAAACAGTTCCTTTCTGATGAAAAGTACAAAATTCAGAATAGAAGGGCCTAGAAGGTGGATTCCTGCATCTCTATTGCATGTGAAAATTACACAGCAGATATTTTACCCAGGAGATGTTGTGCCAACAATCATTCCTTAATCAAATCACAGCCAACTGTCTCAGGCTGTTCTATGGACAATACATCTTCGCTTGGCTGATATTTTCCTGGTACCTCTCATGTACCTAATGACATCAGTAGTTGAGCATCCTTACTGATGTACTCCGGACTTTATTGGTACAAGCTAAGACTTTTGTTGACCACACATACACACACAACACACTAAGAGAACTTCCTGTTGAGATTGGGAACAAGACATTGATTAAATGCTTTCCACACTGGATGCAGCATCTGCTTCAGTTTACAATGCTCAGGACAGTAGAAACTGTAACACAGGCTGTCCATTCAGTGCCTGCAACCTTTTGTATGAAACACAGCTGAATGATCTCTGCTCTCTGGGTCATCCAGCACTTTACAGTGGCACAGGGTTACTTGTGATATTGGACATGATCGGAACAGAAAATCGCATGAAGTTTACCAGAATGAAGTAGTGATCTATTTTAAACCTATAACATCTTTAGGAGACAACACAGGGTAGACTTTCAAAGTTCAAAGTAAATTTATTATCTTAGTACACATATTGTAGTCACTATATACAACCCTGAGATTCATTTTCTTGTGGGCATACTCAATAAATCTAATAACTATAATAGAATCAATGAAAGACCACACAGACAGAGCAGACAACCAGTGTGCAAAAGACAACAAACTATGCAAATGAGATAAATAAATAAACAATAAATACTGATAACATGCGATGACGAGCCCTTGGAAGAGATTGTGTGAACATTTCAGTGAAGGGGAGGTGAAGTTGGGTGAAGTTATCCACTGTGGTGCCAGAGCCTGATGTTTGAGGGGTAGTAACTATTCCTGATCCTGGTGATGTGAGTCCTGAGGCTCCTGTGCCTTTTACCTGATGGCAGCAGTGAGAAGAGACCATGTCCTGGATAGTGGGGCGGCCCCTGATGATGGATGTTGCTTTCCTGCAGCAGTGCTATTACAGCTCAGGCTGTCAGAGTTCAGAGTTTAGTTCCAGCACCTACTGTAAGGCGTCTTTGTACACCCATCCTGTGGAATTTCCCTTGGGTGCTCCAGTTTCCTCCCACAGTCCAATGGCATACTGGGAGGTTATCTGGTCATTGTAAACTGAACCACGATTAGTTTAGAGTTAAATCAGAGTTGTCAGGGATCGCTGGGACAGTGCAACTTGAAGGGCAGGAACAATGTTCATTAAATAAATAATTGTCTTGCAATTCCTGTACCGGACGGTGATGCAGCTACTTAGGACTCTCGCAATGGTGTTCCTGTAAAAATTGTTTAGAATGGAGGCAGGGAGCCTTGCTCGGATCAATCTCCTCAGGAAGTGTGTATGGTGCTTTTTGACTAAAGAGGTTGTATTGAGAGATCAGGTGAGATCCTCCATTATGCGCACTCCCAGAAGCTTGGAGCTCGTAACTCTCTCCACAGGGGAGCCACTTACGTGTAGTGAGGAGTCATCAACCTGCACCTTCCTAAAGTCAGCAGTCGTCTCTTTAGTCTTGTCCACGTTGTTGTGTTCGCACCTTCGACAGGCCACTCTACTTCTTCTCTGTACTCCGTCCCGTCGTCGTGATCGATCAGCCGGCCTCTGCGGTGTCATTGGCGAAATTGATGATGCGGTTTGAACTGGATGTAGCAGTACAGTCATGGGTCAACAGCGAGCTGAGCACACAGTCCTTGGTTTTGGGTGGGGGGGAATGGTGCTCAGCCTGCTACTGACCCATGACTCCCAGTACTCCAAGGTCCAAGGCAAAGGCATTGAGACCCAATGGACACAGTTTACCCACCAGCTTCTGAGGGATGATTGCATTAAATACTGAGCTGAAGTCGATAAACAGCAGATAAGGCACCGTTTTTCAAATGGGACAGGACAGAGCGCAGTACAAGGACTATGGCAACATCAGTGTACCGATTTGAGTGATAAACAAACTGGAAAGGGTCTAATGTAGTTGGAGGATGGGAATTAATGCGATCCATAACCTGTCAGTCAAAAAGTTTTTGGCCTTGATCTTGAAACTCAGTACTTTTCCCTTGATCAGTTATATGTCAGTTGCTCCAAAGATGAAAATAAAAATAACCCTTGCATCTTTACACTGGATTCATAAGACAGAAACTGAGTATATTCTGAAAGAGTTTAACATTTGAATCAAATAAATGTACACATTATGCAGAGGTACATACCTACTTATTAATGGTAATTTTTGAATACATTTATTTTCAGGGTGGATGTTTTTATTTGTAACTTCAATTAAACTATAATTTTAACCTGCTAATTATATTACTAAGGGAATAATTATATATTTAAGTTAGATTTTATTTCATTTACAAGGAGTATTATTCATGGAAATACTGCAATCAGCATGTTTGCCAGCATAATAACTTCAGTAATGGTTGGTATAACACCTAGTCATTTATATATATAAAAAATGAACCAGCAGACACCTGCTGTTTTCTTCTTTTCACTAAAGTCCATTAGGAAAACAATGGAATTCCAGTCCATTTCTCACCTTGTGAATCTGTCTGTTTGATTTGATTTTGGTTCTAAAAGCTCTCACTTGTAAAATAAGCATATTAAGAGTGCAGTGTCCACACCAAGGTGAAGCTGTTTCAGAGCTGTCTTCTGTCCACACCCTTGTATGGGTCAGAATGTTGGCATATGGCACAGATCGACCTTGGCAAGCTGCCGTCATTCCACACCAGGAGCCTCCAGAAAATCCTTCGTATTTTCTGACCAAGAAAGATCTCCAACAACACCCTACTCCTTCAGTGTCATCAAGCGGACTTGGCCACAATCCTCATGAGGAAACGTTGGAGGTGGATTGGGCAGGTGATGAGAAGAGAGGCCAACCCCATCATCAAGGCAGCACTTCTTTGGGCCCCTGATGGGCAGAGGAGACATGTGAGACCAAAGACAACTTAGTGCCATATGGTAGAGGTTAGAAATGAGCAGCATCTGGGGCACAATAGAGAAGCTGGCCAAGGATAAACAGAGATGGAAGACATTCATTGCTGCCCTATACACCAGTGTGGTAATGGTCAGTAAGTAAGTAAGAGATTCCTCTTTAACTAACTGCACTCCTGTGTTCTGTTTTCATCCTGCAAGAACCAAGCTTCAGATCCATTCCTTAGTCCAACTCTTGTCTCCCAGGTGAATCAGCCTCCTTGAAGAGCCCATATCAGGAAGTTCACCATTCCACTTATATCCGACATGCACCTAAGGATACTAAGGAGTTAACATTCTCAGCTGAGCAGGCAAAAGAAAAGTTTTTTCTGCTGAATTTTCCCAGTGAGAATTACATCTTGCACAAAGGATGTCATTGCTGATAATGCAACACATTGTCTCTTTTTGCAATAAATTACCAGCTTCAGTCAATAGCACGAACTAGCACAGGATCTGAATTTACAACCTGTTGGCCAAGTCGAGGACTGGTTCAGAAAATGGAAAAATAAGTATCAGAAATGGAAGTTTAGAAAAACAGTGTTGAGAAAAATAAACAATGAAAGTACCAAGGGGAGACTGTTAAATTGGAAGGATGCCATGCTAAGGAATCAGATAGTACAGCATATCGTCAAATCCTGTTTTATATTGGGTCTGATCATATCATTCTGTCAGTTGAACCTAGTCCTCTTACATCTCCCTTAACTTCAATGGACTGACCGACCCTACCCACTGATTATGCCCTGACACTGATGCGTTGATCAAGGGATAAGCAGTGGAGCACTTAGGACTGGTTCTCCAACTGTACCCCACTCTCAAAGCAATAAGCATTAGGCAGCAGAGCACTGAGGACTGGTTCTCTGACAGCTCCCCACTCTCAAAGCAATAGGCCTTTGGCAATGGAACGCTGAGGATCAGTTCTCTGACAGTTCCCCCTCTCAAAGGAATAGGCTTGAGGCAATGGAGCTCTGGGGGTAGTTCCTCTGACTGCTCCCCGTTCTCAAAGGATTAGACCTTAGGCAGTAGAGCACTGAGGACTGGTTCCTCTGAAAGCTCCCCACTCTCAAAACAATAAGCCTTAAGCAGTGGAGCACAGGGGACTACGTGTCTGACAGTTCCCAATTCTCAGTGGACCAGGCCTCAGGCAGTGGAGAACTGAGGACTGTTCCTCTGACAGTTATCCACTCTCAAAGGCAGTTTTAGGATGTATAGGAGTTATATAAGTATGTTTAAAAGTTTTGAAATTATTTAAATAAGTTTAATCTCAGCACTAATAAAAATTAAAATACTAAAAATTATTGGAAGATGAAGTAAGATAACTGGGAGCAACTACCTTTTCCTACAGAGTCAGGAATCCTATTTACATCACCGAGATTGCATTTCATATGCCAGACCTCTGGTGCAGCCGTTCTGATTAACAATGAGTCCAGTGATTGAGTGGGAGGTTATATGTACTGATATCTGAACTGTGGGATGGTAGCAGACCTCCGCCTTCACCCAGGCATTCACTGAATTCTGAGGTGAGCTGGTCTCTATCTGATGGCTCCCGGTAGAGGGGATAGCTGTCTGTCAGCTCAATCCAGTGCAATCATTTAAATACTGAAGATGTTGAATGCAATAATCATTAGTTACATTGAGAAGAATTTATACATGTATGTCTAATGGTATACTAAAGCAAGTGTACAGAATAAAACTACCATTAATGTACTGGGATTTTTATGGTTTTCAAAGCTGGGAGCATTTGGCCTGATTCCAAGAATTTAGCAATTAGGCCAGAACTAAGAACTGCAGTGAATTTAAAAGAAGCAAAGGTCTCAAAAGATCAGAAAATAATGACTGTTATTTCAAAGGTGAGATGCATGATCCCAGAAAAAATGTTTCATTGTAGGATTGATAGCTGGAGGGTGGGGAATATTGGAATCTATTATGAATGAAGGGAATAAAGCAGTAATTCGAACTTCACAGTCAACACATTTATTGGACATTGCTAAGTTCATTTTCAAGTTCACTTTATTGTCATTCAACTGTACAAATGTATACCACCAAACGAATTAATGTTCCTCTGGACCAAGCACAACAAAGTACATACAACTCATGCACACAACACATAAAGTAACATTACCACAAAAAGATTAACAAATAAAAAGGTGTATTTAGTTCACAAGTTACAACGTAAACATTATCAATACTACTGGCACTTCATATGTGACAAGACAGTTTCAGTTCCAGGTCAGTATGTCTACAAATTCAAATTCAACATTAAAGAAGTATATATCTATATATGCATACAACTTTGACTCCTTTCACAATAATTCTCCAGCATCATAACTTTTAAACAAAGTAAATCTCATTCAGTAACTTATCAAAGTCTTTATAAAAATAATCAGTTCTTGCAGAAAATCAAATTCAGATCCTTTGAATGAAAAATAAACTTACGCATCCAACTGTATTAAATCCTCTATGTCATGAAACATTACGTTCCCGTGCTTTAATTAACCTGGGTTACGCAATCATCAGCAAATATCCCCCCTTCTGACACTTAGCGTGAATGGAACAAAATTGCAGAATTGCTGTTTTGATGATCTGCCGAATCTTCACAGTCTCCTGACGAAGTAGAGGTGCTGCTATAAGTAACCTTTTTTCTCTTTTGTGTAGATGTTCTACATCTCTATCAACCATGGTTCCTTCACCCTACCACACTTTGCTTGCCTCGATGAGACAAATCTACCTAGAACCCTATGCGAGTGTTCTCTAAACAATCTGCACATTTCCATTGTGCATTTAGACCATAGAACCATAAGACGTAGGAGCAGAATTAGGTCATTCAGCCCATTGATTCTGCTCCACCATTCCATCATGGCTTCTCCACTTCCCTCGCAACCCTATTCTCCTGCCTTCTCCCCATAATCTTCCAAATCCCGACTAATCAAGGATATATCAGAGTCGGTCTTAAATATACTAAATGATCTGGCCTCCACTGCCCCCTGTAGCAACAGGTTCTACAGATTCACCACCCTCTAGCTAAAGAAATTCCTCCTCATTTCTGTTCTAAATGAACATTCCTCTTGGCTTTCCCTTAGTACATCTGTTCCCAATTTATACTCACAACTTCCTGCCTAATAGCCTCATTATTCCCCCTCCTTTTCCATACAATCTGTTCCTATCCTTCTCCAGGACTATGGTAAAATCAGGGAGCAGTTGTCACTGTCCGCAAAATGCTCTCCCACAGAGAGATCTGACACATGACCAGGTTCATTGCCTAGGACCAGTTCCAGTATGGCCTCTCTACATAGTTGGCTTGTCTATATTGTGTCAGGATACATAGAACTTAAAAGAGTACAGAAGAGGAAGAGGCCCTTTGGCACACAGTGCTGTGCTGAAACAGCTAAAAAGTTATCCAAAAATAACTCCAAAAACTAATCCTTCCTACCTACTCAATGTCCATATCCCTCTATCTTTCTTATATTCATGTGCCTATTTAAATGTGTCTTAAAGTCTCTAATGTATCTGCCTCTACCACCATATCAGGCTGTGCATTCCAGGCATCCACCACTCGCTGAGTAAAAAACTTACACTTCACCTCCCCTTTGAACCAATGCCAGTTCACCTTCAAAGCATACCCTCAGGTATTAGACTTTTCTACTCTGGGAAAAAGATGCTCCCTATCTACTCTATCTATGCCTCTTGTAATCGTATAAACCTCTATCTGAACTCTCCTCAGCTTCTGCCACTCCAGAGAAAACAACCCAAGTTTGTCCAGCCATTCATGATACCACATGCTCTCTAAACCAGGCAGCATCCTGGTAAACCTCTTCTGCAGCCTCTCCAAAGCCTCAACATCCTTCCTATAGTGGGGCGACCGGAACAGTATGCAATACTCCAGATGTGGCCTAAACTGAGTTTTATGAAGTAGCAACATAACCTCCTGATTTTTGAACAATGCCTCGACTAATAAAAGCAAGTATTCCGTAAGTCTTCTTAATCAACTTATCGACCTGTGTAGCCACTTTGAAAGAGATACGAACTTGGAATCTAAGACGATTCTGCTCAACAATGCTGTTAAGAGTCCTACACTTAACAGTGCACTGTCTGCTTGTATTTTCCCTTCTCAGGTGCAACTCTTCACGTTTATCTGGATTAAACGCCTTCTGCCATTTCTCTGCCATATCCGTATCTGATCTATATTGCACTGTATTCTTTGCCAGTCTTCTACACTATCCACAGCTTCATCAAACTTACTAACCCACCCATCTACATTTTCATCTAGGTCATTTATATACATCACAAACAGCAGAGGTCCCAGCACAGATCCCTGTGGAACACCATTAATTACAGACTTCCAGCTTGAATAAATCCCTTTGACCTGTCTCTTAGTGCAAGCCAGCTCTGAATCCAATCAGCCAATTCACTGCAGACCCCAAGCAATCAAATCTTCTGAATTAGCCTCCAATAATGGACTTTTCAATCGCCTTATAAATTCAATGTGGAAAACATCTGCTGCTGTACCTTCACTAATGTCTCTCATCACCTTGTCAAAAATCTCAATCGTTGGTAAGACACAACTTGCCCTGCACAAAGCCATGCAGGCTCTCCATAACTAGGCATGAGTTTCCAAATGCTCATAGATTTTATCCCCAAGAATTTTCTCCAGCAATTTCCTTACAACTGACGTGAGACTCACTGGTCTATAGTTTCCAGGATTTTCACTTGTTCCCTTTGTAAGAGGTTTCTTTTTTTGTCACTATGTAGTTTAATTAAAATGCCTTCTTTGTTATGTTATAATTGAAAGGGCTTCTTTGTTATGTTAACTGCTGAGAAAGTCCTTCCTGCTAGCAGTTTGTTTGAATCACGTTACTGATAAGAAGATGTTATGAACCAATTGCGATAGTTGTTATGTTTTTGGTGTATCTGTAAGATATTGTATGTGCGGGGTTTTGGGGCAGAAGGCGGGAGAAAGAGACAGAGGATGGACCAGGTGTTGTGAGTCCGCTAACGGGGTCGGACCCCAGCGGGGCGTTCGGCGAGGAGAGGAGACGGAGACGGACTCGTGTGGAGCGTCTGGTTGACCAATGTTGTTGGTCCCAGGCGGCCGGTCGAGGTGGTCTGAGAGGTCGCAGGGTGAAGAAGAAGGGTCCTGAGCTCCAACTGTTTGTGCACGAAGAGATTGAACTTTGATAAGTGTGGCGCCTTTTGTTTTCCTTTTATATTTTATTCTCTATTAATTATACAGTTCCAGTAATATCTATAAACTGTAAATCACTTAATCGTATCTGGTGTATTGTCTGTTATTTGGGTGGGGTGGAGTACATCACACAGCATCCACAAAAAACTGATTACCCAGTTTGGCGGGGCCGAGGGCTGTTTCCCTGGACGACAGCGAGCCGAGCGACCCTGAGGCTGGCCAGGGGGGTTACACCTTCTTAAATAGAAGTACATTAGCCAATTGCCAGTCCTCTTGGACCTTGCCTATGTCTAGAGAGGACACATAGTTACTGGTCAAGGCCGCAACAATCTCATCTCTTGCCTCCTTCACTATTCCGGGGTTAATCTCATCAGGACCTGGGGACTTATCCACATTAATACTCATTAGGAGGCCCCACACTTCCTCCTCCTGGCCTTCTAAATGCCTTAACATATTTATACACCCAGCTCTGATCTCCTGGTCCGCTGTATCCTTTTAATTGGTAAATACTGAAGCAAAGTACTCATTAAGTACCTCACTCACATTCTCTGCATCAAAGCAAATGTTCTCCCCTTTATCCATGAGTGGTCCTACCTTCCCACTAGTTATCCTCTTGCTTTTGATGTATGTATATTGGGATTCTAGTTACCATGGATTTTCATGACACTTACTGGCTTTCTGAATTCCCTTCTTGAGTTCTTTTCTGGCTTTTTTATACTCCTCATGTGTTTTGTTTGAACCTGACTTCTGAACCTTTACATTCTTTCCTTTTTCTTCTTGCCTAAATTCATCGCCACTCTGGACATTCAAGGTTCTCTTATCTTTCCATCCCTGTCCTTCTTTCTAACAGGAGCATACCTTTCCTGTACTCTGTGCAATTGATCTTTAAACACTTCTACATGTCTGATGTGGACTTGCGAGTAAAAATGGTGTTCCCAATTAACTCTCCTTAGTTCCTGTCTAATGCCCTCATAATTTCCCCTAGTCCAATTTAAAACTCTCCCACAAGGACCGTACCTATCCTAATCTACATGTATCCTGAAATTTAAGGATTTTTGGTCTCCCAGTGAAAGTTCAGTCATCTGGCCAGGCTCATTACTCAACGCCAGGTCTAGAATAGCCCCTCCTCTTATTGTACTATCTATATATTGACTTAAGAAACACTCCTGGATGCAGCTAACAAACTCTGTCTCATCTAAACCACTTGCACTAAGAAGGTCCCAGTTTATATTAGGGAAGTTGAAATCCTCCATGACAACAACCCTATTATTTTGTACATTTCCTTAATCTGTTTACATATCTGTCCTCAATGTCTCAGTGGCTATCAGGGGTGGGGGTGGGTTTGTAGTACAATCCCATCAGTTTGATCACTCCTTTCCTATTCCGGAGTTCCACCCAAATGGACTTAGTGTCTGTATCTGTTATGTCTCTCCAATGCAGCTATGATATTATTCCTGATTAGTAGTGCAACTCTCCTCTCCCACTTTAACTTCCTTTGAAAACCTGGTACCTTAATCACCCATTCCTGCCCCTCTCTCAACCAAATCTCTGCAATAGCCACAACATTGCATTTCCATGTACTGATCCATGCTCTGACCATCACCCTTACCATACCGTTAAAATACAGACACATCAAACTATTTGTCCCATTGTATCTATTATTTCAATTTTTCCTATCAATACTTTCCTTGATATTTACCTTCTTATCTGATCCTCCACTGACTGACTTAATGCTCCAATTCACTACTTTTGATTTTGCCTTTAAGTACCTTCCCTGACATTTATCTTCTGGTCTGATACTTTCCTTACTGACTTGTGGCTCCAATTCCAAGTTCCCTGCAAAATTAGTTCAAAGTCTCCTGAGTTCCATTAACAAACCTCTCAGCCAGGATATTGGTTGCCTTCCAGTTCAGGTGCAACCTGTCGCTCTTGTACAGGTTATCCCTTCCCCAGAAAAGGTTCCAATGATCCAAGATCCAGGGGACAACCTACCATACTGGTGTCTCCTTTGCAGTTACAGAATCTCAATCTGTCCCTCTTACTATCAATCCCCTATCACTACCACACTGCCTGACTTTAACCTTCCCTGCTGAGCCTCATATCCGGCCACAGTGCCACTGGCCTGACTGCTGCCGCTGTGCCCTAATGGGTCATCCTTTACAACAGTATCCAAATTCACTACATCTAAACATTTTACACTAAGGAAGGGCCAACCAATATTAGCAAAGTTAAAGTCACCCATGACAGCTCTGTTATTTTTGCACCTTTTCAAAATTTGCCTCTTGATCTGTTCCTCAAAGTCTCTATTGATATGCATGGGAGTCTAAAGACCCAATATAGAGTCTTCTCCTCCCATCAAGGCCAATGACATTGACTTACCTAGCATAATTCGGCAAGATGGTGGGACCAACAATGCCATCTAGTACAGACTCTGCAAAGTTAGAAATGTCTTCAGACCAATGAGCAACATATCAACCAAATACGGTGTCCACACCAAGGTGAATCTGTACCAGAACTGATATCTATCCACACTCTTGTACGGTTCAAAATGCTGGTGCATGATAGACAGTGACCTTGCCAAGCTGTTGCCATTCCACACCACGAGCCTCCAGACTATCCTCCATATTTTCTGACCAAGAAAGATCTCCACCCACATCCTACTCCTTCTGTGTCATTGAGAGGATACCACCATAATCAACATGAGGAAACGTTAGAGATGGTTTGGGCACATGATGAGAAGAGAGGACAACTCCATCATCAAGACAGCACTCCTTTGGACCCCTGTAGATTGGAGGAAACGTAGGAGACCAAAGACAACCATAGAGGCAGGAATGAGGACTCTGAACCACATCTGTGGAACAAAAGAGAAGATGGCCAAGGACAGACAGAGATGGAGGACTTTCATTGCTGCCCTAGTAAATGCCACCGTGTTAATGGGCAGTAAGCAACTAGCTTCCTCTAGTAGTCTGTGTAGCCTGTATCTTCATCCTGCTGCTAAGTACTGGGTTCCATGTACAAAGTGAGCACTTTGCATTAGCTGAACTGCAGTTCACTTCTACAGTACAGTTGTCTCATTGGAGTCTGCCTGCCCTGCTTGCCTTGAGCATGCAAAATCATGTGTTACAGCCTTCCAGTATAAAGCAAGTACGCCTGCTTAAGGAACTTAAATCAAGTAACATCATCACCCTGTCAACCTGCACCTGAAAGCCAATTTGCAGCCCTACTTCTGAGCTCATTTTATGAAGGAAATACAAGAATGCTGCATTCTGTCTTTGCTAGAAGCATGCCGCCATCGGGGTCCTTCAATGCAAAAACAACAGGCATGCGATGTTGGCACTGACAGCATGGTGACACATGTGAGACTATTTTATTTGATGCAAGTGATGCAGTTCATTATATTTTGATGTACAGTACTGTGCAAAAGTCTTAGGCACAACTATATAGGTAGGTTGCCTAAGACCTTTGCACAGTACTGCAGTAATTTTATGTATTGCACTGCACTGCTGCCGCAAAAAGAAACAAATTTCATGACGTGTGTGAGTGATGATAAACATGATTCTGATATGGATCTCTATTGTGGACTGAGAGTGGGAAGGGGGCAGGGAGATGGGAATCATGGCTGGAAAAAGGGGAAAGGGGAGGGGACAGAGTGGGAAGCATCAGAGAGCGATTTTGTAACGATCAATAACCCAATTGCTTGGAATCAAATGACCTTGTCTGGCATCTTGGGGATGAGAGTGTCTACACCATGCCACTCCCCCACCCTGGCACTCCTTCTCTGCCACCTGTCCTACACCTCTCCCACGTCACTCTGCGCAGGCCATTCCCGACTTCTTCTGCACCCACCAGATTTACAAACTTGCTCTACACTCCATGTTGGCAAATGTAGTACTGTGCAAAAGTCTTAAACACATATATACTGTATAGCTAGGGTGCCTAGGACTTTTTGCATTGTACTGTATATATGACAAATAAAGCTAATCTTTGAAAATTCCTTAATGTACTAATGAAAGATTTTTTCTTATCACTTTTGAAAAGAAATTTGCTCCAGCGGCTTCACCTCTTCATGAGTCCCAGAATATTAATTTGAAGTTATATTACTCATTTGTAAAATTAAGCATGGATGTCTACAAGACTTGAATTGGTCCCTACTGGATAATGGCAGGTACTAAGTTCCAAAGATGCTGAGTTTGTGACTAATCACAGTGAGGCATCTCAGAAGGAAAAGAGAACAGCGTCTGTGTTACCCAACCTAGGCAATTTCCATCAGTCTGCCTGTGGGAGTTGTTGCATGTGCTTTCCGGATAATAATCAGATTCCAACTCTGTCTTTAAGCACTGAAGAATCAAAGGCGGCCAGCTAGGAGCTGTGTCGGTCAGAGAATCACACATATTGAGAATGAAAAAAGAAACAATTTAGTCTATCCCTTCCATGTTGTTTCTCTGAGTTCTTTGCCTCACCTCCCTGTCCATTTCACCTAACTTATCTTTTAAGCAGAGATTGAATTCCCTTTTAAGTCTGTTTCTGTCACCTATCACCCTTCAATGAATTCCATATCATAACAGCTCATTAATATAAAAAAAACTTGTACCCAGCTTTTCCGACAATTATTTTTAATATGTGCCCTCTTGCTACTGATCCTTCTGCCAATTTAACCAGCTACTAACTTCATGTTACAAATCCAATCCTACACAAATGGCTCTTTCTGGGTTATCTTTACAAAGAGGTCAAAATTTATACCACTGAATAGTGCTTAAACAAGGCTTACATACAGCAACCTGTCTTCAGCTCTATCTATCCTTTTATAATTTTCATGAACTTCACCAAATAAACTATCAAATGCAGAGATTAGCTGCATCTGAGACTGAGGGTCAGCTACCTCCACACAAAATAGTACATTTTTAATGGAATCGTCATTATGTGCCATATCAAGTGATGTGGGCGATCCTGGTCTTTCCTTGAGCATGATTATTCTTGGCAAATTTTTCTACAGAAGTGGTTTGCTATTGTCTGCTTCTGGGCAGTGTCCTTACAAGATGGATGGTCCCAGCCATTATCAATACTTTTCAGAGATTGTCCACCTGGAGTCAGTGGTCGCACAACTGTGACGTGCACCAGCTGCTCATACGACCATCCACCACCTGCTCCCGTGGCTTCATGTGACCTGATTGTGGGAAGGAATCTAAACAGGTGCTGCACCTTGCCCAAGAGTGACCTGCAGACTAGCAGAGGGAAAGAGCACCTTACATCTCCTTTGCTAGAGACGTATCTCCACCCTGCCACCCATTTTACATTGAAGAAGACATATAAAACGTTTGCTTTCATTCTTTAGCTTGACGTTATTAATTGCCTTTATTCTCTCCTGTTCACCGAAGACTTACTTCGAAACTTTCTAAAAATAGCAACCAAGAGATGTCCACAAATAGCTTGGTCTGCATTCTTTTTTTTTCTGCCACAAGTGTTTCAATCATGTCAGCACATGACAAATTGAAGATAGAATCACGACCTATTGATCTAATGAAATGTATTAGTCTTTCACCATTCTGCCACAATCCAAGGGAAGGATTTTTCTATCTGACACAAGAAATTTTTTGCTCAACAACAAATATACATCTTACCCAGGCTACACAATATTAACATGGTTTTATTTGTTAATGTAAGTGGGATTACATCAGATTGAGAGGAAATGCTGGGTGAAGCCCAGAAAAAGTCGTTCCCCTGGGTCTTTCCATGGTGGAATGAATGGGTGAATCCTGAAACTATTCACATTTGCTGATAAATCAAATTAAATGTCTGGGAATGTAGAATAGCAGAAGATCTTTCTGTCTAATATTTCTCCTCAACTAACATGAAGATGTGTAGCCCTCTCACCTTAGGCTTGAAATGAGTTAAGTATTACTATAAATACAAGTTAATTCTACAATGCCTGGGGAATAACAATGAAAAGGTCATTTCCAGTAAATAAACATCTAGGGTAGATATGATTCAGATAAACACAAAACACACAAGCTTGAATGTTCCTTTAAGGGAAAAAAGTCTATTACCCATAGGAACACTAACACACACATGCAAATTTACCGTTCACCAGGAAATAATTATTTAGCTCACACCACATAGATTAAATTGTATTGACAAAATATTTTAAACTATAACAAATAGAATAAAGTAAAGAGCTCATACTATATATATTAGTCTATACCAAGTACTTAATCGTTGGAGCTCATGGTCACATAATCAATCCAGTTTTCTTTACTTCTTTTACTCACGGTACTGAAACAGTTCTGCATGAAAGAACCAGTCCAAGCAAAACATAAATAAATATCCATGCAATATCCAAGGAAAAAGGCGTTGAACTTTCTTCAATATTGTGGACTAGCTATCTAACTGAAAGTTATTTGCACATTCTCCATGAAAGGAGAATGTATGAGGAGTTTCTGACATTGGTATCAGCCCTTCCAGATGGGTTCTATGAGGATTTCACCATGTTCTTCTACTATATTGGTTGTTCATTTCCATTCTCTATCTTTCTCCTTCTTTCTTCAAACTTCTTCGATCCTGCACTCTCTGTAGAAAATGGCCCCCATTCTTTTCTCCACATGCACTCTAAAATGTCTCCCAGACAAATCCTAATGGCTAATTCCACAGCCTAATTTATTAAACAACTGATTTTTTAAAATTTTAAGCAGCAAAAACAATGAAATACCTAATTGTATAATGTAAATAAAAGAAACTTACTGCATTTTGAGAAAATCTGCAGAAAATAAAATACCAAACAGCATAACTGTATTAATAAAATAAAGTATGGTCCTAAACCAAAGTATTACATATGGTTTGAACTAGCTTTCAAATTTGATTACATTAAATATGTGACAAAGTTTGAAAATAAAAATTCTTTGGCTTTAAAGTATCTTAGCATCTTGCAATCATGATAGATGGTCCTGACGAAGGGTCTCGGCCTGAAACGTCGACTGTACCTCTTCCTAGAGATGCTGCCTGGCCTGCTGCGTTCACCAGCAACTTTGATGTGTGTTGTTAGATGTTACATGAATTTGTCTTTTGTAAAAAGCACTGTATATCAGTGAAAATAATAAGAGTATACAATACTTGTTGCCAACTACTATCCAATACAATGAAAAAGATTAATAAAAACGTTGAAGAGAATACTAAATAATCAACATGAGCTTGTACAGCAACATCTCATCTTTCATTGGACAACATGCAACATTAAGTTCAACAATTTCAGACAACCAGTCTTTAAAGTTTTGCCAGGACAAGGTAGTTTTGATGAAAACTCACCAGCCAACACAATAATTCATGCTTCCTCTCTCCATGGGTGTTCCCTGAACTACTGGAAATTCTTTACTTATTCAGATGTCTAGCAAGAACCACATTCTATTTCTCATGGATCCAATGTTGCTTCTTTTCAGTTTATTTTTTTCACTTCCCTGTTCTCATTCATCTTCTTCAACATAAACCTTCTCAAGACCATTAGTTGCAATTAACATTATATCATTAATCTTCTCTCAACCAGCACCATCACAACAGTCAAGTTCGATTTTTCTCAGTCTTCATCCTATCACTACCATTCCCCTTGCCCTCACCCCCTTCTCTGTTTCTGTAACAATTTTTTGACCAGTCAGGGTTGTTGGGGCTGAGCTGAACCCCTGAACCTGGAGGACCGGCAGACTACACTTAATCTGGCCTCTACTCTTTGACCTGTTTTGCATGGGTGACTCTACCAAGAGCCAAAGCACAAAGCTCTGACTCCAGCCAACACAGTTCTCCGCGACTTTGAGGCACGCAACCCTCCAATTCCTACAAGACTGTGGTCCTCTTGGAGGAAATGTTGGAGATGGATTGGACATATGATGAGAAAAGAGGCCAACTTCATCATCAGGACAATACATCACTGGACCCCTGAAATGTGGGAGACCAAAGACAACTTGGCATGAACACGCAGAAGTGAGGACCCTGAACCACACCTGGGGCACAGTACAGAAGATGGCCAATGACAGACAGAGATGGAGGACCTTCATTGCTGCCCTAAACATCTGCGGTGGGATGAGCAGTAAGTAAGTACCACCCCTCCCCCACCACCTGCAGCTTAACCGTGTTTTATGCTTTATAACCTCTCCCAGTTCTGGTGAAAGCCTGTTGACTTGAGACATTAACTCTGCTTCTTTCCCACATCCCCTAGGGATACTCTCCTACCTGCTATGTGTTCCAAATTTTCTGTTTTTACAATGGAGAAAAGCTTCTTATCTCAAAGAATAATAGAAATTTTAATAAATCACTAAATTTGTGATGATGAAGTTTCAGAGGATCTTAAAAATTAAGCCAGGCTTCCAGTGTTCATGGTGCATTTTATTTATTGCACTGTGCTCTATTTTGATGTTTTAAAATTGCACCAAATCAATCTACATGAGTTTTCTGTGGTACATGAACAACATAAGCAGCAGTCATAAAATGAAAAATAAAAGATCTTAAAATAAATATCACATCTTTTTGCTTAAATTATACAAGCTTTATGAACAGGCACAACCTTCATACTAAGAACTCTCATTTTCTACACTTTTCTAAGTTCATTCTAATCTCTTGAAATTTTTGTCCTTTTGACTTAAACAAGAACTTCCATTTAGAAAGCATCTTCTTAAAACTCCTGAATTCCTGCATTGAATAATCATTTGGAGAAAGAGAATAAAAAGAGAAGATGTAATGTGTTCCTTCCCATTGCTATTCTGCAGGTCATTCTTGGGTAAGATGTAACAGCTGCTTAGCCCCCCAGATCAGGGTCACTTGAAGCCATGGGAGCAGGTGGTGGATGGTCACATGAGCCGCCGGTACATGTCACAAGTCCCGTTATGCGACCACAAATGCCGGGCACTTGATGATGAAGTTTCAGAAAGGAACATCCAGTTCTCGGAAAATAAGAGCAGATGTCCAGTAACAGGAAAAGACATGGTTCTCTGCTCTTCTGAAGGACTGGATGTGTTAATGGGATAGCATGTCATGTGTAACACAGTCATACCATGGGTACCTCAGTAAGTAACATTATTTTAAGACATTTAAAAAAATCTATAAATTTCCAAAATCAATGTGTCCCAGACTGCAGACTCAGGTCACAAGTGCACTTACCCTTTAAGAAAAAGAAAGCGAGGCAAGTGTGCTGGGTTGCAAGCAAGCTGGAAATGTAAAATCTTCACACCTCCATTCCTGACTATCCTACTGGCGAATGTACAGTCTCTGGAAAATAAAACTGAAAACATCAGAGCAAGATTGATGCACTAGAGGCTCATGAGGGACTGCTGTGTACTTTGCTTCAGAGAAACGTGGCTATCCCCTGCCATTTCAGAAGCAGCACTGCAGCCTGAGGGCTTCATCATTCACCATAAAGACAGGACAGCTCAATCTTTTAAAGGCAGGGGAGGTGGAGTATGCTTTAGAATTAACTCATCTTGGTACCAAGATGTGGTGATTCTGTCTCAGTCCTGTTCACCTAACCTGAAACATCTAGCAGTCAAATGGCATCCATTTTATCTGCTGAGGAATTTTTCTGCCGTCATCCTGGTCGCAGTGTACATTCCACCTTAGGCCAGTGTCAAGCAGGCACTGGAGTTGCTAAGCATTGTGATCAGTAGGCATGAAACAGTAGTCCATGATCCTTCTCTATCATTGTGGGGGATTTCAACCAGGCCATATTCAAGAAGTCTCTGAACAACTACCACCAGCATATCACCTGTGAAACCAGAGAACCAACACTCTGTTAGGAGTGCTTAGGAGAACCAACCATCAGGAGTGCTTACTGTGCCTTCCCACATCTACATATTGGAAGGTCCACTCATCTGGCTGTACTTCTACTCCCGGTGCATAGGCAGAGACTAAGGACTGCAGCACACATGGGGAGGACCAGAAAGGTATGGTCAAGGGAGGCGGAGGTGCGCTTACAGGACTGGACAATATTCAGGGATTTATCTTTAGAGTCTGAAGGAATATGCCACAGTTGTCACTGACTTCATCAAAACCTGTGTGGATGAGTGCCTTCAAGAACATGTCAGCCATATCCAAATCAAAATTCATGGATGAACCAGAGGATTCATAATTTGTTGGGGGATGGATCTGTGGCATTCAAGACCAGTGATCCAGAAATTTACAAGAAGTCCAGGTTTGCTTTATCGAAGGGCATTTAAGAGTGAAAGAAACAATTCTGATTGAAGTCGAGGAGGAATTGGATGAAAGTCAGCTCTGGCAAGATTTGCAGACCATTACTTCACACAAAGCAAAATATCATGAATCACAGTGATGCTTCACTCCCAGATGAGCTCAATGCTTTTTATGGACACTTTGAAAGGTAGAATAAAACTATGCAGGTCCCTGCAGCATCTAGTGACTCTGTGATCTCTGCTTCAAAGGCTAACATCAGAACAATTTTCAAGTGGGTGAACTCTCATAAGGCATCAGGCCCTGATAGTGTACCTGGTAGGGCTCTGAAAACCTGTGCCAAACAACTGGTGGGAGTGTTCAAGGACATCTTCAATCTCTCACTGCTGCAGTTGGAGGTTCTCACTTCCTTCAAAAGGGCAACAA
Organism: Mobula hypostoma; assembly: GCF_963921235.1. Lineage (NCBI taxonomy): Eukaryota > Metazoa > Chordata > Chondrichthyes > Myliobatiformes > Myliobatidae > Mobula > Mobula hypostoma. The sequence continues at coordinate 126,637,054 of NC_086099.1, read as the reverse complement.
TCAAGAAGAGCAGAATAAGCTGCCTCAAGGACTATCATCTTGTACCACTCATGTCTACTGTGATGAAGTTCCTTCTGAGGTTGGTCATGGCTAGAGTCAATCCTGCCTAAGCAAGGCCCGGGACCTCCTGCAATTTGCCTATCACCACTATAGGTCTATAGTGGATACAATCTCACTGGCTCTCTACTCGGGCTTTCATCACCGGGACAATATCAATACCTACATTAGGCTGTTTTATTAACCACAGCTCAGTGTTCAACACAATCATACCCAACGTTTTAATCAAAAAAACTCTAAAATCTGGACCTCTGTACCCTCCTCTGCAACTGGATCCTGACTTCCTCACTGGGAGGCCACAGTCTGTGCGGATCAGAAATAACATCTCTTTGCTGACAATCAACACTGACACACTTCACAGATCCATGCTTAGCCCACTGCTCTACTCTGTCTACACCCACTACTGTGTGGAGAGGCACAGCTCAAACATCATTTATAAATTTGTTGACAACACAACTATTATTGGCTGAATTTCAGATGGTGGTGAGAGGGCGTACAGGAGCAAGATAGATCAGCTGGTAGAGTGGTGTCACAGCAACAAACTTGCACTTAATGTCTGTAAGACCAAGGAATTGATTGTGGACCTCAGGAAGGGGAAGTTGAAGGAACGAACATCAGTCCTCATTGAAGGATCAGATGTGGAAATGGTGAGCAGTTATATAATCCTGAAGACACACACTCAACAATTCAGGAACAGCAGGTTTCTGAATGGACAATAATCCAATGAAAACTTCCTCATGCTTTTTCTCCATCCTCTTTTGCACTACTTATTTTTTTTGTATATACTTCTTATTGTAATTTACAGTTTTTATTATTATGTTTTGCAATGTACTGCTGACGCAAAACAACAAATTTCACACAATGATTTTAAACCTGATTCCAATTCTGATCCCAAGATAAAATATACAAGCAAACATTATTTTTAAATAAATTAAAGTTCAATATAGACCATTTAGCTTCATATTTTTTATCCAGCTGATTGATCTATATTTCCAAAAATATGCTCATTTTTCAAAAGAATTGATCTGATTGGTTACCGGTTACTAGTGGTGTTCTGCAGGGGTCGGTGTTGGGGCCGCTTCTTTTTACGATGTATATCAATGATTTGAATTATGGATTAAATGGTTTTGTGGCTAAGTTTGTGGATGAAACCAAGATAGGTGGAGGAGCAGGAAATGTTGAAGAAACAGAAAGGTTGCAGAGAGACTTAGTCAGTTTAGGAGAGTGGGCAAAGAAATGGCAGATGAGATACAACGTTGACAAATGTACGGTTGTACATTTTGGAAGAAGAAATAATCAGGCAGATTATTATTTAGATGGGGAGAAAATTCAAAAATCAGAAATACAAAGGGACTTGGGGGGTCCTCGTGCAGGATACCCTAAATGTTAACCACCAAGTTGGATCGGCGGTAAGGAAAGCGAATGCTATGTTGGCATTCATTTCAAGAGGAATAGTGTATAAGAATAAGGAGATGTTGATGAGGCTCTATGGGGCATTAGTGAGACCTCATTTGGAATACTGTGTGCAGTTTTGGGCCCCCTATCTTAGAAAGGATGTACTGATGTTGGAGAGAGTTCAGAGAAGATTTACGAGGATGATTCCTGGAATGCAGGGGCTAACATATGAGAAGCGTTTGTTGACTCTTGGACTGTGTTCATCAGAGTATAGAAGAATGAGAGGGGATCTCAGAGAAACATTTTGAATGTTGAAATGGTTGGACAGAGTAGATGTGGAAAGGTTGTTTCCCTTGGTGGGTGAGTCCAGGACAAGAGGCCATAGTCTTAGAATTAGAGGGTACCCATTTAAAACAGAGATGAGGAGAAATTTTTTTAGCCAGAGGGTCGTGGATTTGTGGAATTCATTGCCACATACAGCTGTGGAGGCCCAGTCATTGAGGGTGTTTAAGGAGGAGATTGACAGGTATCTAACTTGTCAGGGTATCAAGGGATATGGGGAAAAAGCCGGAAATTGGAACTAGATGGGTGAATAGTTTAGCTCATGGGGGAGCTGCAGAGCGGACTTGATGGGCCGAATGGCCTACTTCTGCTCCTTTGTCTTGTGATCTTGTGATCAGAATGCACTGCTCCGTGTACATTCTACTTCCAACATGACAGACTATATTATCTAGTACTGTGGACTGTCATGTTAGGGAGTAGAATATCACATTCTTTCCATTTATTCTGATAGTGTTCTTGAAAGTAATTGATTTTTTTTTAAAAAGTTACTGAAGTCAGACCTGGGAAGACGGCTGGACATTGCTGGTTGTGTTGTATATTGAACTGTTCTATCTAGAACAGAAAATTGGCTTCCCTTTCAATAGAATCTTACAGCTCCTTGAATGGATAGAGGCTCATTTATATCAATATAATGGTCCTGACTAATTTTTATCCCTTGAATCTTCTTGTACTTATTAATTCCATCAATATTGCAACTTAACTCCTTAGGAGATTGTGATGATTTGGCATGACATCTAAAACTTTGACAAACTTCTATAGAGAGTACAGTATAGTGACTGGATGCATCATAGCCTGGTTTGGAAACACCAATGCCTTTGAAAGAAAAATCCTACAAAAAGTCCAGTCCTTTGCAAGTAAAACACTATCCCCCCACTCCACTCCCCCACCATTGAGCACATTTCCTCAGAACCTTGTTTCATGAAAGCGGCATCTGATATCAGGGACTCCCACCACCCACGCCATGGTCACTTCTCAGTGCAGCCATCAGGAAGAAGATACAGGAGCCTTAGGACTCACACCACCAGGTTCAGAAACAGTTATTACCCCTCAACCATCAGGCCCCTGAACCAAAGGGGATTACTTCACCCAACTTCACTTGACCTACCATTGAAATGTTCCCACAACCTATGGGCTCATTTTGAGGGACCCTTCACCTCATCTGCTTGATATTTATTGCTTATTTATTTATTATTTTTTAGTATTTTCACAGTCTGTTGTCTTTTGCACACTGGTTGAATGCCCAAGTCGGTGCAGTCTTTCATTGATTCTATAATGGTTATTATTCTATTATGGATTTATTGAGTATGCCCACAAGAAAATGAATCTCTGTGATGTACATGGTGGCATATATGTGCTTTGATAACAAATTTAATTTAAACTTTGAACTTTGAATTTTCATAAGCAAGATATTACTTAACACCCGTATCCCAAATAAAATGTACTATTGTAAATACAATGTGGATATTAATTGTTGAAGAGAGGAACAAAAGGTCCTGTTCAGCTCAAACTAAATCTCAATACATTTAGTTATTTAGTGAATTGATGTGAATCATTTCAATAGGAATAAATGAGGATAACAAATTGGAAATTAAAACAAACGAACAGAAATGTTACATTAGATGGATTTAATTGCTTCAAGATACACTAGTGAAGTTTAAGAGACTACTAGACAGGTACATGGAGGAATTTAAGGTGGGGGGTTATATGGGAGGCAGGGTTTAAGGGTCAGCACAACATTGTGGGCGGAAGGGACTGTACTGTGCTGTACTGTTCTGTGTTCTATGTTCAAAGTGACTCCCCCAGAAAATGACCTAGTAACTAGGACTGGTAGGGAAGTAAACTCTTAGAGCTGACATCAAAAGTCTAACATAGATTATAGGTAGGTTTAACAGCTTTTCCACTGAAAGCTTTGTAGAAATAGACAAAATAACAGAAATCATTCAGTTTACGTTTGTACCAAGTGTGGTGAAGGGTTTTCTGCCCTTCCCACTGATTTCTCTGTGGTTCCAAAGGAGATGAACAAGTCTATTTGTGATTCCACTTGTTGTGTTCCTTCTTTTCTTCAAGCTCCTGTCCTAACCCATTTCCAAAAGTGTTTATTGTGGCTACTCAAAGAGAACAACTCGATTTAAAGACTAAGTCGGGGGGAGGGGAGGTGTTAATCCTGTATGACACGCCTTCCAGTCCAATCCAATAACAAGGCTCTGAAGTTGAAGAATACGTTCGATCTTTTATTAAGAAGCTAGCAAAATAAACAATCTTGAATCAATAAAGCTAATGAAACTAAAACTAGCAAAATAATAAAATAAACAGTTTTAACATATGAAACGTACTCAAGCTTTCTTCAATATAACCAAATGTAATTAAGATAACATAAGTAGACTTAGGTAAAGTTATGGTCAACAAATAAGATATCACCTCGAGCTCAACTGAAATAAAGACAAAAGCATGAATATGTAATTAATACTCTGTTTCTACCACGCCTCCACCCACATGACTAACTACCATAGTAAACATAATAAACAAAATAGAAAATAGATACATGACTCATACAGCATTGTTACCACTTCCTCAGGGATAATGTGGCATCTTCTATGTCTTTTTAAAACTAATATCTTTCTTTGTTCCCTATCTTCTTATAATTTGTAAAGTCATGATGTAATGCAGCAGGGAAAGAGATCCTTCAGCTCACTAAGTCAAGCACCCATTGGCATTAATAGGGCACCAATTTCATTTCATTCTGCCCACTGGTCTATCAACAATACCCAGATTCACTCACACACTCTAAGGGAAATTTACAGTGGCTAATCTACTGACAAACCTTCACTTGCTAGCGATGTGGAAAGAAACCAGAGCACCCAGAGGAACTCACATGGTCATAGGGAGAATGCACAAACTCACAGAGGTCATCTTGAACCCAAGTCACTCAAAGTATGAGGCATCAGCTTTACAAGGTGTGCCACTGAACTGCCCTGGAATTGTAGGAGATATGGAGCAGACCAAGGCCAGTTGGTCCGGTTGTCAGTTCAGGTGGCTGTTAGAGACAACGATATTCTAATTTTATAAGTCCAGAAAGCTAATGACTTCACTACTTGCTGTACTAAATGTAAGTGAATATGCTATTTGAGAGGGCCTAGTCCTTTTAGCTAGCATCCCATGAACGATGGGTCAGCACGTCCCATCCTATACCTCATGAGAGATTGACAGCCATTTTAGAGTCAACACAGGAACACAAAAAGAGAAGCAAGATGAGGCCACTCAGCCCCTATGACTGTTTGGCAATTTAATGATTTTTATTCATCATTATCTCAACACCTCTTTGCTATACAAACCTCATTTCCATTAGTTACCTCAACAACATTGTAAAAATTGCTGAAATTATAAAATTAAAACGCCTTAGCATTGTGGTTTAGAGGACAATACCTAACAGAACATAGAACAGTTCCAGTGACCAAAAATCTATCAGGCTGACTTGAATATTCACCAACTATGTTCCCACTGTTTGAATGAGTTCCCAAACTAGGAATAAATGGTGGATTGTTTTGCCCTGACAACACCAGAGCCACTCATGATCTGACTTTTGGAACTAACAAAGAACCAGCACAGAAATTCTTTTTCCAGCAGGCCAGACTGAAATAGGCCAGGCTTCACTGGTGCCTCCTGTCATTCTCAGATTTACCATCAAAATGTTATTGCTATTCTCACTTGTACTTCCACCTGAGTAATACAATACTGTGCAAAAGTTTAGGGTGCCTATGTGGGAACCTATGAGTTTGTAAGTCTGATGGGAACTAAGGATGTTGGGAATGGCAATGGTGGAGCACCATTGGACATGTGTGGGGCAGGTGACAGAGAAGTGCCAGGGCAGGGGAGTGACACAGGTGCAGACATCCCCAGCCTTGAGACACCAGACAAGGTCAGTTGATTCCAAATAATTGGTTTATTGATCATTACAGAATGACTCTCTGCTGCTTCCCACCCCTTCCCTCTCCCTTCCCATTTACTCAACCATGATTCCCCTCTCCCTGCCCCCCTCCCACTCTCAGTCCACAGCAGAGACCCAAATCAGAATCAGGTTTATCATCACTCATATATGTCATGAAATTAGATTTCATTTGCAGCAGCAGTACAGTACAATACATAAATTTACAACAGTACTGTGCAAAGCTCTTAGGCAATGTACCTACATATAAGTGCCTAAGACTTTTGCACAGTACTACACACTATTTTAAAATTTTGTAAAATATGCACAAACTTTCTGTGATCCCATTTCATCAAAGATAAACATTCACAATTCCCACTTGTTAATTTTATATGCAAATTAAATCTATGTTCAAAGGCAAATTTTATTGATCTTTTTTTATGAGATTGGATTCCATATTTAACCACACTGCAGATATGACTAAGCATACTTGATGAAAAATGTAACAAAACCAGCCACATAATTACTGCAGTGACAGGAGCCAGGATTTTTTAATGTGTTAGAAAATGAATTACTAATTTTCTAATATATCAAAAATGTAACAAGCACATAAAGTACAACTAAGATGAGTGAGAACTGAATGTGGTGTATTTGAATGCATCAATATACAGAATAAGGGAGATGATCTTTTAGCGTAATTGAAGATTGGCAGGTATGACATTGTAGGCATCACTATGTCAGGGCCGAAAGAAAATCATAGTTGGGAGCTTCGCATCCAAGGATACGCATTGCATTGAAAGGACAGGTGGGCAGGCAGGGGGGTTGAGGTGGCTCTGTTGGTAAAAAAAAATCAAATCCTTCGAAGGAGGTCACTGTAATGAGTTCCTTGGGCCAATGCGGGGAGCTGGAGAACGTTGGACTAGTTAATTGTTGTATGACAAGAGTCATTAATTATTTAGAGTTCCTTGAGCAACTCCCTCTTGGTAATGTGATCTCCTGGTGCTCTTTGCTTAAATTGTTAAGTTTGTTTTGAAAGGCTTGGGGATTCTGTGTTACTTGTATTATTTAAGCAGATGCCTGATTAGTGCTTGTCGTGGGGTCCTAGTTTTCTGACTGTTACATCTCACAGTGTCACTCGGCCAGGCCACCTATATTCTTTTTGAGATCTTATGAAATAAACTCTGATCACCGTCTCTACATCAGCATCTGTCTTTCCTTTGCACTTGGGTCCCAACATTGCCAGCGCACATCATGACAAGTAACATAGGGTGAGAAGATGAAGAATCCTTGTGGGTAGAGTTAAGAAACTGCAAGGCTAAAAAGACCCCATTGGGTGCTACAGTATGTGCAGGCCTCTAAACAGTAGCCAGAATGTGGGATTCAAATCTCAATGGGAAATAGAAAAGGCATGTAAAAAGGCAATGGGGGTTTTCAACATGCTGGTAAATTGGGAAAGTCAGGTTGGTGCTGAACCCCATGAAAGATAATTTGTAGAATGCCTACAAGATGGCTTTTTGCAGCAGCCTGTGGTTGAGCCCACTAAGGAAAAGGCAATTCCAGCTTGGTGTTGTGTAATGAACCAGATTTGATTAGTGAGCTTAGGGTAAACAATCCCTTTTAGGAGACTGTGATCAGAATATGTTAGAATCCATCTTGCAATTTGAGAGAGAGAAGATAAAAGCAGATGTATCTGTATTACAGTGGAATAAAGGGAATTCCAGAGGCATGAGAGGAGCTGGCCAAAGTTGGTAGGAAGGGGACACCAGTAGGGATGATGACAGAACCACAATGGCTAGAGTTTCTGGGGGCAATTCAGAAGGCATGTGATAGGTACATCCAAAAGAAGAAGTTTTCTAAATGGAAGATGAGGCAACTGTGGCTGATAAGGAAAATCAAAGATGGATAAAAGCAAAACAGAGGGCATATAATATTGCAAATATTAATGGGAAGTTAAAAGTTTAGGAATTAAAAAACAATGGAAGTTAGCTAAAAAAAAATCATAAGGAGAGAAAAGATGAAATATGAAGATAAGCTAGCCAATAAAATCAAAGAGGATACCAGAAGTATTTTTCCAATATGTATATATAAAGAGTAAAAGTGAGACACGTGTGGATATTGGAGTGATGGAAAATGATGTTGGTTAGTTACTAATAGGTGACAAAGAAATGGCAGATGAACTAGATAAGTTTATTGTCTCAGTCTTCACTGTGCAAGACATTAGCAGTATACCAAAAATGCAAGAATGTCAGGGGGCAAAAGTGAGAGTAGTTGCTATTATTAAGGCAAATGTTCTCGGGATGCTGAAAGGTCTGAAGATAGTTAAGTCACCTGGACCAGGTAGACTCCACCTCAGAGTTCTGAAAGAGGGAGCTGAAGAGATTGTGGAGGTATTAGTAATGAGCTTTCCAGAATTACTAATTCTTGAATGATTCTGGAGAACTGGAAAATTACAAATGTAACTCCACTCTTTAAAGGGGGCAGAGCTTAGGAGGAATGATGGCACCTAACAGCGACTCTTTTGTTTGCATCAAGTCAAGTTCCTTTTAAAGGTTAGAGCTGCGGCTTTTAGGTCCGGGGATACCAGTCACTACACGGAATCCAGGTGTGAACTCTGGAAAGCCATTAAGGGCACCAAAAGGCAACATCGAGCCTAGTTGGAAGCCCAGGCAAACCAGAGGGTTGCCAGTAGACTATGGCAGGGTCTAAATGAGATCACTGGGCACAAAGAAAAGGCTGGGAATATCAATAACTGTGGCGCTTCTCTTCCTGACGAACTTAATGTATTCTACGCAAGATTCGAACAGAAGAGGAGCGTTCCGCTCCCTCCGGATGAACTGGACCTGGTGGCATCGAGATTCATCGTCATTGAGGAGGACGTTAGAAGGGCTTCCTGAAGATAAATCCAAGGAAGGCGACGGGCCCAGATGGCGTCCCGGGATGGGTTCTCCGGGCCTCTGCAAGCGAGCTAGTTGGAGTGTTTGCTGACATCTTCAGCTGCTCCTTGCTTCAGTCTAAGATCCCCTCATGTTTTAAGAAGGCAACGATAATCCCAGTGCCGAAGAAGAGCAAGTTGGCATGCCTGAATGACTATCGACCTGTGGCTCTGACATCAATTGCTATGAAGTGCTTTGAGCAATTGGTTATGGCACACATCAACCACAGCCTACCGGTCAACCTCAACGCTTTGCAATTCGCCTACCGGAGCAACAGTTCAACGGCAGATGCCATCTCTCTGGCCCTACGTTCCTCCTTAGGATACCTGGAGAATAGAGACGCATATGTAAGGCTCCTTTTCATTGACTCCAGCTCTGCCTTTAATACAATCATTCCAGAGAAATTGATTCCGAAGCTCCGGAACCTGGGCCTTAGCACTTAGATCTGCAGCTGGATCTTCAACTTCCTCACAGACAGGACCCAGGTTGTAAAAATAGGGGACAAACTCTCCTCTACAATCACTCTGAGCACTGGTGCCCCACAAGGCTGTGTACTCAGCCCTCTGCTGTACTCACTGTACACCCATGATTGTGTAGCCAAGTTTCCATCAAACTCAATATATAAATTTGCTGATGACACAACAATTGAAGGCCGTATCTCAGATAATGTTGAGTTTGAGTACTGAGAGGAAATTAAGAACCTGATGGCATGGTACGAAGGCAATAACCTACCCCTCAACGTCAGCAAGAGGAAGGAACTGGTTGTTGGCTTGAGGAGGAGTAGTGGACTGCACAACCCAATTTATATCGGTGGTGTGCAAGTGGAACAAGTCAAAAGCTTTAAGTTCCTCGGGGTCAATATCACAAATGACCTGACTTGGTCCAACCAAGCAGAGTCCACTGCCAAGAAGACCCACCAGCACCTTTACTTCCTGAGAAAACTAAAGAAATTTGGCCTGTCCCCTAAAACCCTCACTAATTTTTATAGATGCACCGTAGAAAGCATTCTTTTAGGGTGTATCACAACCTGGTATGGAAGTTGTCCTGTCCAAGACCAGAAGAAGCTGCAGAAGATCGTGAACACAGCGCAGCACATCACACAAACCAATCTTCTGTCCGTGGACTCACTTTACACCGCACGCTGTCGGAGCAGTGCTGCCAAGTTAATTAAAGACATGACCCATCCAGCCAACAAACTTTTCGTCCCTCTTCCCTCCGGGAGAAGGCTCAGGAGCTTGAAGACTTGTACGGCCAGATTTGGGAACAGCTTCTTTCCAACTGTGATAAGACTGCTGAATGGATCCTGACCCAGATCTGGGCCATACCCTCCAAATATCCGGACCTGCCTCTCGTTTTTTTTGCACTACCTTACGTTCCATTTTTCTATTTTCTATTTATGATTTATAATTTAAATTTTTAATATTTATTATCGATTTGTAATCCAGGGAGCGGGAAGCGCAGAATCAAATATGGCTGTGATGATTGTACATTCTAGTATCAATTGTTTGGCGACAATAAAGTGTGAAGTATCTTCGGAAACAGCTCTATTTCTACCTTTAATATCTTTTATTTTTCCCTTTCAGGGTTCTTTTGAAGATCCTGACCTGGAGTTAAACTCAGGCTTCTGTTCTTTGCAGGAATGGGATCCGTTCTCGGGGTTCCACAACTGGCCACTATTCGACATGCTAAGGGTTTGGCCTGAGAATCTTGATTGTGTTTGGAAGCCTAAGATCTCAGAATTCTGGAGACTGGCGGATCAAGGATCGGTGTCATGGCAGGAGACTCGTGTTGTCAAGGGTGCTGGAAAACCTTTCGCTGTGGGCCTGAGGACCCAAGGTCTTTGCGATCTTTGGACACAGAGCTCGAAAAAAGCAATGATACAGACTTTTAACATCGTACACCAGTGGGTTGTTGTTATGTCTCCCGCTCACTGTGAAAGTGAGGGACACCTCCCTCTCTCTTTCCAGAGAGAGAGAGAAACTGTGGGTTGTTGAATTTCAGATGAAATGTGAAGCCTTTGGGGTAACTTTGGTCTATGTCTTTGCTATTGCTTAGCACACGCTCGGTGACAGCATTGATGTGCATTTTTTTTTGCTGGTGGGGGGAGGGGGGATTGTTGCTCACTGCCGCTTACACGCAGGAGAGTGGAGCTAGCTGGGACTTTGGGGTTCTCACGTTTTACTATCGTTCATTTTTTGGGGCACTTCTCGGTTTTCATGGATATTTGCGAAGAAAAAGCATTTCAGGATGTATATTATATATACTTTAAATTTGACCTTCGAACCTTTGAAGAAGGGAGAAGGCAGAAGACAGGAAATTGTAGATCAGATAGCCTGGATTCAGTGGTTGGGAATTTGTTGGAGTCCTTTATTCAAGTTGAGGTTTTGGGGTCTTTGGAAGCACATGATAAAGTAGGCCAAAGTCAGCATGGCTTCCTTGAGGGGAAATCTTGACCAAAAAAACCTGTTGGAATTCTTTATGCAAATAACAAGCAAGATAGGCAAAGGAGAATCAGTGGATGTTATTTACTTAGATTTTCAGAAGGCTGCTTAACAAAATAAGCGCCCATGGTATTACAGGAAAGGTACTAGTATGGACGTCATGGAGGGATTGTCTACTGAGTCTCTGTGGGTGGAAGTTAGAAATAGGAAGGGATCAATAACTCTACTGGGTGTTTTTTTTATAGACCACCCAATAGTAACAGGGACATTGAGGATCAGAAAAGCTGTGTCTATTATTAAAGACCTCCAGCACCCAGGGCATGCCCTTTTATCACTGTTACCATCAGGTGGGAGATACAGAAGCCTGAAGGCACACACTCACTGATTCAGGAACAGCTTCTTCCCCTCAGCCATCCGATTCCTGAATGAGCTTTGAAGCTTTGGACACTACTTCACTTCTTTTAATATACAGTATTTCTGTTTCTGCACATTTTTTAATAATCTATTCAATATACGAAATTGATTTACTTGTCTATTTATTATTATTTTTTCTCTCTCTGCTGGATTATGTATTGCTCTGAACTGCTGCTGCTAAGTTAACAAATTTCACGTCACATGCCAATGATAATAAACCTGAGTCTGAGATAGGGAGACAGATTCTGGAAAGGTCTAATAATGACAGGGATTTTAATTTCCCAAATATTGATTGGCATCTCCCTAGAGCAAGGGATTTAGATGGGGTAGAGTTTGTTAGGTGTGTTCAGGAAGGTTTCCTGACACAATATGTAGATAAGCCTACAAGAGGAGAAGCTGTACTTGATCTGGTATTGAGAAATGAACCTGGTCAGGTGTCAGATCTCTCAGCGGGAGAGCATTTTGGAGATAGTGATCACAATTCTATACCATAGCATTGGAGAGGGATAGGAACAGACAATTTGGATAAGCATTTAATTGGAGTAAAGGGAAATAGGAAACTATCAGGCAGGAACTTGGAAGCATAAATTGGGAACAGATGTTCTCAGGGAAATGTAGGGCAGAAATGTGGCAAACGTTCAGGGGATATTTGCATGGGGTTCTGCATAGGTACGTTCCAATGAGACAGGGAAAGGATGGAAGGGTACGAGAACCTTGTTGTACAAAGGCTGTTGAAAATCTAGTCAAGAAGAAAAGAAATGCTTACGAAAGGTTCAAGAAACTAGGTAATTGTAGAGATCTAGAAGATTATAAGGTTAGCAGGAAGGAGCTTAAGAATGGAATTAGGAGAGCTGGAAGGGGCCATGAGAAGGCCTTGGCGGACAGAATTAAGGACATCCCCAAGGCATTCTACAAGTATGTGAAGAGCAAGAGGATAAGACGTAAGAGAATAGAACCAATCAAGTGTGACAGTGGAAAAGTGTGTATGGAACCAGAGAAGATATCAGAGGTACCAAATCCTTGCGCAGGATCTCCTAAAGTTAACTTGCAGTTGGAGTCAGTGGTAAGGAAGGCAAATGCAATGCTAGCATTAATTTTGAGTTGACTAGAATATTAAAGCAAGGATGCAATACGAAGGTTTTATAATAAAGGCTTTGATCAAGCCACACTTGGGGTACTGTGAACAGCTTTGTGCCTCTTACCTAAGAAAAGATGTACTGACATTGGAGAGGCTCCAGAAGAAGTTCACGAGAATGATTCTGGGAACGAAAGGGTTAATGTACTGTATGAGGAGCGTTAGATGGCTCTGGGCGCCTGTACTCGCTGGAGTTTAGAAGAATAAAGCAGGATCTCATTGAAATCTCATTGAAGGGTCTAGATAGAGTGGATGTGGAGATGTTTCCTGTAGTGGGGGAGTCTAGAACCAAAGGGCACAGCCTCACAATAGAAGAATGTCCATTTAGAACAGAGATGAGAAGAAATTTTGTTTGCCAGTATTTGAGGAATCTGTGGAATTGCTTGCCACAGACAGCTTTGGAGGCCAAGTTATTGAGTATATTTAAAACAGAAGTTGATATGTTTTTGATTAGTCAGGGAGTCAAGGTTTACAGGATGAAGGCAGGAGAAAGGGGTTGGGAGGGATAATAAACAAGTCATGATGGAATCGTGGAACAGACTTGATAGGCTGAGTGGCCTAATTCTGTTTCTACAGTATGTCTTGTGATCTTATGGATTTGCATAAAGTGCAGCTCGAACTTGACGCAATCTGCATCAAAATACCTTATTTTGCTGAGACCCCAACTACCATTCACTCTTTCCACTATCACTGCACCATTGTTGCAGTTGGACCATTTACTTGGCTCACTGTAGAAACTTGTCAATATTTCCTTGAGAACACCTGACTAATTGGATAAACTCTGCTTTCTGGAAGGACAAGGATATGATGGACTCTCCATCACCTCCAAGAGCTACACCACCTTGGCTTGGAAAACATTCCAAACATGAAGTTCTTCAGAGCCATAGAGCAATATAACTCTGAGGCAGGCCCTTCTGCCCATCAGTCTGTACTGACCATCAAGCGTCTCATTACATCGTCACGATATCCCCAGTAATAATTTCCCCCATAGATTCCACAACTCACCTATATTCTAGACAACATTTAGAGTGGAAAATTTTTCTACAACCCCACATATTTTTAAGATGTGGGAGGAACTGCAGCACTTAAGGAAAACAAGGTGATCTCATAAGAAACATGCGGGCTCTACACACAGAACATGATTGAGGTCATGAATGAATCGGTATCACTGAGCCAACATGTCAGCATTTCTGTACAGCAGTTGAAGAAGACGGTTCACCCCTCTCTATTCACTGAGGTTGAGCAAAATATGCCTGTGGTTCCCATATATCCTGCAATGGGATACGGGTGAGTAGAGTGAAAGTGTTTTTATCGAAGGGGTGGATGTGCAAATTGTTCAACTACCATTTCATTATGAACCTAATCATTATTATATAGTATGAGATAGTTATTATAATGATTCATTTGATATGCTCTCACTTGGAAATGTCAGACCTGGAACATGATGCTGCCATTTAACTGCTCAGATGAAGCATGCATTTTGGAGAACAGTTCTGAACAGACAGATCCAATTAATTGTGATTGCTCACTATGTGTACAACAGGTGACATCTGCATAGCTCATTCCTGCTCAGTCAGAAGTTGTGCTGCTACAAGCAAATTCCTGTGTTACTACATTCAGAATTGGCGGGGTGGCTGAGGTCCAGGCCTGACGTCCCGCTCACCCAGGGTAAGTGTACGTACAATACATCGCCTCTCCTTTTCCAGTTTAGTAATCGTTGCATGGTCACTGTCCGGCCTGCTCGGCAGGAGGCCACTGCAAATAGCCTCTCCTACATTACTGCGTCCGTAGCAACACCTTCCCGTCGATGCCTGCCGTTTCCACCGAGCTTGCTACGTCGTGGCGTGACCAAGTGTCCGGAGGGGTAACTGGATGGGTAGGCTGGGCTCATTAGCCCTGTCAGGCCATCCACCTAGGAGAAGGACACTCCAACGTAAATCCTATGACCCGAGGACCTCACTGACACCGTCCCAGCTTGCTAGGCTATGGCAGATGAACCCTGGGTGTAAAGGGTGGGGCCAGTAACGCGCACACTGCACTCCACTTAAAATACCACTGTGCAGGCCAAAGGACATGCCCACATCTACGACCACCCTCCCCGACCATTCATCAAGCCCTGCAGTGATGGGAAAGGGGCGAAATCAGCAAGTGGAAGATGACACTGGAAGCCACAGTTCTGATCCTGCGTGCAGGCGGTTCAGGTGTCTGATGTTGACCCCGGAGATGATGATATCATTCGGCAGCACCCTGAACGACCAAACAGCCTTCTCTAGGGACAGCACTACTGCTCCACATGGAGAGGGGCCCAGAAAAGTTGGCCTAACCAAAGCTCATTTCCATTTCCCCCAGTTGGCTAGCCGCAGTTAACAGGCATCCTCAATGTGGTTGAACGACAACAAAAAAAGAAAAGATATACACCTGCCTCCCAAGGAGTGCAAGGACGAAAGCTTGCATGCTGGAATGTCAGAACCACGCTCGATACAATAGACAGTGGTCACCCAGAACGACGATCTGCTCTAGTTGTGCAGGAACTTTCAAGACTGAATGTCGACATCACTGCTCTCAGTGAAGTCCGCTTTCCAGAGGAAGGCAACCTTCAAGAACATGACGTCGGCTACACCCTCTACTGGTCGGGCAAGCCAGAGACTGAGAGACGCCTTTCTGGCGTTGGCTTTATGGTCAGGAACTCCATTGCCTCCAAACTTGAAAAATTGCCAGCGGGTCACTCTGACCGCATCATCTCCATGTGCCTCCCACTTCGAACCAAGCAGCATGCCACACTCTTCAAGCGGATCCTGCAGAGAAGGACAAGTTTTACACTGATCTGCACAAACTCGTATGGAACGCCCCTGCAGACGACAAGGTCTTCATCCTTGGCGACTTCAATGCCAGAGTAGGCCAAGATTCAGAAGCCTGGAAAGGTTATTGGCAAACATGGTGTTGGAATCTGCAACGACAACGGGCACCTTCTGTTAGAGTTTTGCGCAGAGCAGCAACTCACCAGCATTAACACCATTTTCCAGCAGAAAGGCAGTCTGAGATCACCTGGATGCATCCTCGGTCCAAGCATTGGTACCTCATAGACTACATCTTGGTGTGCCAGAGAGACCTTCGGGACGTCTTACTCACCCAAGTGACGCCCAGCTCACAGTGTCATGCGGACCATCATCTTGTCCGCTGCAAACTCAGTCTCCATTTCAAACCCAAGCCAGAGAGAGGAGGCACTCCAAGGAAGAAGTTTCACTTTGGCAACCTCCACTCAGCTGAAGTGAAAGCTGACTTCCAGGTGAATCTTCAGTTGAGGCTTCAGGATCCCACTTTCCCCACAGATTCCTCTCCAGAAGTGCTTTGAGAGCACCTAAAAACCACCATCCTGCAAACCTCTGAAGAAGTCCTAATATTTTCCACAAAGAAGAACAAGGACTGGTTCGATGAAAACAACCAGAAGATCCAAGAATTGCTGGCGAAAAAGAGATCAGACCACCAGGCGCACCTTGCTCAGCCATCTTGTCCTGATAAGAAAGCAGCCTTCCACCTTGTATGCAGCAACCTCCAGCGTAAGTTTCAAGAGATTCAGAATGTGTGGTGGACCAGCCTCGCAAAGAGAACATAGAACATAGAACATAGAATAATACAGCACACTACAGGCCCTCCGGCCCACAATGTTGTGCCGAACCTCAAACCCTGCCTCCCATATAACCCCCCAACTTAAATTCCTCCATATACCTGTCTAGTAGTCTCTTAAGCTTCACTAGTGTATCTGCCTCCACCACAAACTCAAGCAGTGCATTCCACGCACCAACCACTCTCTGAGCAAAAAACCTTCGTCTAATATCCCCCTTGAACTTCCCACCCCTTACCTTAAAGCCATGTCCTCTTGTATTGAGCAGTGGTGCCCTGGGAAAGAGGCACTGGCTGTCCACTCTATCTATTCCTCTTAATATCTTGTATACTTCTATCATGTCTCCTCTCATCCTCCTTCTCTGCAAAGAGTAAAGCCCTAGCTCCCTTAATCTCTGATCATAATGCATACTCTCTAAACCAGGCAGCATCCTGGTAAATCTCTTCTGTACCCTTTCCAGTGCTTCTACGTCCTTCCTATTGTGAGGCGACCAGAACTGGACACAATACTCCAAGTGTGGCCTAACCAGAGTTTTATAGAGCTGTGTCATTACTTCATGACTCAAACTCTATCACTCGACTTATGAAGACTAACACCCCATAAGCTTCCTTATCTACCCTATCTACCTATGAGGCAACTTTCAGGGATCTGTGGACATGTACCCCCAGATCCCTCTGCTCCTCCACAGTACCAGAACTCAACTTTGTACAGACACCGGTGACTACAGAGGGTTTTATGGAGCCCTGAGAGCAGTGTACGGCCCTTTGCACCAGGTTCAGAATGCCTTGCGCAGTGCAGACAATCAGGCACTCTTCACAGACAAGGCGTCCATCCTGATCTGGTGGTCAGAACATTTCCAGACTCTCTTCAGCACCAACTGCATGGTCTAAGACTCAGCAACTCATTACATCCCACAACAGCCAGAGGAAACAGAACTGGACAAGATTCCAACCCTAGAAGAGACAGTCAAGGCCATAGAGCAGCTGAAAAGTGGCAAGGCAGTGGGAGTTGATGGAATCCCACCAGAGATTTGGAAGCATGAGGGCCCAGCGCTACCCATCAAACTCCACAAATTCTTTGTCTGCTACTGGGAACAAGGTAAACTACCACAGGATCTCCGTGATGCAGTCATCATCGCTCTGTATAAGAACGAGGGAGAAAAGTCAGTTTGCTCCAGCTACCAGGGGATAACTCTACTTTCTATCGCAGGAAAAATCCTCGCAAGAGTACTCCTGAACAGATTGGTGCCCATCATTGCAGAAGAACACCTCCCAGAGAGCCAGTGTGGCTTCAGAGCCAACAGGAACACCACCAACATGGTATTTGTTCTCAGGCAGCTCCAAGAGAAATGTCGGGAACAGAACAAGGGATTGTGCATGACGCTTGTCGACCTTACCAAAGCATTCGACACTGTGAGCAGGGAAGGTCTGTGACAAATCATGGAACGACTGGAATGCCCCCCCAAAGTTCCTCAGCATGGTCATCCAGCTACATGAAGTTCAGAGTGGCCAAGTCAGACACAACAACGACCTCTCAGTACCCTTCCCAATAGGTAACGGAGTAAAGCAAGGCTGTGTCCTCGCACCGACTCTCTTCACCATCTTCTTCAGCATGATGTTCGAAAGGGCCACAGAAGACCTTGATGACGAGGGTGGTGTTTACATCCAATACCGCATTCATGGCAGCCTGTTCAACCTGTGGCGATTATATTGGAGCAACTCATCCGAGAGCTACTCTTCGCCAACGATGCTGCCCTTGTTGCCCACACAGAGACAGCCCTGCAGCGTGTAATATCCTGCTTTGCAGAGGCTGCCAAGCTCATCGGACTGGAAGTCAGCTTGAAGAAGACAGATGTTCTCCCTCAGCCCGCACCTCAGGAAGATTACCACCCTCCCCGCATCACCATCGGTGAGGTAGAGCTGAAGACAGTCCACCAGTTCAGCTACCTGGGGTGCACTGTCTCGTCAGATGCCAAGATTGACAAAGAGATTGACAACAGACTGGCAAAGGCAAACAGCGCATTTGGGAGGTTGTACAAAAGAGTCACAACACTGCTTTGAAACCTGAGTCTTATAATGCTAGCAAATCCAGTTGCTTGAGCTCTTTCATCAGCTCTGCCTCTGCTCCATCATGGGTACCACCTGGCAAGATCGTATGTCCAACAATGAGGTCCTAGAGAAGGCTCAACATTCAAGCATTGAAGCCACTTTGCTGCTCAAGCAGCTTTGCTGGTCAGGCCACATGTCTTGCATCGATAGCTCCAGGTTACGGAAAGCAGTAGTCTGCAGAAAACTCTCTCAAGGCAAGAGAGATTGTGTTGCCCTGAACAGTAGCTCTCTCGGCAGAGTTAATGAGTAGCAGTAGTTGGCTTATTTCAGAGATCGCAGGAGAATGCTGATCCAAGGAGCAGCCAAGAATTTTGAGGAACCGAGAAGAGTGGTTGCTGAAGAGAAGAGGAGATGCAGGAAGGATCCTATTACCAAAGCATCCATATCCCAGGTGTTCCTGTCTCCCTAAAGCTCCAGAGTCTGTAGATCCAGAATTGGCCTCTACAGTCACCAACAATCCTGAGTACTCTTCTTCCATCCTGATCTTCACAAGCGACGAACCAGCCATCATCATCATCACAGTGCAATACATTAAAAAATTACTATATTACAATAACCAATATAAATAAATAAATCGTGCAAAAAGTGAGTAGTGTCATGGGATTATGGTTCATTCAGAAATCTGATAACAGAGGGAAGATGCTGAAGCTAGCTTAGTTTAACTCAGAGCAAGATTGGTGTACCAGACGGATATCAGGAACTGCTGTGTACTTTGCTCCATGGAAGCATGGCTATCCCCCACCATTTCAGGCAACAGTACTTCAGCTTGATAGCTTCACGAAACTTTGCAAAGACAGGACAGCTGTGTCTTTTAAAGTCAGAGAAGGTAGAGTATGCTTTATCATTAACTCATTGTGGTGCACAGACGTGACAATTCTGTCTCACTCCTGCTCAGCCAACCTGGAACATCTAGCATTGAAATGTCATCCATTTTATCTGCCAAGGGAGTTTTCTGCCATTATCTTGGTAACTGTGTGAATTCCACTGCAGGCCAACACGAGGCAGGCACTGGAGGAAATAAGTAATATGATCAGTAAACACGAAGCTCTGCATGTGATGCTTTCCTTATCATTGCAGGAGAATTTAACCAGGCCAGCTTGAAGAAGTCCCTGAACAACTACCACTTGTAGAACCAGAGGAGTCAACACATTTGACCATTGTTATACCACCATCATGAACACTTATCATGTCATCCCACACCGACCCTCTGAAAAGTCCGATCACCTGGCTGTACTTCTACTGTCAGTATATAGGCAGAGACTAATGTGACGAGAATACACATAAAATTAAGATGTTTGCTGGCCTGGGTTAGCATCAGTGACATCAGCAAGTGCTCTGCCACCTGCCCTCAGGGGAAGGAGAGATAAGGAACAATGGAGCAGCGTCTGGAGATGTGTAATGAAGGGACGGGGGAGAGAGAGCTGTCTGGAGCGGCTCCCCCCTTTGAACCTTGAACTGTTTGAAGTGATGGACAGGCGATACCCCAGCAGGGGGATAAAAAGGGACCGGTTCACTAAGGCAACACACGCCACCCGAGGTAACGAGACCCTGGAAGCGGTACGCCTCTCATGAGTCGGTGGGAAGTACCAGACAACGGCCAGGGTGGAAAGGTACGATCAGCGGGAACCCGGTGTGTGTCCGCCCTTGCCTGGGTGCCGGGTTCACTGCAGAGGATCGACCGCATCTGGAGGAGGGGTCACAGTCGGTGACCTCAGGTGACATCACCAAGGACCCACCCAAAAGCTTCTTGTGAGCCATATCGTCGGTCTGTGAGTGAAGCCGTGTCTGAATGATCAGTTGTTCCTGTTCTCTCTCTCTCTCTCTCTCTCTCTCCCCCCCCACGTTGACCATCGCCATGGCAACGATTACTGCGAACTGAACTACTAAACTGGACTGAACTTTGAGTCACTTTGAAATTTGGTCATTTACCCCTAGACAACGATAGAGCTTGATTGATGCTGTTATCTTAATTCTGTGCACATGTGTGTTTATCATCACTGAACTGTTGCATTTATTATCCTTTCGATTACTGTGTTGCTTGCTTCTTTAATAAAACTTTCTTAGTTCTAGTACTCCAGACTCCAACTGAGTGATCCATTTCTGCTGGTTTGGCAACCCAGTTACAGGGTACGTAACATAAGTGGGGGTTCGTCCGGGATTTTGAACGCTAAATTTGGGACGGAGTAAATTGATTGGGTTAAAATTCCCGAAAGAAAGAAAAGACAAACAGCAGAAATGGAGGCTGAGGAATTTATAAAGGCGCCGAGCTTGGAGGCATTAGAGGATGCCAGGAAATCGGAATTGATAGCTGTGGCCAAACGGGTGAATCTTGCTAAGGTGAAGTCGACAATGAGGAGAGAGGAGATACACAGAGCTATTGTAGAGCACTATGTATCTAAAGGTGTGTTTCCCCAAGGTGAGCTGGGGGTGGTGTCTATTGAAAAACCTGCTGGAAACGCGGTACAGGTACAGCTTGAAAAACTGAGACTCGAGCACGAGTTCCGGGTACGGCAGTTAGAACACGAAGAGAAGCAGTTAGAAAGGTGGGAGAAAGAGAAAGAGGTAGAAAGGCAAGAGAGAGAGAGACAGTTGGAGAGAGAAGAGAGAGAGAGGGACAGACAGTTGGAGAGAGAGGAGAAACAGAGGGAAAGGGAATTTAAGCCAGAGAAGTTAAAGATAAGGGCCGAGCAGGGGCTTGTGCCGAACCAAGGTGGAGGGTTCCGGGCGACCCAGGAGGTTAGGCTGGTTCCCCCATTTGACGATACCGACGTGGATCGGTACTTCCTCCACTTCGAAAAAGTGGCTATAAGTCAGGACTGGCAGAGGGATAAGTGGGTTGTTTTACTTCAGAGTGTACTGAAAGGGAAGGCCCAAGAAGCTTACTCAGCTTTGTCCGCGGAAGATGCCCAGAGGTATGAGGTGGTGAAAGAGGCCATCCTCAGGATTTATGAGTTGGTCCCAGAGGCATACCGGCAGAGGTTCCGGAATGCGAGGAAGCAGTGGGACCGCACGTATTTGGAGTTTGCCCGTGAGATGCAGACATATTTTGAGCGTTGGTGAGCCTCGAAGGGGGTAGAGGGGGATTATGACAGACTGCTACAACTGATCCTGATTGAGCAGTTTAAAGGTTGTGTCCCCGAGGGTATGAGACCCTACCTCGATGAGAAAGAGGCAGCCACGTTAGCCGCAACTGCTAAGTTAGCGGATGAGTATGCGTTGACGCATAAAATGAAGTTTGCCCCGAGTAAAGGCTACCAGAAGGGTAGTCAGGACGGTGGGGAGAGTCCGCCAGAAAAGTCAGAAAGTAAGCCGGGGACTAGTGAGAAGGATAAGGTAGACTGGGAGCAGCTTGGTAGGAAGTCTCCTGGGGTCGTCTGTTATAATTGTGGGAAAGTCGGACACTTTGCATCCAGGTGCTTTGCCCCAAGGAAGGAGACGGGGAAAGGAAAAGCGGAAATTTTGAATGGCTGTATCGAGCTGTTAAGCGAACCGCTAGGGAAGGACAGGTCCGAAAAAGTCCAGCAAGGGCGCGAGAGGTTTATCTCGACCGGACTGGTGTCAGTGAAGGAGAGGTTAAAACCAGCTCCAGTGCGGATCTGGAGAGACACGGGAGCGTGTCAGTCACTAATACTGAAGCGTGTATTAGAGTTTAGCTCAGAGACCCAGACTGGGGAGGTAGAGGTCAAAGGTGTTGGGGAAGGGACAGAGTCAGTCCCTTTGCACCAGATACACTTACAGAGCAACCTGGTCTCTGGACTAGTCACGATCGGGGTGAGGTCCGAATTACCGATGAAAGACGTGGAAGTCTTGCTCGGTAATGACATCGCCGGGGGAATCGTGTTCCCAGTCGTGAGATTGACAGGTCAGCCTGCCAGCATTGAGGCCCCGCCCATGGACTCACAGGTTCATCATGGGGCTGCGGTAGTGAATTTAGCTGAAACGTTTCTGCCAACCTTGTATGAGACGGGGTGTAGTGAGACAAGAGGTAGTGAGGGAGCTGGGACGGACGTGGCAGTAGCCAGGAAAGAATTTGTGCAGACGCAGGAGCGAGACGAGGGTCTGATGGTTTTGGCAGAGACCGCTCTCTCTGACACAGCCTTGACAAGGGAACTAGTAGGCTATTGTGCGGAGGAGGAAGTGCTAAGGAAAAAAGGGAAATCAAGTACACTACCTGCAGATGAGGAATGGGGGGTGGTGCAAAAGAGTTATGGGGATGAGGTTTTTAACATGGCCCACGAGGTACCCCCCCCCCCCGGTGGACATTTTGCGGTGCTGGAGGAAACAGTTGGTGGAATCATGAAAGAGATTTACCGGCTGCCCAGGGGGAAGAATGTTATTGATCATGACCGACGGGAATTGAGACGGTCACCGGCTTTTGATATGCTAACAAACCTAGTTGGTGTTAGCGTGGAAATCAATGAAGCTAGGGGCCCCCTGATAAGAGGAAAAAAACATTTTGAATAGATTAGGATGGGATCGATCAGATGGGCTATTGTTTTGGCCAGGTCTACTGATAAGGTCTCTCCCTTAATCCCCAAACAAAGCGAATCTTTAGAAGAAGTAATTAAACGACTCGCACCCGTGTGTTTGATTGTCCTGAGGCAATGCAAAGAACTGGGACGTTGGGTGATGTCTGTTACAATAGGTCGACCTAGTAAACAACACTCATATTTAATGAGTAATTCAGTGACTAAAGGGCTGAGGAACACAGAGGTGTGTATTGGCAATTTAATATGGCTGTCTGAAGCCAGCTTGATGGTGAACCTTGAAAAAAATGAATTCGGCCACACGAGGGTCACTTACCTGGGAATTGTGGTGACACAGGGGCAGCTGGCAGCGATGCAAGCTACAGTGCAGGCTATCGCTGACCTCCCAACCCCGACAGACAAGAGGGCCCTCAGAAGGCTCTTGGAGATGGTGGGGTACTGCAGGAAGTTTTGCAATAACTCTGTGGTCAATACCCGTCCCCCTCCTAAGCCCTTGCGAGAGAAAACTGAGTCGGAATGGGACGACCCTTGTTATTGTGGTCCGGGACAAAGCCAGATGAGAGGTTACATTGATCGCAATTCATCAGTGTTTTTGGCCACTATGAAGTTTGCTGAGTTGGAACCTGGTCTAAGGGATTATTAATAACACGTGTAAAAGGAACAGAAAATGTGATGACTCTCTGTCAAGGTGTTGACAGCTTCAAACTCGCTGTGTTAGCCAAATAGCTGATAAAGATGTATATTTGTGTATGTATCAAATAATGTATTCATGTTTGTAATTTTTACCTCCCGGTAAAAATCCTTAAAGGGGGGAAGTGTGACGAGAATACACATAAAATTAAGATGTTTGCTGGCCTGGGTTAGCATCAGTGACATCAGCAAGTGGTCTGCCACCTGCCCTCAGGGGAAGGAGAGATAAGGAACAACGGAGCAGCACCTGGAGATGTGTAATGAAGGGACGGGGGAGAGAGAGCTGTCTGGAGCGGCTCCCCCCTTTGAACCTTGAACTGTTTGAAGTGATGGACAGGCGATACCCCAGCAGGGGGATAAAAAGGGACCGGTTCGCTAAGGCAACACACACCACCCAAGGTAACGAGACCCTGGAAGCGATACGCCACTCACGAGTTGGTGGGAAGTACCAGACAACGGCCAGGGTGGAAAGGTACGATCAGCGGGAACCCGGTGTGTGTCCGCCCTTGCCTGGGTGCCGGGTTCACTGCAGAGGATCGACCGCATCTGGAGGAGGGGTCACAGTCGGTGACCTCAGGTGACATCACCAAGGACCCACCCAAAAGCTGCTTGTGAGCCATATCGTCGGTCTGTGAGTGAAGCCGTGTCTGAATGATCAGTTGTTCCTGTTCTCTCTCTCTCTCTCTCTCTCTCTCCCCCCCACGTTGACCATCGCCATGGCAACGATTACTGCGAACTGAACTACTAAACTGGACTGAACTTTGAGTCACTTTGAAATTTGGTCATTTACCCCTAGACAACGATAGAGCTTGATTGATGCTGTTATCTTAATTCTGTGCACATGTGTGTTTATCACCACTGAACTGTTGCATTTATTATCCTTTCGATTACTGTGTTGCTTGCTTCTTTAATAAAACTTTCTTAGTTCTAGTACTCCAGACTCCAACTAAGTGATCCATTTCTGCTGGTTTGGCAACCCAGTTACGGGGTATGTAACACTAAACACTGCAGCATCAGTGGCGATGACCAAGAAGGAATAGTCAATGAAGGCAGAGGAGCATTTACAGAACTGCTCAGAGACAGTTGACTGGTCAATATTCAGGGATTCATCACCAAGGCTGAATAAATATACCACAATTGTCATCGACTTCATCAAGACCTCTGTGAACATGTGAGTGCCTTTGAGAACATACCAGGCATACCCAAACCAAATGGCGTGGATGAGCCAGCCGATCCATAGTCTGCTGAGGGCTAGATCTGTTGCATTCAAAATCAGTGATCCAGAGATACACAAGAAGTCCAAGTACAAATTATAGAAGGCAATTTATGGGCAAAAAAACAATTCAGACTGAGGTTAGAGACAATATCGAATGCACGTCAGCTCTGGCAGTCCATTACTTCCTACAAAGTGAAACCCACCGTCATGAATGGCAGTGATGAATGACACTCCTGGACGAGCTCAATACCTCTTATGCACACTTTGAAAGGGAGGATAAAACTACACCTGTGGTGACCCTGTGATCTCTGTCTCAGAGGCCAACAACAGAACATCTTTCAAGAGAGTGAAACTCGTTAAGTGTCAGGCCCTGATGGAGTACCTAGCTGGACTCTGAAAGCTGTGCCAACCAACTGGCAGGAGTGTCCACGGACATCTTCAATCTCTCATTGCTGCAGTCAGAGGTTCCCAGCCGCTTCAAAAGGGTGACAATCATACCAGTGCCCGAGAAGAGCAGAGTGAGCTGCCTCAATGACTATCACCCGGTGGTACTTACATCTAATATGAAGTGCTTTGAGAGGTTGGTGAAGGCCAGAAGCAAATCCTGCCTAAGCAAAGACCTGGACATGTTGCAATTCACCTATCATCACAAAAGGTCAATGTCACTGTTTCTTCACACAGCGTTGGATCACCTGGACAATAGCAATACTAATGTCAGGCTGCTGTTTATTGATTACAGCTCAGGGTTAACACAATCATACCCTCAACTCTAATCAACAAGCTCCAAAATCTGGGCCTCTGTACCTTCCTCTGCAACTGGATCCTTGACTTCCTCATCAGGAAATCACAGTCAGTGCGGATCAGAAATAACGTCTCCACCTCACTGACAATCAACACTGACACACCCCAAGGATGTGTGCTTAGCCCACTGCTCTACTCTGTCTACTATGTGGCCAGGCACAGCTCAAACACTATCTATAACTTTGCTGATGACAAAACTTGTTGGAAGCATTTCAGATGGTGATGAGGAAGTGTACAGGAGCAAGATGGATCAGCTGGTTGAGTGGTATCACAGCAACAACCTGGCATTCAATGACTGTAAGACCAAGGAAATGGTCATGGACTTCAGGAAGTCAAGGGTATACACAACAGTCTTTACTGAGGGATCAGCAGTGGAAAGAGCAATCAGTTTCAAGCTCCTTGTGTCAACATCTCTGATGATCTATTCTGGGCCAAGCATATTGATGCAATTACAAAGAAGGCACAGACAGTGCCTTTACTTCATTAGCAGTTTGAGAAGAATTGGTGCGTCACCAAAAACACCTGCAATTTTCTATAGATTATCGTGGAGAGAATTCTATTGGGTTGCATCACCTTCCGGTGTGGAGGGGTGACTGCACAGGATTAGCAAAAGCTGCAGGAAGTTGTAAACTCAGCCAAGATCAGGGACACCTTCAAAATGCAATGCCTCAAAAAGGCAGAGTTTGTCATCAAGGACCTCTATCACCCAGGACATGCCCTCTCCTCATTTTAACTATCAAGGAGGAGGTACAGGAGCCTGAAGACACACACTCCTCGACTCGGCTTCTTCCCCTCCAAAATCAAATTTCTGAATGGACAACGGACCCATTAACATTACTTCAGTATTTTCGCTCTCTTTTTGCACTATTTATCTAATTAATTTTTTTATATCTACTTCTAATCATAATTTATAGTTGCTATTACTATGTATTGCACTGTACTACTGCCACAAATCAACAAATTTCATGACATATGCCAGTGATATTAAACCTGATTCTGATTCCAACTCTCTGCTGATTTTTCCAAATTCTGTGCATTGGCACTCCCATACTAGATGCTAATGCACCCAGTCAAATTGCTGTTCACAGTGCAACTGTAAGAATTTGCTAGAGTCTTTGGTGACATACCAAATCTCCCGAGACTCGTAATGAATGTAGACACTGACATGCCTTCCTCATAATTGCATCAACATGTTGGACCCAAATAAATCTTCAGAGATATTAACAGCCAGGAAATTGAAAGTGCTTACTCATTCCACTGCTGTTCCCTTGATGTGTGTGTTCCTTCAACTTTCTTTTCCTGGAGTCTACAATCAATTCCTCATCACCATTGGAGATTCTGCAAACATCAGCTGTATCATCAGCACATTTATAAGACGATGTTGGAGCTGTGCCTAGCCACACCATCATGTGTGTAGAGCAAGTAGAGCAGTGGACTAAGCACACATATTTGAGGTGTGCCTGCGCTGATTGTCAGTGAGGAGGAGATGTTATTTCCAATCTGCACTGACTGTAATCTCCCAATGAGGAAGTCAAGGATCCATTTACAGAGGGAGGTACAAAGGTCCATGTTTTGAAGCTTCTTGATTAGCACTGAAGGGATGAAGATACTGATGTTGAGCTATAATCAGTATACAGCAGCCTAACCTCAGTATTGCTGTCTGCCAGATGGTCCAAAGCTGAGTGGAGAGGCAGAGAGTTTGCATCCACTGTAGACCTATTGTGGAGGAGGCAAACTGCAGTGGATCCATGCATTTGTTTAAGCAGGAGTTAATTTGAACCATGACCAATCTCTCAAAGCACATCACACAGTAGATATGAATACAACTGGGTAATAGTTGTCGAGGCAGCTCATCCTGCTTTTCTTGGGCATTGGTATGTCTGATGCCCTTTTGAAGCAAGTGGGAACCTCCGATTAAAGCAGTGAGAGCTTGAAGCTGTCCTTGAACTCTCCTGCTGTTGGTTAGCACAGGTTTTCAGCACCCTGTCAGGTATACCATCGGGACCTGATGCCTTTAGAGAATTTACCTGCATGAAAGATGTTTCGTCATTGGCAGGGTTGCCAGATGCTGCAGAGATTCACATAGGTATAGTTTTATTCTCCCTTTCAAAGCATTTATAAAAGGCATTCAACTCACTGGGGAGTGAAGCACCACAGCCATTTATGATGTTAGGTTTTGCCTTCTAGGAAGTGAAATCCTGCAAACTATGACATAGGCAGTGAGCAATTGATCCTGTCTCTATCTTTACATGGAAATGCTTGTTCGCTCTTAAGCTAGCATTCCACAGGTCATCCCTAGACTTCTTGGAGAGTTCTGGATCACCGGTCTTGAATGTTACTGATCTAGCAAATCTGATTCATCCACTGCTTCCGGTTTGGGTACGTCTGGCATGTTCTTGAAAACACAAATTCATCCACACAGTTCTTGTCGAAGTGGTGACAAATGAGGCATATTCATACAGATCCAAAGATGAATCCCTGAATATGGACCATTCCACTGATTCAAAGCTGTACTGCAAGTGTTCCTACACCTCCGTTGACCATACCTTCCTGGTCATCATGATTGGTGCTGTGGTTCTCAGTCTCTGCCTGTATGGTGGGAGTAGATGTACAGCCGAGTGATCAGACCTGCCATAAGGGAGAGCCTGGGATGACACGAGAAGTGTTCTTGATGGTGTAACAATAGTCAAGTGTGTTGGTCCTGAATAGCTGAGTCAGATCTCCACCTACCTGCCTTTTCCCCATAACCCTACTATGCAAAAATCTATCCAACCTTGTCTTAAATATATTTAGTGAAGTAGCCTCCACTACTCCATTGGACAGAGAATTCCACAGATTCACCACTCTCTAGCAAAAGTAGTTCCTCCTCATATCTGTCCTAAATCTACTCCCCCAAATCTTGAGGCTATGTCCCCTCATTCTAGTCTCACCTACCAGTGGAAACAACTTTCCTGTGAACTGCTTTGGGAAGTTCCGAGGTGGTAAAAGGTACCACATACAATAAATGCCTATTTATCATTCTACAGGTGTCGAGGCTGCTATTCATCCATTGGCTTTGACAATGGGTGTCATTAGATTCTTTCACCAAGGTTGCACTATAACAGAATGAAATCTTGTTTCCCACCAAATGGCTATCAAGCTCCCTGGAAAGCAATCTGCTCAGGAAGCTCTGATCAATTGTCCTCTTCCTAACAGAGACCAAGTATTGGAAAACAGACAAATCAGTAAGGAATGAAAATATCTGAAAGGTCAACATGTAGACTAACTTAATCAAAAGGACTGAGATGAATAAATTATACATATTACATTCCAATCAATACAACAGATTTTCTCTAACATGACTTCTCCCTGTGCACTGCAGATTGTAAAAGCATCACACACAAAATGCTGGAGGAACTCAGCTCAGCATCTATGGAAATGAAAAAACAGTCAACTTTTTGGGCTAAGACGCTTCTTCAGGATTGGAAAATAAGGGAGAAGATGACAGGATAATAAGATGGAGGAAGGGGAAAGAGTACAAGCTAGAAAGTGAAAGGTCAAACAGGTGGTTGGGAGAGGATGGATGAAGTAAGAAGCTGGGAGGTGATAGGTGGAAAATGTAAAGGGTTGAAGAAAAAGAAGGAATCTGATAGGAGAGGAGAGTGAACCATGAATAAAAAGGAAAAAGGGGCACTGGGGGAGGTGATAGGCAGGTGAGGAGAAGAGGTAAGTGGCAAGAGTGGGGAAATGAAAAAAAGGGAAGCAGGAGAGGGAAAAAATTATCTGAAGTTGGAGAAATTGATGTCCTTGCAATCAGGTTGAAGGCTACCTAGATGGAGGTGTTGTTCCTCCAACCTGAGAGTGGCTTCATCGTGGCAGAAGAGGAGGCCATGGACCGACATATCAGAATGAGAATGAGGATAGGAATTTAAATGGTTGGCTCCAGGAAACTCTGCTCTTTGCAGATGGAGCAGAGGTACTCGACAAAGCGGTTCCCCAATCTATGTCTTGTCTGACCAATGTAGAGGAGGACACATTGGGAGCACCGAACCTAGGATTTGACCCCAACAAGTTTGCAGGTGAAGTGTTGCCTCACCAGGAAGGACTGTTTGGGGCCCTGAACAGAGATGTGGGAGGAGGTATGTAGGCAGGTGTAGCAGTTCGGTTACTTACAGGGATAAGTGCCATGAGGGAGATTAGTGGAGAGGGAAGAATGAACAAGGGCACCAAAAAGGGAGCGAGCACTGAGGAAAGTGGAGAGTGGGGCGGGGGAGGGGAAAATATGTTTGGTGGCATGGTCCTGTTGATGGGTGTAGTTGCAGAGATTGATATGTTGGCTGTGGAGGCTCATAGGGTGATAGCTGACGGCAGGAGGAACTCTATTCCTATTAGGGCTGGGGGAAGGTGGGATGAATGCAGATGTCTGGGAAATGGAGGAGATGCAGTAAGAGCAGCATCAATGATGAAGGAAGGGAAACCCTGTTCTTTGTAGAAGGAGGACATGTGCAATGTCCTAAAAAGGAAAGCCTCATTCTGGGAATGGATGAGGCAGAGGCATAGAAACTGAGAAAAGGGAATGGCATTTTTACAGGACAGAGGGTGATAAGAGGTATAGTCAAGCTAACCATGAGAATTAGTAGGTTTATACAAGATATCAGTAGGCAATGTATCTCCTGAGATGGAGATAGAGAGATCGAGGAAGAGGTGAAAGGTGTCAGAAATTTATTGTGAATTTAAGGGCAGGGCGGTAGTTGCATGAAGCAGCACCAATGCAATCTCAATGAGGTGCTGAAAGAGTTGGGGACCATTCCCAGAGAAGGCTTGGAACATGGGCTGATCCAAGTAGCCAACAGAAAGGCAGGCATTGCTGGGGCACATGCAGGTGCCTGTGGCTACGCCTTGATTTTGGAGAAAGTAGGAGGAGCCAAAAGAGAAATTATTATTTAGAGGAACAGTTGGATCAGACAAAAGAGGGTGGTCATGAATGGGAACTTGTTGGGTCTGTTGTCGAGAAAGAAGTGAAGAGCTTTAAGGTTTTCATGATGGAGGATGGGTTTGTATAGGGTGAAAATGAGGTGATCAGAGCCAAGGAAGTGGAAGTCATAGAGCAGATTGAAAGAATGTGAAGTGTTGTGGATGATAGTGGGAAGGGACTGCACCAAGAAGGTTAAAATAGTTTTGTGGTTTGCAGACATGAGTTCAGTGGGGCAGGAGGGGGCAGAAACAATGGACCTACCCAGATAAACAGATTTGTGAATCTTGGATAAAAGCATTCTGTGCTCACAAGTCTAAACCTTGCATAGATTTCAAATATCTGTATCCTACAGAATCATAAAGGAACAACAAAGCTATCAGTTCAATAAGCCTTTCACGATACCTCGTCACTACTTGCACTGAAGATAGACCTTGGCATTGCAGCAAAGCTTTGAGCTGGATTTGGTTCAAGGACCTCCTCATCCACTGCAACAACCACTCTTCAAACATTTTGCTTTGCCATTTATGTAACGCGTAATGTGGATTAATTACAGAATAATGGAATAGTGCTTTGTCCTGCTTCAGCTTTCCTAGACATGGGGTTGACAGAACTGAAGGTGGGGTTTGTTGTCACTACGCATGCTGTTCTAACATGGGATTTAAAATCCTGTGTATACTCTGAACTTGCCTCTAATAGAATTGTGCTTTGTCTGTATCAGATAACAGAATGAAACTCCCCATTTAGAGAACTTCATTGTGATGCTGTGAGGTTATAGCTTGACAGGATCAGATTATACATTTCCCCAGCTGAATATTATATGATAACTCTCCTGCCATACCCTGGCAAAATCTTATTACTTACACCAGGTCAGTAACTCAGTGCTTGACCTACTGAATATTTCAACTTTACTGGATTCTTAATGGTGCTTTTTTCATGTATGACATTTGGAAAAGTGCAGACATTTTCTTTTTATCTATGAACAGAAAAGTTTGTTCCAAAATAAAATAGAAGGCAGAATATGCAACCACTCTCTGCAGTGGTGTAACAGAGCAGAAGTTGCACATGGATATGCAACCAGCAAAGTGCAGAGAGTGAGCAGCTTCAAGTTCTGAGTTGTCTATCCTGAGCCCAGCACATTGATATAATCATAAAGAAGGCAAGCCAGTTTGTCTTCATTAAAAGGAGAAAATCTGCAGATGCTGGAAATCCATGCAATTTGACTGTACTTTATTCTCATAGATGTTGCCTGGTCTGCTGAGTTCCTCCAGCATTTTGTATGTGTAGCTGTACTTCATTAGGAGTTTGAGGAGATTTGGTAGGCTTAAGCATTTTGACAGGTTGCATCACCACTTGAAGCTCCAATGTACAAGATCAAAAAAAGCTGTAGCAGGTTGTAGTTTCAGCCAGCTCCAGCATGAGCTCTAGTCTCCCAACATTAAGGAGATCTTCAACAGGCGGTGCCTCCATCATTAAGGACCCTCACCATGCAGGACACGCCCTTTTCTCATTTCTACCATCCAGAACGAGGTACGGGAGCCTGAAGGCGTGCACTCAGCATTTTAGGAACAGCTTCTTCTGGTCCATGAACCCATGAATGATAACTCAGTACCTTGCTCTCCTTTTGCACTAATTTCTTTTTCATATATATTTCTTTTTGTAATTTGTAGTAATTTTAATGGATTTCACTGTACTGCTACTGCAGAGCCACAGAATTCACAACATACAGTATGTCAGTGATAATAAACCTGATTCTGATTCTAATGAAAGCCAGCATCGATGAAATATCTCTCACGCACAATATAATCTCGCAAGCAAAATATTGCTTGCATTTCCTGGTCTGGTGAATAAATCATGAAACGTAAATACATTTTTGATTGACAAAGAGTTGAAATAAAGAGCACATTGTGAGAAAGGTAGAGTGGGGAATGTGGGACAGTGAGAGAAGTATAATATTAAACAGGAGTGGGTTTAGGGGGAACAGCAGAGCAGGCTTCTGTTCCCATGTTTTCAGACATACTTAGTTGGTTTCTGAAGCACGTTGGATTAAAGTGAGGTGATGAAAGGTGTGGCAGGTGTCACAGTGACACTGCAGGAAGTGCAAGTCCAATAACATAGGATCATTTCTGAACTCTACTTCTGCTCGTGTGGAGTTTGTACACCCTGCCTGTGTGACCACATGCATTCCTCCCGGCTTCCTCCCACATCACAAAGGCCTGCCGCTTGGCAGAATAATTTAGTGAAATTATCCCACAGTTCACGTGGCTGATGGGAGAATAGAGAAGTTTTAAAAGAAAGATTACAGAGAAATAAATAGGGGAACTGGCCCAGGCTTGATAGGCTGATTGTATGCGTCAGAAGGAAAAATATGAAATACGAAAATTGCAAGCTCATTCTAGAAAAGGTGAAGCCGAGTTGGCTGATGCCTCAATCACTGTGTGACCTTTGGTGTCCTGGCAACTTCACACGTGTGAGATGAAGTACGAACAGGACTTTTTGTCGGTGGTCGTGTTGAAACTATGAACAGTTCCTGCCCAATGTTCAAAACGTGGAGGTTGGATCCACACTGGAGGTCAGATGGTGGAACATTTAAATCTCATTATTGTCATTATTTATAATCAGTTCCATTGGCTACAGAACACACCTTGGGGAATGGTTTCAGGATCTGATGCATGGAATCCCTTCTGTCTTGAAAGACATCTTTGAGTGGGTCAGCATTCAGTCAGGCCTCTGTATCCGGTACAGGACAGCGGAGAGCTCAAGCCATGGGGTGAATCATCTGGCCCCGTATTTAAGAGTGGTATAGTGGTATGACTAGTATATGTGTTGCATCACAACACCAGAGACCCACGTTCGGTCTTCGTATCTGTCTGTGTGGAGTTTGCATTTTCCCCCCATGACCCACATGATGCTCCACTTTCCTCCCACATCCCAAAGACATGCAGGTTCATAGGTTTGTTTATTTATTTATTATTTAACAATGCACCATCGAGTAGGCCTTGCCGGCCATTCGAGCAGCGCTGCTCCAGCAACCCCCTAACAACCCGAATTTAACCCTGACCAAGTCCCGGGGCAACTTACAACAACCAGTGAACCTACCCAGTATGCCTTTGGACTGTGGAAGGAAATCTGAACCCCCGGGGGAAGCCCACACATTCCATGGAGGGGATGTAAAACTCCTCACAGAGGACGCCGGGATTGAACACCGAACTCCGACACCCTAAGCTGTCAAAGTGTCGCGTTAACCGCTATGCACTGTGGCGCCCCACAGTATCTGGCCTGGTGCACAGGTGTGAAGGTGAGGAATAGGATCTAGGTAGACTGGATGAGATTGCAGGGATTAATGCACTATCAATGTGAATGGATGATCCTTGATTAGCGGGGACTTGGTGAGCCACGGGGCCTGTTTTCAGGCCGTGTCTCCCTCTGTCCACGTCTGTGTTTATTTGTCACATAGGCTGACAATTCTGGTACTAAAACACAAGTTGAAAGTGAATCTTAGTAGCAAAAGCAATGAAATTCAATTTTCAGAGCCTAAATCAAAAGGAAATGTAAATGCAGATTAAGCAGGCCATGAGTTTGAAAAATGTGGTTTTGCCTGTAGGGATATTTCCTCTGTTATGCTTATGAATGTTCAAAGCATGAAGAATATCCCTACTTTATCTGTCAGAACTTAGTATACGTCAAAGCTCAGAATGCAAGAAATTATCCATACAATCTTTTCCATTAATGGTGGCCTTGTGGGTTTTAGTCCAGTTAACAGCTGTCTTGGGATTAATTATCCTTATGTCCTATTCTTTCATCAAATTCAGTAACCAAGGCTATAAAAAGAGACCATAAAGAGCTGCCACAATGCTGACAACTTTATGTGCAAATTCTCCTGGAAAGTCATTACTGTAAGTTACAGAGATCTGCAGCTAATGGCGTTACCACTCTCTGCATCCTACTTCCACATTCTCCAGTGACACTCCGTGTGACACAATTTTTTGGCTGTTGCATCCTTTCTCCAGTAGTTCTTCAGTTCAATGGTGGTTTATTATCATTTTAAATTGTTGCTTAAAATAACAGATCTTCCTTGACTGCATAAGAGTAGAATGAGAGACTAACCATTGAACAGTATTAATAACACTAGCTTGTCAAAAATTAGTCTAGAATTAAGCTGGTCATTTTATTCCCTGAATGTGAAAACATTCATTGTAAAGGATAATATTTTTTCCTGAAGTAAATTGAATAAATAAACTACTTTTACCTGATTTATTCTTATTTACCTCAGGACGTTCCGGGTTAATGAATTATTGCTGTTAAGTGCTATAACCAGCAATCAGAATCAGAGTCAGGATTAATATCACTGGCATATGTTGCGAAATTTGTTGTTTCGTGGCAGCAGTACAACGTTATACATAAAAAAAGAGATAAAACCGTGTACTACAGTAAGTGTGTGTAAATAAAATAGTTAAATTAGCGTGAAAATAAAAAATAGAAAGTAGCGAGATAGCATTCATGGATTCAAAGTCCACTCAGAAATTGGATGGCAGTCATATAGTGGCTTTCCAGGGTGAGCTTCAAATGGATGGAAAGTTTTATCAATACCAGGCAATTAACTTATCACTGTAGGTACCCACTCGCATTCAAAGAATCATTGAAGTTAATGGTTCAGATGGGTGTCATGTGCAATACTAACTGAAAACTGGGACCAATGTAAAACCAAGTTGGAAGATTCCTTATACCTCGGAGAGTCATGTTATCATACAGTACACAAACCAGCCCTTCGGCCCAACCACTCCATGCCAACCCTCAAGTGCCTGTCTATATTAATCCCAGTTACCAGTATTTGGTCTATAGCCTCTGTTAGGAAGAAGCAAGTTCATAGTTTGATAAGTGAGACAGAAGACACTCATTAAGAATAAGCACATTAATTATTTATTGACAGAAACAGTAAAACGGTCAACCAAATAACTAAGCCACCCTAAGTTACACAAACTATGATACTAAAATTCCACAAGCAGAGGGTGTGCGGGTTCCTTTACATGTGCAGCATACTTTCCCCAACGGTTCTTCAGCACTGATCACAACCTCAGCCTGAGGTGGGCCGTGGGGAAGAAAGAAAAGAGGCTGAGCCTCCTGCATGTGCTACTCTTATACCACGGGGGAGTCTGAAACCGGACACCAGTGCCATGGCACTCAAGGCAACTGATGTGTAAGAGCTGCTGCATTCTTCAAACGGGCCACTCAATGACTTTTGACTGACCCACCACATAACAGGCCCCTATGCCTTGGTGGTTCAAGTGTCCATCCAGATAGATGATGCACTGCTTTACACTCGTACTTCAAGCTGAAGTCTCCCTGACAGTTTGGGTACATTTATATATATGCATGTATATATGCATGGGTGTATGGGGTGTCAGGGAGGGGTAGCACCTCTGATGGGGGAACATGTCGTGTCCTTTTCAAGGCGGTTAGTCCACCTTTGGTCCCCACCTGGCACTCAGCACTCACCTGTGGCTCCCCGTAGCTGTTTGCATGCGTCAGCGGCCACACCCCGGGCAACGGCTTCGACAAGCCGGCTAAACCAGGTGAGAGTAGCCGACGGGCCTCAAACCCTCGGTGAGATAGGGAGTTGTCTATCCCAGCATGTGAAGACAGACTCCGGCGGATTGAGCGGACGAGACCAGCGGAAGGTCCAACAGTCAAGAAGGCAGTCTCTGCAAGCGTCGTGGAACGTGTAGAGCAGGACAAGACACAGAAGACGTCCTGGTCATCCACTGCGCCTAGTCCCATCTCCAGCCGTCTAGACTCTGTCTTGCCACTGGATCCAGATGGGAATTGGGAAGAGAGAGTGAGACTGACGCTGCACAACTCTCCCTCACTTAAATCCAAATCACGCGCTAGTCTCGACACCATCATTATGGTGTCAAGGTCCTCTTCGACGTCAACGATGGACGAACAACAATAACAACAACAACAACAACAACATATATGCAAACAAGGAAATTACGTATTTCAAAAAGACTTGGAGAATTAGTGCTCAGCAGTCAAAGGAACCATCATAACAAGAAGCCAACCGTCACAGGTGATTGACATAATGAGTACAGTGAGACAGTACTCTTCTCTGCCATAACTTCCCTCAGATGTTAAGGGAAAACTAAAAGAGAATACTATCACATAACCGCTAACATTTTAGAGATAAAAGACAAATCCAGAAGTTCCCAAAGTGACAGGTTATTGTTTCATGTGGAGACCTTTTTATTGAGATCAAAGCTAGAAACTGAGTAAATTTCTTTAAACAGTGGGTGAGAATAAAGAAATACCCTGAACAAGATGCCAAGATCTGTAGTCAAATATATTAATTACAGGTAGAAAGTGGAAGATTTAACAGTTGGTGAATAAAGCTACAAAAATTTGAAAGATTAAAATAACATTGCTCAGACAGGTTCTTTGGAACATTTTTTCCATTTACAATCTTCATAGTCTCTGTCTCAGGTTCTGAGTGTTGTAGGCAAAGTTATTTCACAGTTCACAATGTGATGTTTTCATACAATTGGATTATTACCACTTTATCAACTGCTAGATCCAGTATGAAAACAAAAGACTGTAGACCATGTTGGTCCTTTGCAAATATGCAGATATAAAATTTGGCTGCAGAAGCCCAACAGAGACATTCTTCAGATGCAGCTAGAAACTGCAAGCTATTCTACATTGAGAATAACATCTGATAAAGCTGTGTCTTAGCATGGATGCACTGACTTCGACGAGATATGTGAATCATAAGAGGTATAAGTGTAGGGTAACATAACTGGTGGAAATGTACATAATTCACAATCACTGACATTGAGTTGAGGTTTGACATGAAGAAACTGTCTGACATGCTGGTCTACCTACATGAAGTTTTTACCACACTTTGTGTTCAGTGTTTTGAGTACAATAAATGAGTTGTTATGGCTTTTTTAAAACATTAAACACCTCTTCCATTTTATTTGCAGAAATCTATATTTGTGACTCTGATCCCCTAGGACTAATCCAGAGTTATTGAACATGTTGGCCAATGCAGTCACTTTGAAACTGCCGGAGTTTTGGGAGCAAAATGCTGGCGTTTGGCTTGTACAGGCCAAGGTCCAATTCGCGCTGTGAGAAATCTTCACCGACAACACCAAATATTTCGATATGGTGGTGCAACTCACCACTCTATGGCTGAAAGAGTGGTGATTCTACTAGAATACCCGCCCGAACATGATAAATACTGATCGCTGAAAACTCAGACTTCGGTCAATGGGAACTGTGCCAAGCAGTTGTTCTGCTTGCCCAGCCTCAGTGATGCTAAGCCACCGGAGCTAATGCACCATGCCCTGTCTCTCCTGGGAAATCTCTGTTTTATTTTCAAAGAACTTTTCATGCAGCAAATGCCTGATCCAGTTTGCATAGCCCTCGCTAATGAACCTGTGAAAGACCATAGGGAGCTTGCTAAAATGGCTGATGGTCTACACTCAGTCGGGCAGCGGTGCATCATTCCTCCTCCTTTCTCTAACCTCAATAAGGCCGGTCAGCAAGGCCCCCAATATAAGGACGTAAATAGATGACCCAGGACCTGCGTTCTTACCACACTCACATCGGTATGAGCACTAGGAAGTGCCGACTGCCTTGCTGCTTTAACAGTTCCAACGCAGTGGGACATCAGAGGTCTGTGAACACCATGGGTTCCAGCTGCCAGGGCTGTGTGCTGGTCATTACAGACAGCTTTTCAGGGTGACGCTTCCTGTGTGACATGGGTGCCCGAGTGAGAGTGCTGCCAGAATTGCCTATTGATGAGAAGGTAAAGAGCAATTAAGTCTCTTGTCCCTCATTGTATGCCGATCGAGCAGCTGCTGGGCTTCACCCCTCTATATGGTCCCTAAGTCCGATGGTGGTTGCTGCCCAAGTGGTTATTACCAAAGCCTTAACGAGGCCACCACTGCCTCTCATTCCCCAGCCCCACACATCCGTGGATTTTCAGTAAATTTAGCCAGAAAATTATTTTTTTCTGAAGTTGATCTAGTTAGGGGTACCATCAGGTGCATGTGTCCTCTGAGGACATTCCCAAAACAGCTGTGATAACCCCGTTTGACCTCTTTGAGTTTCTGTGCATGCCGCTCTGGCTGAAAGATGCAGCATAGGCTTTGCAACAGCTGATGGACTCTGTATAAAAGATTTTCTTTCAGTTTACCTGGATGGCATACTGCTCACTAGTGTGTCCAAATCCGAACCAGTATCTCATCCCTGAAAACTTTTGCTGCCAGTCTGGGTTGTCAACATTGACTTTCTCGGCCATCACATCTCCTCAGTAGGTGCAAAACCCCTCCCATCAAAAGTAACCGTTATTATCAATTTCCATCACCCCGCACTACTAAAAAACTATAGGACTCTTTAGGCATTGCCAATTTCTATCAACGGTTCATTCCATGAGCTGCTGTATTTATGCTCCCCCTGTATAGTGTGCTTAAAGAAAATACCCCTAATCACAAGTTCTGACGAAGGGTCTCAACCTGAAACGTCTACTGTACCTCTTCCTAGAGATGCTGCCTGGCCTGCTGCGTTCACCAGCAACTTTGATGTGTGTTACCCTAATCACATGATTGACTGGTCAGCGGACATGATCAGGGCATATGATGATACCAAACAAGCTCTTTGCAATACAACACCCACTCCCCAATGTCCCTATAGACATTACTGCTAATACCTACTGATGTGGGTGCTGTGCATGAACTATTGGTCAGAGGCCTGTGGCAGCCACTCACCTTCTTCATTCAACAGCTCCGTCCCACTGAAGCAAGTACAGTACATTTGACTGTGAGCTTCTTTGTCTCTATCTGTTGTCCACCATTTTCGTTTTCTTCTAGAGGGTCACCATTTCACAGTGTTTGTTGGCCACAAACCCCTTGTGCATGTGATGCCCAAAATATCAGACCCTTGGTTTGCATGGCAACAATCCCAACTGGCCTACATATCAGAGTTCATGGCTAAGCCTGAAGGCACACACTCAGCGATTCAGGAACAGCTTCTTCCCCT
This sequence comes from Mobula hypostoma, assembly GCF_963921235.1. NCBI lineage: Eukaryota > Metazoa > Chordata > Chondrichthyes > Myliobatiformes > Myliobatidae > Mobula > Mobula hypostoma. The sequence continues at coordinate 126,597,501 of NC_086099.1, read as the reverse complement.
CTGACAGCCGAATCCTAAATGGACATTGAACCCTTGGACAATGCCTCGCTTTTTTAATATACACTATTTCTGTTTTTTTGTTTTTTAATCTATTCAGTATACGTATACTGTAAATGACTATTTTATTTATTTATTTATTTATTTTTCTCTCTTCTATATTATGTATTGCATTGAACTGCTGGTGCTAAGTTAACAAATTTCACGTCACATGCTGGTGATAATAAACCTGATTCTGATTCTGATTAATATACAACATATCATGGCGAAAATGATGCCATGACTGCTTGCCTCTCACAGCGAGCCATTGAGGTCATACACATAGGGGTTGTCTATGCTGGCATGGCAGCCATCCAAGCTAGTGACCCAGCAGTCCAGGCTTACCGAACATCAGTTATGGGCCTGTGGTTGGCTTACGATAAGTTCAGGAAAGCTGGGGTTTCCCTCCTGAGCAGATGCTCTCACCCCATACTGGAGGCGGACTGCTTTTGTCTCCGCACATGGTCTCTCGTATCTGGGCTGGAAAGCCTCACAGAAACTGATTGTACTAAAGTTTGTGTGGCATGGCTTTAGAAGGGATGTGTGTGATTGGACTGCAGCCTATGTGGAGTACCAGTGGGCAACAGTGAACTGTCATGTTCAGGTGCCATTGGCACCTTTTGAGTTCCCCGAGTGGTGGATTGACCATGTCAATGTGGATCTTGTTGTTCCTCCCCCTGCAGTTTAACGAACCTCCTGACTAAGGTTGACAGAACCACCAGGGAGCCAGAGGTTATCCCCCTAGCGTCAACAACAGCCACAGACATGGCTCCAGCGTTCATCACCACCTGGTTTGCTCAGTTTGGCACCCCATCTCACATTTCCTCTGACTGCTGTCCCCAGTTCATATCAGACCTCTGGATTGTGATTGTAGCCCAGAGCCTCAGCATTGGGCTACATCACACCACAGCATATCATCCACACGTGGCCGGCTTCACCATTCCTTAAGGACAGCTCTGAGGGCTTCCCTGACCGAAGAGTGTTGGCATGATCATCTCCCATGAGTCCTGCTGTCGGCCGTGTCTGAGTTGGTATATGGACAGCTGTTACGAGTGCCAGGTGATTTTATTCCTGATGCCTCAACTGCCAGGTTGGCCTCTCGATAGCGTTCCACCACGCTCAGTAAATTCAATTCCTCTTTGCTTATTCCCACCTCCCACCATGGTGTACAGCACGCCTGGGTTCCTGTTGACCCACATTCCACCTCGTTTGTATGGTCCACCATGACGCACACCAACATCCCCTAAGGCCACCTGATGATGGCCTGTTCCACATTTTAGAATGGGGAGAAAAGTCTTTGATCATAGATAAAAGGGTAAACCTGAATGTTTTTCAGTGGATCATCTTAAACCAGCCCACCAGATTTAGAGGATTCAATTACCATGTCCCCAGTGTCATGACATGATCGTGAATGTGACAACTCACCTCTGGATAAGCCAGGAACCTTCTGTTACTCTATCCATGAAACATAGGATGCAAGCGAGACTGCTCGTCTGATCTCCAGAGAGGTTCACAGTGCCGGTTTTAGTTAATTCCGGGAGGGGGGGGGTGGTTTGCAGGGTGACATAATGGGAGAAATTTACATAATTCACAACCACCAACATTAAGTTGGGGTTCCCTTTAAGAGGCTGGTCTGATGTGATGAGGTAATTATGTAAAATATATAACCATGCATTATTTTCAGTGTTTGGGGTACAATAAATGAGTTCTTAAGGCATTCATTAAACATAAAATGCCTCTGCTGTTATTATTTGTGAAAATCTACACAAGTGATATCAACATTATGTTGCTGATGAAAGTCCCATGCACTGCTTCAGTTGTCTCATGCGAGAGAAAGAGGAGAGGCATATGAGATGAGGACAGCTGGCAAGCATCAAGGAATGGGGAAAAAGGTGTTCCAAATTTGATCCTTTCAGTATCAGCTGATCAGAAACAAGTGATGCAAGTAGATTGAAGCCATCCTGTCAAGCTATATGAGCATAGGTTGTTATTGTGTACTGCCAAACAATGTGGATATCGATTTTGAAGTAAGATGACATTAAATAATACTCACAGTGATAGAGAACGATACATGGGAAAGGTGATTCCCTTTTGCACACAGCTTCCATCAATCTTCAGGGTGAGAGGTCTTCTTCACCAAATGCACAACACTCAACACTGCTGACAAATATTTTCTGATGCGTTCAGCTGAATCAGGGAGTGGAAATGGGTTATATCTGCTATGTCTCAGCCTGATCTATTAAGTCTCACTTGACACAAAGGACGGTGACAATGAAGATAAAGCAGTCAGTGTGAGTGAGAATGCTCGCACAAGGCAATCAGAGTAAATGGAAAATTGGCTCCCAAGGCTGATAAAACAGGGATAGTGTGAGGTTCATTATAAATGATGACAGAGGATGAGCAGGCTGAGACGGAGTAGGAAAGGTGATCCAAAACAGTCCACGTGAGTTTAGTATGAATCTCGATGGAGAATATTCAGTGTGAATAATGACATGGTCAAGCTATCATGAATACAAAAATATATGCAAGTTGCTCCCTGAGAATGTGGGAGTGGTTGGTCAATAAAAATGAGTTTAGATGGCCAATGGGAATGAGAGTGCGGATGGCCAATGGGAATGAGAGTGCGGATGGCCAATGGGAATGAGAGTGTGGATCGTCAATGGAATTGAGCGTGTGGATGGTCCATTGGAATATGGGTGGATGGTCAATGAAATTGTGATTGTGAATGGTCACTTATTTGGACTCATGTGAGAACTGAGGCTGAGAGCATAAATTAACATATGCAAATATTGAACATCTGATGTCCGGATGAACGTAGATGTTGGTACATGAGAGTGTCTGTGTCTGTCTGTCTGTCTCTGTCTTCGTTTCCGTTTCTCTCGATGTCTGAGAGTAGAACGTCTGTTATGAATGTTTGCGTGCTGATTCAGGACAGTTAGTGTAATTGATCTGATCAACCAATTCCTTTTTCTTCATTACCCCTCTGAGCTACAATGTAAATATACAATGGTGGAAACGCACTTTGACAGGAACCTAAGTTGATTGAAGTCAACACTAAAGGACAAACAGGTGCAATTGTTTGAAGCAATTAAGTATTTTTAAGTAAAATCAATTTATTAAATCTATGCAATAACTTTGTACATGCTTTTCTATCGTGTAGCCATTCCTGTGGCTGGCTGCACCATACCAAAACTAACATTAGACCATAAGACAATAAAAGCAGATTTAGGTTAGCAGCATGCTAACAGTTCTGCAGATATGTTCCCATGAGATGGCTTGCAGTGTTTTGTGCTCTGCCTCTGGATTCCAACAGCTGTGAAACTTGACCCTGAGGCTTGCCTAGAAGGTTTGGTGCTTTTTCAATTCAGCTGCAATCCTGATGTTTAAGGTGAGTAGCAATGCAGAGACCAGTTGCAGGAAGTTTGCTGCTTCATGGGACTGAAAATTTTTCTTGATCCTTTCTCATTTGTAAACAATGAAACAAAATTCCTACGAATTTCTAGCAACACACATCAAAGTTGCTGGTGAACACAGCAGGCCAGGCAGCATCTCTAGGAAGAGGTACAGTCGACGTTTCAGGCCGAGACCCTTCGTCAGGACTAACTGAAGGAAGAGTGAGTAAGGGATTTGAAGGTTGGAGGGGGAGGGGGAGATCCAAAATGATAGGAGAAGACAGGAGGGGGAGGAATAGAGCCAAGAGCTGGACAGGTGATTGGCAAAGGGGATATGAGAGGATCATGGGACAGGAGGCCCAGGGAGAAAGACAAAGGTGGGGGGGGAATCCAGAGGATGGGCAAGGGGTATAGTCAGAGGGACAGAGGGAGAAAAAGGAGAATAAGAGAAAGAATGTGTGTATAAAAATAAATAACAGATAGGGTACGAGGGGGAGGTGGGGCATTAGTGGAAGTTAGAGAAGTCAATGTTCATGCCATCAGGTTGGAAGCTACCCAGACGGAATATAAGGTGTTGTTCCTCCAACCTGAGTCTGGCTTCATCTTTACAGTAGAGGAGGCTGTGGATAGACATGTCAGAATGGGAAAGGGATGTGAAATTAAAATGTGTGGCCACTGGGAGATCCTGCTTTCTCTGGCGGACAGAGCGTAGGTGTTCAGCAAAGCGGTCTCCCAGTCTGTGTCGGGTCTCGCCAATATATAAAAGAACACATCGGGAGCACCGGACGCAGTATATCAGCCCAGCCGACTCACAGGTGAAGTGTCGCCTCACCTGGAAGGACTGTCTGGGGCCCTGAAAGGTGGTAAGGGAGGAAGTGTAAGGGCATGTGTTGCACTTGTTCCACTTACAAGGTTAAGTGCCAGGAGGGAGATCAGTGGAGAGGGTTGGGGGGGGGACGAATGGACAAGGGAGTCGCGTGGGGAGCGATTCCTGCAGAAAGCAGAAGGGGGCGGGGAGGAAAAGATGTGCTTGGTGGTGAGATCCCGTTGGAGGTGGCGGAAGTTACGGAGAATAATATGTTGGACCCGGAGGCTGGTGGGGTGGTAGGTGAGGACCAGAGGAACCCTATTCCTAGTGGGGTGGCAGGAGGATGGAGTGAGAGCAGATGTGCGTGAAATGGGGCAGATGCGTTTGAGAGCAGACTTGATGGTGGAGGAAGGGAAGCCCCTTTCTTTAAAAAAGGAGGACATCTCCCTCGTCCTGGAATGAAAAGCCTCATCTTGAGGAATTGCGAGAAGGGGATGGCATTTTTGCAAGAGACAGAGTGAGAAGAGGAATAGTCCAGATAGCTGTGAGAGTCAGTAGGCTTATAGTAGACATCAGTGGATAAGCTGTCTCCAGAGACAGAGACAGAAAGATCTAGAAAGGGGAGGGAGGTGTCGGAAATGGACCAGGTAAACTTGAGGGCAGGGTGAAAGTTGGAGGCAAAGTTAATAAAGTCAATGAGCTCTGCATGCGTGCAGGAAGCAGCGCCAATGCAGTCGTCGATGTAGCGAAGGAAAAGTGCGGGACAGATACCAGAATATGTACGGAACATAGATTGTTCCACAAAGCCAACAAAAAGGCAGGCATAGCTAGGACCCATACGGGTGCCCATTGCTACACCTTTAGTTTGGAGGAAGTGGGAGGAGCCAAAGGAGAAATTATTAAGAGTAAGGACTAATTCCGCTAGACGGAGCAGAGTGGTGGTAGAGGGGAACTGATTAGGTCTGGAATCCAAGAAGAAGCGGAGAGCTTTGAGACCTTCCTGATGGGGGATGGAAGTATATAGGGACTGGACATCCCTGGTGAAAATAAAGCAGTGGAGGCCAGGGAACTTAAAATCATCAGAAAGTTTAAGAGCGTGAGAAGTGTCACGAACATAGGTAGGAAGGGATTGAACAAGGGGGGATAAAACCGTGTCAAGGTATACAGAAACGAGTTCGGTGGGGCAGGAGCAAACTGAGACAACAGGTCTGCCAGGACAGGCAGGTTTGTGGATCTTGGGTAGGAGGTAGAAACGGGAAGTGCGGGGTGTGGGAACTATAAGGTTGGTAGCAGTGGATGGGAGATCCCCTGAGCGGATAAAGTCAGTGATGGTGTGGGAGACAATGGCCTGGTGCTCCTTAGTGGGGTCACGATCAAGGGTTAAATAAGAGGAGGTATCCACGAGTCGTCGCTGTGCCTCGGCAAGGTAGAGGTCAGTACACCAGACTACAATAGTACCCCCCCTTATCGGCGGGTTTAATAGTAGGGTTAGGATTAGTGCCGAGGGAGTGGAGAGCAAAGCGTTCGGAAGGAGTGAGGTTGGAATGGGAACAAGATGCGGTGAAGTCGACACGGTTGATGTCCCGTCGGCAGTTAGCAATAAAGAGATCCAGAGCAGGCAGAAGACCTACGAATTTCCTTCTGTTCATTACTCTTTTTTCTCAGGCGTTTCATCTCCTATAGTAACCTTGGTTCAAGGCAGAATCCACACCTTTAGAATTCCCTTACGTTTATTTACTTGCTTCCTGTTTCGATCATTGTGAATGTGATTAAAGTCTCTTCTTCATATCTTTGATCTTTTCTTCCAGCTTCCTCACAAAATTTTATGCATGCTATTTTCTCTGCTAATGCCTTACCTCTATTTTCTCTTTGATCTCTAACTATATTGATCCTCGCCGCACTTTCCTTTTATGTCTTCACAGCATGCTTTTCCTTACTTTCCTTTCCTCCATTCTTATGAATTCAATTCTTCCTATAAATAACAAAACCTAATAACTTTCCCTCCTGCCTAGTTTACAGCTAGAAATTTTTTGCTGCTCAAAAATCGATTGCTTCCTGTGATAGAATTGCTGCTAAATCTTCAGTTTAACTCCCACATTCTCTGCATTGCAATAAATGAATTCTATGGATTTTTGGTTGCTATTTAAAGCTATCTCATTTCCGTTGATTTTTATTTCATACAATTTGTCACATCCTTTCATCATATTTTGTATCTGCTTAGAAATTTCAAATTAACTTTTCTCCTTTGTTTTCTCTATTGCTTGCTCGTGCAATGGTGCACTTCTATCTTGCTAATAGTTATTTATGTTACATCTGAGTGGTTTTATGTTCCTTGCCTCTTTCATTCATTCAACCGACACTTCTTTCTTATTTATCTATTTTTCCCAGCTGATTAGCTCCAGATAACTACTTCATGTTTATAATCATCATCATCATCATCATCATTATTATTATGTCATGCGTGGGGAGTCATGGTGATCATGATATTTCTTGGCAAATTTTTCTACAGAAGTGGTTTGTCATCGGTTCTTCTGGGCAGTGTCTTTACAAGATGGGTGGCCACAGCCATTATCAATACTCTTCAGAGATCGTCTGCATGTGTCAGTGGTCGCATAACCAGGACTTGTGATCTGCACCAGCTGCTCATACAGCAATCTACCACCTGCTCCCATGGCTTCACATGACCCTGATCTGGTGGGCTGGGCAGGGGGTGCTAAGTAGGTGCTACACCTTGCCCAAGGGTGACCTGCAGGGCTAGCAGACAGAAGGAGCGCCTTACACCTCCTTTGCTACATACGCATCCCCACCCATCCACCCATGTGTTTCTACAAGCCACACATTATCACAGCCTCTACCTATTTATCTGCAGCCATGAGGTAGCTAGCAGGTTCACACAGCCAATCACATCCGTGAGAAGGGTTTCTAGTAATGAGGTAACAATATTTTGATTACATGTATTAAATATATTTTTAGATCAATATTTTGCATCAAGTGTGCGGTTAGTCCAGGACATCAGGGAGAGTGGGTGTTTTTTATTGTAAAGATTCCCCAGATGGTACAGTATTCACTTGGATGTTCCAGATTATATTCTTGGCTATTGACTTTTTCTTTCTGAGTGATACCTCTATTGAACAACCTTGAAATGGTCTATTATGCAAAAGATGGCGTGTAGTGCTAATGCCCATAGCAAGCCACATGGCAGTGATTGGGAAATACTCTGGGCAACTGAACTCAATAACCAAACGACTGTAGATGCCAGAACTGAGGTTAGGCTCATAATGCAAAATGTAATTATCCTCTGCAGTGCAGAGGGGAATCCAAGCTGATCGGTTCTTACTGGAAATGCTATTCTAGTTTCTAAATGAAGTACTTTCGAAACAAATTGGCCATTCTATCTGTACTATGTCACCATGCGCATCTGAAACCAAGCTTGGAGCAATTTGTTGGCTTATCGGTTGTCTGGTAAAAAGCAGCAGGGTGCATGCAGCGTATTTGCATTTTGAAACTGAATCATACCTGCTTAAAGACCTCAGTTTGCCTGCTTGAATCTTATGGGCATTTGGCAAGAAAACTGTGGGTGGTCTGTATCAGCCTGTAAATTGCTTTTGTGGGGTCGCTTTTAGCTCGCTAACACCAGATGAATGAAATGAGGTTTGGCACAACCAATCTTTGTCCCCATCTTAGTGCAGTAACTTTTCACTCTTTATTTCTGACTAAGAACAACTCAAACAGCACTGGGAATCTATGGTAAATTTGTATCTACTGTACTGTGCAAAAGTCTTATGCACATATATTGTATGTAGTTAAAATGTCTAAGACTTTTGCACAGTACTGTAGTAATTTTATGTATTGCACTGTACTGCTACTGCAAAAAAAAACAAATTTCATGACATATGTGAGTGATTCTGATATGGGTCTCTATTGTGGACCGAGAGAGGGAAGGGGCAGGGAGAGCAGAGAGAGCAGGAAGCACCAGGGTGACATTCTGTAATGATCAATAATCCAATTGTTTGGAATCGAATTACCTTGCCTGGTGTCCCAGGGCTGGATGTGTCTGAACCCGCGCTATCCCCCTCCCCTGTGGTCCCTCTCTACCACCTGTGCCACACTCCTCCTGTGGTGCTCCACTCTTGCCATTCCCAAAACCCTTTACACCACCATATTTACAAACCCGCTCTCTGTTCCACATTGACAAATGCAGAACTCAACACAAATCTTACCTACCTTAGCTATATATCTATCTAAGACTTTTGCACAGTCCTGTCCATATGTAAATCATGTGTGTAAGAGATATCATGATGTCATCGTGTAACATGAGCATACTTATTAATTTCCGTATTTAGCAATAAAGTACTCAGGTATGTTTTTAAGCCTCCAGAATCACCTTGAGATTGTTACAGATATTACTTGCTGACAACATAAGATTGACTTATAGGTCAGCACTAAATAGGCTACAAGTTCCTATATCAGTCATTCCATCCAGGAATGATCTGTAGGCTTTTGGCTGGCACCTTGATCAACTTTATTATTGGGCATAACTAGCCCAACGAGCTTAATATTTCTGTTGAAATAATGCACTACAAAGCAGGTGCACACGAGGGCAAGTATGTGAACAGACCCCTCAGCAAGCTGTAGATAAATCAACCTAGACCAGAGCCATTAATCACAGCTTCTTTCTAGCTCAAATAATGTTAATTAATTTCCATTAGCCAGATAACAAATCACCTTAAGTCGACAATTTTCCGTCTGTAAAGAAGAGCTCAGATATGTTCAATAGTATCCATTGCCAAGCAGTGAAATGCCCGACTAGATATCTGATACAATCTACCAAACTATAATCACTACCTGAGTATAGCAACACACACACGCAAAATGCTGCAGAAACTCAGCAGGTCAGGCTGCATCTGTGGAAATGAATAAACAGTCGGCATTTCGGAATAAGACCCTTCTTCAGGATCCTTCTTGAATTCTGAAGAAGGATCTTGGCCTGAAATGTTGACTGTTTATTCATTTCCATAGATGTTGCCTTACCTGCTGAGTTCCTCTGGCATTTTGAGCGCGTTGCTTTGGATTTCAAACATCTGCAGACTTCCTTGGGTTTCTGAGCATTGCAACATTATGACCATTTGGAGCACTTTCCACTACAATGGACTTCTTTCTGATTCAAAGTGTGTTCTTTCTTGTATAATTTATGTTTGACCTGTGAAAATTGTATATGATGTCACGTACCTGAGATGCTGCGGCAAGTAAGTTTTTCATTGCGCCTGTGCATACATATGACAATAAAGTCCCAATGTGGCCTTCTATATATTGGCGAGACCCGACGCAGACTGGGAGATCGTTCTGCTGAACACCTACGCTCTGTCCGCCAGAGAAAGCAGGATCTCCCAGTGGCCACACATTTTAATTCCACATCCCATTCCCATTCTGATATGTCTATCCACAGCCTCCTCTACTGTAAAGATGAAGCCACACTCAGGTTGGAGGAACAACACCTTATATTCCGTCTGGGTAGCCTCCAACCTGATGGCATGAACATCGACTTCTCTAACTTCTGCTAATGCCCCACCTCCCCCTTGTACCCCATCCATTATATATTTATATACACACATTCTTTCTCTCACTCTCCTTTTTCTCCCTCTGTCCCTCTGAATATACCCCTTGCCCATCCTCTGGGTTCCCCCCCCTCTTTTCCTTCTCTCTGGGCCTCCTGTCCCATGACCCTCTCATATCCCTTTTGCCAATCACCTGTCCAGCTCTTGGCTCCATCCCTCCCCCTCCTGTCTTCTCCTAAAATTTTGGATCTCCCCCTCCCTCTCCCACTTTCAAATCTCTTCCTAGCTCTTCCTTCAGTTAGTCCTGATGAAGGGTCTCGGCCCGAAAGGTCGACTGTACCTCTTTCTAGAGATGCTGCCTGGCCTGCTGCGTTCACCAGCAACTTTGATGTGTGTTGCTTGAATTTCCAGCATCTGCAGAATTCCTCATGTTTACGACAATAAAGTCCACGTTGGCTTTGACATTGAAAAGAAAGAAAAATAGATTAGAAAGTGGTTCAATCCTTTCACATGCATTGAATGATTGGGAGTTTATAGAGCACAGGTTCTGGTTGCGGTGTGGTTACAGTTCCCACACTAAAGATGGCATGAACCCAGTGAAGAACCTTATGTTCATTTTCCAATTCAACCAGCAGGGTGGGGGGAAAGAGGGAGGTGATATCTTCTGTCACAAATTAAAGTCAATGAAATTAATTGAAAAACACCCCCCTTTCTTGAAAAGTTGTAGGGTAAGCTGAGACTACAAAGCTAGAGAGAGCAGCAGACTCAGAGGGTTATGGGAACAAGAATAAGAACAGGAACATCAAACATTACTGAGCAGAAACCAGCATGAGCTAAGGGGCACTGCCTGAACATAACCGGGGATGGGTATTGACAGCAGAGTTTTGGATAAGATGCATCACATGCAATTAGTGTATGTACTGCTTATATTATATGTAATATACATTACATACAGTTGCTAGCTCTCCCCTCTGCTTGTGACCCAACCCAATAGGTTTTGAGAAATGGCTGAACAGTTTATATGATAGAGGAACTGTACCAAGAGTAGATCCAGTGTATAACTCCTTGCAACTTGTTTATCATCTAGTTCCCATTTATCACTAACGTTGTCCATGAAGACATTGTTTGGCTTGAAACCAAGGTTTATAAAATTAGCTTTCATTGGTCCATTGCACCTAACCCCATAGCATATTATTTCCATATTCTTGGGCTATGTCAGATATAAAAAGTAAGTTCAAAAAGTCAAGACAAGCATTGTTTACTGTTTCAAATGCCCAGAGGGGACGAAATAGGAACAACTGCTGACTGACATTTTTAGCCACTTGTGAAGATAACATATCCTCTGTCTTTGAAGTGGGATTAGTATGCAGAAACAAATCTAATATTTATAAACCTACGCATATAAATAGTTCTAAATATAAAAACCTGTGCTTCTAAAAGACTGTTCATATGCCAAGGCAAATGTCAGTGTCCAACCATCTCAGACACAGGACTTTATTGGATCTTGACTTAAATCAAGGTCAGAGGAGTGGAGTTTAATTGATTCTTTTGGTTTTCTGTTACATTTGAAACGAAGCATGAACAACGTTTGAATGAGTAAATAACTTCCAGCAAGACAAATGCAGGCACCTTCTGATGAGCTGAAACACTAACTCTTTCTCGAACCACAGATGCGTCCTGACTTGCTGGGTGTTTCTAGCATTTTCTGTTTCAAGTTCAGGTTTCCGGTATCTTTAGTTTCTTTACATCTTCATGAAACTTCCTCTTGGCATTGGCAGGCAGTTCAATCATTAGAATCAGTCAGATTTAATGTCACTAGCATATTTTGTGAAATCTGTTGTTTTGCTTCAGTGGTACGTTGCAATACATAATAATAAAATAACTATATATATAATTGAAAGTAAATAAGTAATAAATAAAGAGAGGGGTAAAATACGAAGTTAGTGCCCATGATTTCAGTGTCCATTCAGAGATCTGATGACTGAGGGGAAGAAGCTGTTCCTGAAACACTGAGTTTGCGTCTTCAGGCTCCTGTACCTCATGCTTGATGTTAGCAACGAGAAGAGGGCACGTCCTAGGTGATGGGAGTCCTTAATATTGGATGCCTTTTTGAGGCACTGCCTTTTAATTAAATCTTCATACACAAAATTCTGGAGCTACTCAGCAGGTCAGGCAACATCAACGGAGGAAAATGAATTGTCAACATTGTTGCAGCACACACAAAATGCTGGTGGATCGCAGCAGGCCAGGCAGCATCTATAGGAAGAGGTACAGTCGATGCTTCGGGCCGAGACCCTTCGTCAGGACTAACTGAAAGTAGAGATTGTAAGAGATGGTGTTTGAATCAACATTGTTAACTGAAATCCTTCAGCAGGGTTTCATTTTCTGGATGCACTGCACTCCGCTCTCTCTGGACTAATCCCAATCTCACCACCAAGTCCTAGTCTCAGCCAGAAGTGTCAGCTATTCATTTTCCTCCCAACCTTCTGAGTTCCTCCAGCACTTTATGTGTGCTGATCCAGATTTCCAGCGTTTGCAGTCTCTCTTGTTTCACTGAATCTTCATAATTGACCTTTTGGGAGTAACTGTCAACCAGAGGCTTAACCAGGCCAACTAGATGAACACATCAAGTTCAAGATTGGATATTCTATGGCAAATGACACATCCTCTCACTCTGCCACCTAGGCCAGGCCAGAGGATAATGGAATAGGCCCCATTTGCAAGGATCCGTAAAAATCGAAGCAGTCAAAGGGTTTAATAGCATGCTGATAAATCAACACAGCTGTCGAGTATAACACACTTGTTCTCATCACCTTGGTGCATATTGCCTAAGGGCCTTTTGACAGCTTTTTCGAAATTCCTAACTTCTCCAATTTCAATGGACCATGGGAACACTATAACCTCTGCATATCCCTTCACATCACATTGTATTCTGATGTGGACAGACACTGTGATAATTATATGTTATTGCTGATATGAACCTACAAAACTCACCACCCAACAACACTATCAATGTAGCTTCACTGCAAGGACAACAGCGTATAGAAAGGCTGCTCATCACGGCTTCCTCAAGGACACAAAGAGGTGCTTTCCATAATAGCAAAATCATGGAAAATGATTAACTAAGGAAAAGAGTATCAAAGCACATCTCCCAACGAATATCATGCTTTCAATCATTAATATTTAAATAGCATACAAGTAATTAATCAAGTAATTAATTTAAAAAGTGAAAAGAAATTAGTAAGAAAGATCTGTCCTAGATACATTCTATACATCAATTTTCCTTCTGATGTTAAATACGAATCATAAATCACCTGCTAAGATTTTGAAGCCAACACGAAATTTATTTCCATGATTTTAGTGAGGGATTTCCAAAGTTAGTTATTAAATGTTGTTTCTGAAGTAAATCAGAGGATTTGATGTACTGAAAGATCAACATTTAGTCAAAGTAAAACACCCCATCTTTTATAGCAATCTCAGCATTCTCAGTTACAGCAATCCCAGCAAATACTTGCAGATGCTGGAAATCTGAAATAAAGTTGGAAATACTGGACCAGCTCAGAAAGTCAGGCAGCGCCTAGAGGGAGAATGCAGAAAATGGACCTAATTCATGAGCTTATAAACAGTAAGTACCGGGTGATAATAGTAATGAATTTTAAAAGGAAAGAACATCAGAAAGACAGACTCGTTCAGTTGTACAAAAGATAACTAGTTGTTGTATACCAAGCAAATTGGGCAGAGCTTTGAAGCAAAAATGGAATAACCAATGAAAAGTGAGTGCCAGATTTTCTGAGTACAATAGGTGGAAGAACAGACAGTTTTCTCCAACCAAACCTGCTGAAATAAGTTTTGCTGATATTGTAAAAGTATTGCAGGAGTACTTAGAATTGAAACCATTGTGGATTACACAATGGTTTAGGTTTCATAAGTGGAATCAAAATGAAGAGGAGTCCATTTCAATGTAAAAGGCTGAATTGAAACAATTGTCTTAGCATTGTGAGTTCAGTGATGGGCTTAATGATACACAGAGATATATTTATTTTGTGGAATCTTACAAGAATCTGTTCAAAAATAGCTCCTAATTGAAGCACAGCTCACATCTAAAAGAACAGTTGAAATCTCTGTAACAATGGAAACAGCAGTCCCTCACACAATTGAGTTGCAGTCAGGAATGAGAGTCTGAACAAAATTGCAACATCTAAACCAGGAGTTCCCAACCAAGGGTCCACGGACCCCTTGCTTAATGGAATAGGTCCATGTCATAAACAGTTTGGGAACCCCTGGTCTAAATAAAACCTGCCTGGCCTAACACATTATGTTACTGTTATGGCAGAGGCTCACATACACCAGACTAATGTAGGTTTAAAGGCGAAACTTGAAGAAAATGCAACACAGTAGGGTGCATAAAGAGAGCATATCCAGCAGACAAAAGTACATGGATTGTACAGGGAAGAGAAAGTGCTGAAAGGTCAATTTGCAGTTAAAGTACTAATCTGGATGCTGTTGATGAAATATCTGATAATGATGAGAGTGACACAGGACAGGGTAGCTTTGAGATTTAAATGTGAAAACAAGCAATATGGCTTACACCAGAAGTGACAGTGGCTCAGGCTGTTTCAGTCATTACACAAAATGAGATTGAAAAGCATTTCTAAGATACTGAACTGAAGCCTACAGATATCCTCCTAAGAACTTATACTGGAGAAAAGATACAGTAATTTCTGCGGGAATGTTGTTTGCAGCAGTGAAATACAACAACTAACAAGCCACTTTGGGCTTTTACGTGGTTAAAAACAGTTGGTCCTGACGAAGGGTCTCGGCCCGAAACGTCAACTGTACCTCTTCCTATAGATGCTGCCTGGCCTGTTGTGTTCACCAGCATTTTTTATGTGTGTTGCTTGAATTTCCAGCATCTGCAGATTTCCTCGTGTTTGCGTTTTTAAAAACAGGAGGGCCAGCATTGTGGGGGTGGATTGGTTACGATAATTATAACTTCAATGGCAATCCATCCATTGTTTGCATGCTACATTCCCTGCTCTCAAATCAACTAAAAGTGAATTAGGAAAGGTACTGGATGATGCCACAGCAGTGTTCAAGGGCGGCATTGGAAAACTCAAACGTATCAAGGGTAAAATAGTGTTAAATGAAAATGCCACACCCATGTTTTACAAAACCCCTCTGGTTTCTTACACCATCCACAATAAAGTGGCCAGATGAGCTAGATCGCATTGAGGTTGAAGGAATTCTTTTCAAGTTTGAGTGGAGCCCAGGGGAAACACCATTGTTCTCAACAACACACACAAAATGCTGGAGGAACTCAGCAGACCAGGCGGCATCTATGGAAAAGAATACAGTCAGCAGGATTGGAGAGAAAAGGCTGAGGAGTAGATTTAAAAGGGGGGAGGGGAGAGAGAAACAGAAGGTGACAGGTGAAACCTGAAGGGGGAGGGATGAAGTAAAGAGCCGGGAAGTTGATTGGTGAAAGAGACAGAAGGACATGGAGGAAAGAAAAGGGCAGAGAAGCACCAGAGGAAGGTGATGGGCAGACGAGGAGATAGGGTGAAAGAAGGAAAAGGGGTTGGGAAATGGTGAAGGGGGGTGGGGCATTACTGGAAGTTCAAGAAATTGATGTTCATGCCATCAATTTGGCGGCTACCCAAACGGAATATAAGGTTTTGTTCCTCCAACCTGACTGTTTAGGGTCCTGAATGGTAGTAAAGGAGGTGGTGTAGTGGCAGGTGTAGAAGTTGTGCCATTTGCAAGGTTAAGTGCCAGGAGGGAGATCAGTGGGGAGGGATGAATGGACAACGGAGTTGCATAGGGAGCGATCCCTGCAGAAAGCAGAACTTGGGGGGGGGGCGGAGAGGGATGATGTTCTTTGTGGCGGGATCCTGTTGTAGATGGCAGAAGTTTTGAAGAATTATGTGCTAGACATGGAGGCTGGTGGAGTGGCAGGTGAGGACAAGAGGAAACCTATCCCTGGTGAGGTGGCAGGAGGGTAAGAGCAGATTTACGTGAAATGGAACAGATACAGTTGAGGGCAGCATTGATGGTGGAGGAAGGGAACCCCTTTCTTTGAAAAAGGAGGGCATCTCAGTTGTTCTAGAATGAAAAGCCTCATCCTGAGAGCAGATCCCCTGGAGATGAAGGAACTAAGAGAAGGGAGTTCCCTTCTCTCCCTCCCCATCGCCTTCTCTCAATTCCTCCATCTTCGCCAGATAGGACGGATGGTAAAAAAGCAAAGATAGCATGCAGCTAGACTGTCAGGAAAGGCAGGCAGATGATAGGAGAAAATTACAGCCAGCAGGGTGAGCATTAGTGAATTAGATTAGATGATTAGATTAGATTATGAGGACACGCAGTCCCCTTTTATTGTCATTTAGTAATGCATGCATTAAGAAATGGTACAATATTCCTCCGGTGTGATGTCACAGAAACATAGGACAGACCAAGACTGAAACACTGAAAAAAAACCACATAATTGTAACATATAGTTGCAACAGTGCAACAATACCATAACATGATGAAGAACAGGCCGTGAGCACAGTAAAAAAAGTTCAAAGTCTCTGGAAAGTCCCACATCTCACGCAGATGGCAGAAGGAAGAAAACTCTCCCTGCCACACCTGACCGCAGTCTGACTCTGAGTCGTCTGAAAACTTCGAGCCTCCGACCAGCCCTCCTACACCAAGCACCATCTCTGCCGAACGCTTCAACCCCAGCCCGGGTCGCCAGCAGCAGGCAAAGCCGAGGATTTTGGGGCCTTCCCTCTGGAGATTCTTGATTGCACAGTAGCAGCGGCAGCGAACCTGGCATTTCAGAAGTTACTCCAGACGTTCCTCCGTGCTCTCACGGCTGTCTCCATCAAATCAGAATTGTACACGGCCTCTATTTAACAGATACAATGTCATTTCACCAGTGAGGCTACACACGCTGCGTCGCGCCGCCATCTTCTCCTCCCTCCCGATTAGGGATGCAGAATCAAAAAGGGTAGCAAATACATTACTTAAAGTGTAATATCACAATGCATGGAGCATAAGAAATAAGATGGATGATCTTGTTGTACTATTTCAGATTGTCAAGTATGATGATGTGGCTAGTTGTAGCTGGGAGCCAAATGTCCAATGTTATACATTGTATCGGAGGGATAGGAAGGTAGGCAGAGGGGTGGTGTAGCACTGCATGTAAAGAATGGTATCAAATCGGTAGAAAAATGAGACATTGGATTGGAATATGTTGAATCTTTGTGGGTTGAGTTAAAAAAACTGCAAGGGCGAAAGGGTGATGGCAGTTATATACGGGCCTCCCAACAGTAGCTGGGATGTGGACCACAGTGCAATGCCTGGTGGAGGGGCAGGTAGTGTTGAGGAAGCATGTAGGATGCAGAAGGACTTAGACAGATCAGGAGAATGGGCAAGGAAGTGGCAAATGAAATACTATGTTGGAAAATGTATGGTCATGCACTTTGGTAGTAGAAATAAATGTGCAGGCTATTTTCTGAACAGGGAGAAAATCCAAAGATCTGAGATGTGAAGAGACTTGGTAGTCCTTGTGTAGAACACCCTAATTGCAGGTTAACTTGCAGGTTGAGATGGCGGTGAGGAAGATAAATTCAATGTTAGCATTCATTTCAATAGGTCTAGAATACAAGAGCAGGGACGTGATGTGCGCATTTTGTAAGGCACTGGTGAGGCCTCACCTTGAGTATTGTGAAAAGTTTTGGGATCCTCAACTGACAAAAGATGTGCTGGCATTGGAAAGGGTTTAGAGGAGGTTCACAAGGATGAGTCTAGGAAGCAAAGGGTTATCATGCAAGGAATGTTTGATGACTTTGGGCCTGTACTCGCTGGAATTTAGAAGGATGAGTGGGGAATCTTATTGAAACATTTTTGAATGTTGAAAGGTCGAGACAGAGTAGATGTGGAAAGCATGTTTCCCATCAGCATACACAAAATGCTGGAGGAACTCAGCAGGACAGGCAGCATCTATAGAAAAAAGGTGCAGTGACATTTCAGGCCGAAACCCTTCGGCGGGACTAGAGACCACCATATTTCCCGTTGTGGGGAAGTCTAGGACAAGATGACACAGCCTTAGGATAGAGGGGCGTCCATTTAAAACAGAGTTGCAAATGTGACGCCGAACAAAGCTATCGGACAATTGATGCTAATGAAAGAGATAAGAAAGATAATGAAGAAACATTCAAAATGCTAATCAGATAGAAGAGAGGGATTAACGGAAAAGAAACACAATTCAGAATATTGACAGACCAGTTACTTTGAACCTGAACTACTGCAGTTTGATGGACAGGTGATAACCCAGCAGGGGGATAAAAAGAACAGGTTCGCTCAGGCACGGGACACACCACGACAGCACGAGACAACGAGACCCTGGAAAGCGTGGTGTGCCCCCACAAGTGGTGGGAGTTTGGAGGTCCGGTTCGCGGGAACCGACCAGAGGCTCACAGGGTGCAAAGGTACGATCGGTGGGAACCTGGGGTGTGTGTCCACCCTTGCCTGGGTGCTGGGCTCCCCGCGGAAGAACGATTGTATCTGGAATGGTGGGGTCACAGTCGGTAACCACAGCGGGATAGAAGACGTAAAAGGGTCGGCCCGAAACCAACTGCGAAGACATCAAAGGTCTGTCTGATCCAAATTGCATCTCTCTCTCTCTCTCTCTCCAATGGTACCACAACAGCGATTACTGTAAACTGCACTAAACTGAACTGAACTCTGCATCACTTAAGACTGATCATTTTACCCCTAGACTGCGATAGAGCTTGGTTGATTCCTATTACTCTAGTTCTGTGTATATGTGTGTATTATCATTGCTAACCTGTCACATTTATATCCTTATGATTAGAGTACTGTATTACTTAGTTCTTTAATAAAACTTTATTAGTTCCTAGTAATCCAGACTCCAACGAGTGTTCCATTTCTGCTAGTTTGGCAACCCAGTTACGGGGTACGTAACACAAAGAAATTTCTTTAGCCATAGGGTGGTGAATTTGTGGAATTTGTTGCCATATGCAGCCGTGGAGGCCAGGTCGTTGGGTGTATTTAGGGCAGAGATTGGTAGGTTCTTGATTGGACATGACATCAAGGGTTACGGGGAGAAGGCTAGGGAGTGGGGCTGATGAAGGGAAAAAAGAATCAATCATGATTGAATAACAGAGCAGACTCGATGAACCAAATGGCCTAATTCTGCTTCTATGTCTTATGGTCTATGGTCTTATAATTATTACTGGGTATGATGACAGGTAACAGCTGCAAAATCTCAAGATACTGTTAAAAAGATAGGTTCAATAGGTACATTTAATGTCAGAGAAATGTATACAATATACATCCTGAAATTCTTTTTCTTTGCAAACATCCACGAAAACAGAGAAGTTCCCCAAAGAATGAATGACAGTTAAACTTTAGAACCTCATAGCCCCCCCTCAGCACCCCTTACTCATGCACAAGCAGCAGCACCCTCCCCCACCAGCAAAAATCTTCAACGTCCCCCACCAAGCACTCAACCGTGCAGTAAAGCATCAATAAAGCCACAGACTTGCAGTACTCCAAAGACTACTCATTCTCCCAGTATTCGACATACCACAGGCTCTTTCTCCCTAATAAAGGAAAAGAGGTGTTCCCAATTCACAGCGAGAGGGGAGACATAACAAAACAACTTGCTGATTTAAGGTGTTAAAAGTCTGTTGTGTCACTTTTTCTGAGCTCTGTACCTCCAAGCACACAGCCAGCAACAAGCCCAGTGCTTCTGATCTTCCTTGTTCTCCCAAGACACATTAATCGGCGGCACCAAACTTGAATCAGCCCACCTCCAGAGCCACAAAAATCGGACACCCTGAAGGCGTACTAGTCTTCCAGGCCGCTTCCTTCAGATATCGAAAAGCGTCCGGTCATGAGATCCTGAGAGTGGGTCCTATTCCCACAAAGAACTGAATTCAGAGTGTAACTCCAGGTGTAACTCCTAGTTCAGTCAGGCGCTTAATATAGGGGATGATAGCCCCCGGCCCGGCCAAACTTAAGAAATCTCGTTTGGGTGGATGCTGTGCAATGTGCCCCCTGTTACAAATCAGTACCACGAAATAACCAACAGTACACAACATGTGATTAAATGATTGAGCTTTATAATTCTTCATTTGACTACATAGTTAGTAAAGAAACAAAAAAGAAAAAGGGCCCATTCTCATGAAACAGTCTATTGCTCAAGGATCGAGCTCACTGATAAGGCCGTTCATCCACCATCGACCTCCTCCAATCGTCGCTGACCTTTGGACCCTCGCTCCCAAGTCCACTCCGTCCAGCGGTCTACCAACTCTCTCCATTCGCGTCTTCTCTCCTCATCTCTCCCCAGCAAAAGACCCACAAATTCCTGGCTCCCAGACACACAAGAAAGAACAACATCCAGCTCATTGGTTAACATGTCCCGTTATCTCTAGTCATAACCCAAACATTGCTGCTACAGAGAAACTATTACCTTAGCAGTGGAACATTACAGAGAAGCCATTACATTAGCAGTGAAACCTTACAGCGTGTTACACAAGTTAGGATCTTCAAAAGAACTTTGAAATGGAAAAAAGAGACATTAAAGATAGAAATAAGGTTGTTTCCGAAGAGGCAAGCACCATCATCACTAAGAGTGGAAGCATGACAAAACAAGTGTGAATTATTTAAACCAAGCATTATATCAGGAGGAGGAGGAGCTTAGGAGAAGCAATAGCACTTATCGATGACCCATTTGCTTGCATCTTTGGTAAAAGCTCTATTTCTATCTTTAATATCTCTATTTTTCCCTTTCAGGGTTCTTTTGAAGACCCTGACCTGGAGTTACACGTTGACTTCGGTTCTTTGCAGGAATGGGACCTGCTCTCAGGTTTTCATGACTGGCCATTATTCAATATGCCAAGGATACAACCTAGGAGATTAGTTCACCTTCAGATTTCCAGGATTTTGTGGCTCTGGAGACGGGCGGACTGAAGGTCGGTGCCTCTGCAGGAATCCGGTGTGTCATGGGAGACGGAAGGTCGAAAGCAGCAAGCTGGCTGCTGGCTGTGTGCCCAGAGACCTGAGTTCTTTGGGCACAGAGCTCAGATAAAGCAACGCAATGGACTTTTAACACCCTAATCAGTGAGTTGTTTGTTATGTTATGTTGTGTCTCTCCTCTCACTGGTGGGCGAGGGGGGATTGTTGCTTTGCTGCTGTCTATACGTGAGAGGGGGGAGCAGGGGGGACTTTTGGGTTCTAACATTTAACTGTCATTCATTCTTTGGGGCACTCCTCTGTTTTCGTGGATGTTTACAAAGAAAAAGAATTTCACGATGCATATTGTATACATTTCTCTGACATTAAATGTACCTCTGAAACCTTTGAGACTTACTGTGGTCATACCATTGTCAAACAAGTATTACACAAGTGTGTTGAGAAAAATAAAGCAGTGATGGACGCGCCAAAGCTAAAGAACACGTCACAGTTGAGGTCATTTTTAGGATTTGTCAATTACTATAACAAGTTCCTGACAAGCATGTGCTCCACCCCGTGAACACATTACTGCAGAGTGGGAAGAATTTACGATGAACAAAGCAGTGTGGCTTTTCAAAGATAACGGAAATAGTGTGACATCAGAAGAAGCAGAATCAGGTTTATTATCACCAGCATGTGTCAGGAAATTTGTTAACTTAGCAGCAGCAGTTCAATGCAATACATAATATAGAAGAAGAAAGTAAACAAATAAATAAATAAATTATAGTATACGTATATTGAATAGATCAAAAATCATGCAAAAACAGAAATAATATATGTTGAAAAGGTGAAGTAGTGTTCACAGGTTCAATGTCCATTTGAAAATCGGATGGCAGAGTGGAAGAAGCTGTTCCTGAATCACTGAGTGTGTGCCTTCAGGCTTCTGTACCTCCTACCTGATGGTAATAGGGAGAAAAGGGCATGCCCTGGGTACTGGGGGTCCTTAATAATAGATGCTGCCTTTCTGAGCCACTGCTCCTTGAAGATATCCTGGGTACTTTGTAGGCTAGTACCCAAGGTGGAGCCGATTAAATTTACAGCCATCTGCAGCTTCTTTCGGTCCTGTGTAGTAGTCCCCCCATCCCCGTCCCCCCATAGCAGACAGTGATGCAACCTATCAGAATGCTCTCCAGGGTACATCTATAGAAGTTTTTGAGTATTTCTATTGACATACCAAATATTTTCAAACTCCTAATGAAGTATAGTCACTGTCTTACCTTCTTTATAGCTGTATCAATATGTTGAGACCAGGTTAGGTTATCAGAAATCTTGACACGCAGGAATTTGAAACTGCTCACTCTCTTCACTTCTGATCCCTCTATGAGGATTGGTATGTGTCCCTTCATATTTCCCTTCCTGAAGTCCACAATCAGCTCTTTCATCTTAATGACATTGAGTGTAAGGATATTGCTGTGACACCACTCCACTAGTTGGCATATCTTGCTCCCTTACACTCTCTCATCTCCATCTGAGATTCTAACAACAATAGTTATGTCATCAGCAAATTTATAGATGATATTTGAGCTATACCTAGCCACATAGTCATCGGTTTAGAGAGAGAAGGGCAGTGGGCTAACCATACATCTCTGAGGTGCACCAGTATTGACCGTCAGCGAGGAGGAAATATTATCACCAATCCACACAGATTACGGTTTTCCGGTTAGGAATTTGAGCATCCAATTGCAGACGGAGGTACAGAGGCCCAGGTTCTGTAACTTCTCAATCAGGATTGTGGGAATGATGGTGTTAAATACTGAGCTATAGTCGATGAACAGCACCCTGACGTAGGTGTTTGTATAGGTGGTCTAAGGCAGTGTGAAGAGCCAATGGCATCTGCCGTTAACCTTCTGTGGTGATAGGCAAATTGCAATGGGTCCAGGTCCATGCTGAGGCAGGAGTTGATTCTAGCAATAACCAACCTCTCAAAGTACTTCATCACCGTAGATGTGAGTGCTACTGGACAATAGTTGTTAAGGCAGCTCACCCTACACTTCTTGGGTACTGATATAATTGTTGCACTTTAGAAGCACGTGGGAACTTCTGACTGTAACAATGAAAGATTAAAAAATGCCTTTGAACAGCCCTGCCAGTTGGTTGGCACAGGTTTTCAGAGCCTTACCAGGCACTCCATCAAGGCCTGTCACCTTACGAGGGTTCACCCTCTTGAAAGACAGCCTGAAGTCAACCTCACAGACAGAGATCACAGGGTCACCAGGTGCTGCAGGGATCCTCATAACTGTACTTTTATTCTTCCTTTCAAAGTGTGCATAAAAGGTGTTGAGCTCGTCTTGATAGTGAAGTGTCACGGCTATCAATATTTTTGTATTCATCTTTGTGATATGGGCATTGCTGGCAAACAAGGTCAGTGTGACTCTACAAAATACCACAGCAACCACATTTGGAAAGCAATATGTACTGTAGTTGTGGTTAATACAAGACAGAGAGGATTAAAAGGAAATAGAGAAAGGCAGTGTAAAGCTTGTATCTTTCCCTGCACTCTTACATTGCAATGGGAAAGTAATTGAATTAGAGCAGCTTGTGCAAAAGTCCTGATCAGGAAATAAGGAATGATGAATTCCTTATTTGGAAATATACTGCCATGATGAAATGGCAAAGCAGACTCGATGGGCCAAATGACCTAATTCTGCTCCTATATCTTATGGTCTTATGGTTTTATTGAGGTCAAAAGATTACAGTGCATTTAATATGAAAGCTAACATTTTAATATCTTTTTCTTTCCCTCTATGCTTCCCCCCCCCCCCACATGTATTCAAGGCAATTCTAGGATTCTATTCATTATTGATTCAATGAGATATAATTGCAGCAGAATAGCCAAGTCACTTTTAACAGGCAATTCACCATTGTTTCAATGAAGTAAGATTTCTATTGACTGATCAAATCAGCCTGACCTCACGCCTGTGAGACCTTATAATGCAAATTCTCACCAGCCACTTAAAGCTCAAATTACATTTCACCATTTATCTTACAGCGAGTTTTGTACTTCCTTTCCTCATGATCTAATCAATCAGGATCTTCAGCTCATAGCCCACCCTATGCTTGGTATCTGTGTCAGCTATTAGATATAATTTTAATATGTTACAACGTCATACTTTTGAGTTAAGTTCAAGGTTGTCAGACACAGTATCAAAGATTAAATGAGGTTACGCTTAAAAACGGTTTTCGGACCAAAACAAAGGAAGTTAGGAATGGAGAGTGTATGGGACAGGTGGCAGAGAATCAGTACCAGGGGCAGGGGTGGTGCGAGTGCAGACGCATCCAGCCCTGAGACACCAGGCAAGGTAATTTGATTCTAAATAATTGGTTTATTGATCATTACAGGTGTCTCTTTGATGTAATCCACTCCCTGCTCTCTCCCTTCCCCTTCTCCCAAACATAGTTCCCTTTCCCCGTCCAGCTTCCCACTCTCAGTCCACAATGGAGACCCATATCAGAATCAGGTTTATCATCACTCACATATGTCATGAAATTTGTTTTTTTTATTGCAGCAGCAGTACAGTGAAATACATGTCATGAAGTGTGGGTTTTTTCTTGCAGCAGTACAGTGCAAAACATAAAATTATTACAGTACTGTAAAAAAAAGTCCAGGCCTAAGATGACCAATTTTGATTGTTGGTTCACCTCTTCAAACAATGGGAATGTGTTCGAAATGGTCCTAGGCTTTTTGGTTCTCCTTTCCCATCACTAAACTTAGAAGGTCACCAGCTACATGCCCAGCCAGGACTGCAGTCGTGGTTGCGATTCTTAGGAAGGATGGGATCATAGATTGGGAGCTGGCCTGGAAGTGAAAGGGTGCTGGTAGGATCATTTTAGGTCTCTGGAGATGGGTACAGGGAAGGGACCAAGGACGAACGTAAACTCGACATTACCCTGCAAGCCTCCCACAGTGGTTTGAAGATATCAGACACACTCTGAGTCCTGTCATCACACATTCCCCTTCTGCAAAACAAAAAGCATGTCGGGGTCACAAAGGTGACAGACAACAAGAACTGTGAGGCTAATTTTTTCAAGTGATTCCAAACAATTTGGAAATTATCATTATTGCCTTTCACTCTAAAATAAAACCAATGTTCATTTTCACTGAAAGTAACAGCATCTTTATGGAGGTAGATGTCTAGGTGGCCTTGTGGCAAATTTAGAAGGACTGGTTGACCTTACATCTAGATCACAGAGCTCTCCACGCCTCTGGTAGTTTCTGCATCTCATGGCTGTGTCTCTATATAGACTAACTGGAAAGGAATTATTCTCATGAAGGCAGTAATCCTATTGCACCGTGATGAAGAGTGAACAAAGTAAAGCCAGATTATATACGACTAACAGTTCCTGAACAAGGTAAAGCCTGATATTGTCAGGATACTGGAGCAGGGATCCAATCACAGACCCAGTACTGTGCACACAGTGATATTAATTGAGTAACAAATCCCGAGGTGCAAACAAATTCAGTGTCAAAGTTTAGGCAGAGATCAAAACATCCAGAGAAATCCAAAAAACCAGAATCGGGAAACAGGCAGAATCAATATTCGGATACACAAAGTACAGATACAAATGCTGGAAAGGATCAGGAAAATTCATTGGCACAATCTGGCAGTAAACAGGTGAAAACACAGGACTGAAATACACTGAGCAATAAACAGAGAGGCAGATGATAGGTGGAGCACAATGAGACACAGGTGGCAGCAATACAGGTAATAATGAGAAACAGGTGAGAGACGGAGTACTCAGTAATACAGGGGCCGGAGTAGAGCAGGAGTGGGGTCAAGAGCACATGGGGCATGAAAACAAACAGGAGCACATGGCAATACAAAACCACAGAATGACAGCTAGGGGGAAAACACACAAAAAGACAGAGTTCAACCGGAGGTACTGACAGTAACCCTTCCCCATCTCTGCGGATGCCTCTTGGTGTCACAGCAGGTGGAGTTGGATACTGGCGATGAAAGTCCCTGATGAGAGAGGGGACCAGGAGGTTACTGACGGGGACCCAGCACCTCTCCTCAGGACCGTAGCCCTCCCAGTCCACAAGGTACAGGAGGCCATGGCCCCAACGATGAACGTCCAGCAGTTGATGCACCGTGAAGGCTTCTGAACAATTGATAAGCCGTGGGGGAAGGTGGGGTTGGGGACAGGACATGGGGGTGGGTCATGAAAGGCTTGACGCAGGACACATGGAAGGTGGGATGAATGCAGCGGAGAGTGGAGGGGAGCTTGAGACGGACGGCAGCAGGGCTGCTGACTTTAGCAATGGGAAAGGGGCTGATGAAGCAAGGTGAAGCTTGCAGGAATCCACCTTGAGGGGTAGGTCTCAGGTTGAAAGCCACACACGCTGTCCCTGGCGGTAATGTGGGGCCTTGGAGCGATGACGGTCAGCTTGACACTCGATCCTAGCTGAGGCACGGAGAAGGGCAGAGCGAGTGCACCTCCACGTCTGTTGACAATGGCGGATGAATGCCTCGGCAGATGGAACACCAGCCTCCTCCTCCTGGGTAGGAAACAGTGGAGGTTGGTAGCCAAGGCAGCACTTCAAGGATAGCCAAGGGGGACAGGCCAGTGGATGAGGACAGATAAGAGTTTATGGTCCAGGGTAGCTGCTGATTCCACGCGGAGGGGTTCTGGGAGACCAGACACCGCAATACAGTCTCTAGCTGTTGGCTGGCCTGCTCGGTCTGGCCATTGGTCTGTGGGTGGAATCCTGAAGACAGACTCACAAAGACACTTAGAAAATTACAGAATGCCCTCCAGAAGTTGGATGTGAATTGAAAGCCCCTATCTGACACGACATCTACAGGTAAACCATGTAATTTGAAAACATGCAGTATTAGTAATTTGCCGTTTCTTTGGCAGAGGGGAGTTTAGGTAAAGGAATGAAGTGTAGACTTGGAGAAGTGATCAACTACTGTGAGAATGGTGGTGTTACCATCTGATGGGGGATGACCAGTGACAAAATCCGGGGCAAAATGGGACCAGGTCTCTTGGGGATAGACAGGGTTTGTAACAGACCGGCGGGTGACCAGTTAGAGATCTTGCCTTGAGCACAGACTGAGACAAAGTTGCAGATGTCGTCTCCAATGGAGGGCAACCAGAACCGCTGACTGATGAAGGCCTGAGTACGTTTGGTTTCAGGGTGACAGGATAACCGGGAAGAATGAGCCCACTGCAATACCCGTGAGCAGACAGAGCTGGGAACATAAACACGGTTAGTGGGACATTGACTAGGGGCTGCCTCGCTCTGTTGAGCGGTTTGCACAATGGATTCAATGTCCCATTGCGCTGCACCCACGAGGCAGTGAGCAGAGAGGATGACATCGGGTACCTCAGGGGTCTCAGAGGAAGGAAATCCTCGAGGGAAGGCATCAGGTTTTCCATTCTTAGAACCGGAGTGGAAGGACAGAGTAAAATTGAATCTTGACAAAAACAACAGGGACCAATAAGCTTGATGGGAGTTGAGACGCTTGGTACCTTGGCTCCCTCCAGCCAATGCCTCCACCCCTCCAGAGCTAGCTCCACAGCCAGCAGCTCCCGGTTTCCGACATCGTAATTCTGCTCCATCGGAATGAGGTGGTGAGAGAAGGCGGTGCAAGAGTATACCTTCTCATCTTTGGCCGAGCGCTGAGAGAGAACAGCTCCTACACCAATGTCACCTCCACAATAAACTGCTGGTTGGTGTTAGGCTGAATCAGGATGGGGGCAGAGGTGAAACGTTCCTTCAGGTCAGAGAATGCTTTTTCAGCAGCAGGGGACCAGGAGAGTCTGACAGCAGATGAGGTAAGAGCAGTGAGAGGTGCAGCCAGTGTACTGTAATTTCTGATGAAGTGGCATTAGAAGTTAGCGAAGCCCAAGAAGTATTGCAACTCCTGAGTCGAGGGTTGGGGTCATTTGACCACCGCCTTGACCTTCTGTTGGTCCATCTGAATGGAACCGCCTGAAATTACATACCCCAGGAAGGAGACGGTATTGCGATGAAACTCACATTTCTCAGCCTTCACAAAGAGGTGGTTCTACAAAAAGGCGCTGGAGATCTCCGCGGACGTAACCTGTGTGTTCAGCAAGGGACTTAAAACAAATTCAAAATGTCATCGGGATACACAAAAACAAATTGTTTCAGTATGTCCCTGAGAACGTCATTTACCAGGGCTTGGAAGACAGGGGGGCATTGGTGAGACTGAAAGGCATGACCAGATACTCGTAATGGCCTGAGGTGGTGTTGAAGGCCGTCTCATCCCCTTCGCGGATGCGGATGAGATGATAGGTGTTACAGAGATCAAGCTTGGTGAAAACTGAGGCTCCTTGTAGTAGTTCAAATGCTGAGGTCATGAGCGGAAGAGGGTAACAGTTCTTAACAGTGACTTCATTCAGTCCCCAGTAATCAATGCATGGATGTAAGGAGTCGTCTTTCTTTCCAACAAAGAAAAAAAAACATCAGCAGGGGATGAAGATGGCCGGATGATGCCTGCAGCCAGAGACTCTTGAATGTACTTACGCATGGCTTCTGTTTCAGGTACAGACAGGGAGTACAGGGAATACAGCTGGCCCCCTGGGGGAGATGTGCCCAGCAAGAGGTCAATGGTGCAATCATATGGACGATGAGGTGGCAGGGAAGAGGCCCAGGACTTGCTGAACACAGCCTCGAGGTCCATGTATTCAGGAGGGAGGGCACTAAGGTCTGGAAATTTCTCAGAGGGAATCTGGACTTGGGGACAAGGGGATCTGAGCATGGTGGAGGCAGTGGGAGTGACAGAATGGGCTCCAGCCTATAATCTTGCAACTGAGCCAGTCAATATGGGGCTTGTGTTTAACTAACTGGGGATGGCTCAGGACAATTGGAATTTGAGGAGAGTCAATAACATAAAGGATTAACTGTTCATGATGGTTGCGGGATAGACAGACTCACTGGGGCCGTGACATGGGTGATGTTAGCCAGTCTCTGACTGTTCAAGGCGCTGGCCATCAATGGTGACTGGAGAGCAGACGTGGGTAATCCCCACTGGACAGCCAAGCCAGAATTGATAAAACACCCCTCCGCACCGGAATTGACCAAGACAGAGACTGCTCGCCGTCGGACACCCCACTCCAGAGAAGCGGGTATGAGAGTGAGTGGTGTCGAGAAGGGCAGGACAGGGGTCACGCTCACCAGTACTCCTCGTCCTACTGGTGAGCGCTGGCTTTTACTGGACAGGTGGAGATATAGTGGCCTGGTTGGCCACAATACAGACAGGAGTGGGAGCTGATTCTCCTTTGTCTTTCAGTCAGCATCAGGCAGGTACGGTCAACATGTATAGCCTCAGGCTCTGGAGTGGGAATTGTAGATGGAGGCAAGCGGCAGGGCAAGGTAGACTGACGAGGAGCTAGGAACTCACCCAGTGCCCCCAGGGACCCTCTGGAACCCCTCCCTCTGCGGTGCTGCTGAAGGTGAACATCAATACGGATGGCCAAATCCGCCAGGGCTTCAAAGCTGGCAGGAAGGTCCTGGGTGACCAGCTCATCTTTGATGTCCTTTGAGAGGCCATTCAGGAAGGTGTCGTACTGTGCCTCCGAGTTCCAGCTGCTGGAGGCGGCTGGCGTCTGGAACTCTGTGGTGTAATCTGACACAGATCTGCATCCCTGGTGCACGTGCAGCATTTCACAGGCAGACTCTCTCCCATGTTTGGAGCAATCAAATACTTCTCTCATCTCCTCAGAAAATAACTGAAAACTACTGCAGAAAGGGGAGCCTGCCTGCCAGACAGCTGTTCCCCATTCTCTCACCCGACTGAATAGTTGGGTGATGACATAGGCCACCTTGGCTCAATCTGTCAGAAAGGTTGTTGGTTGTAATTCAAAAATGAAGGTGCACTGGGAAAGAAAAGAGCAGCAGGTACCGGGCTCACCTGAGTACTTTTCTGGAGGAGGCAGACGGGGCTCTTGGATGTGAGGAGTAAGCGAGGACACAGAGGGTAAGGCAGAAGATGCAGTTGCAGAATGTTGATGGGTGCTCTGGGACAGCTGGAGTGACTGACTCTGGGCCACAGGATCAGCTACATTGGCAGAAATCAACTCCACTGCCCTGAACACAGAGTCCAGCTGGTTCTGGTATCTCCCCAGCATCACTCCCTGTTGTTCCAGGACAGCTCTCAGACAACCAGGGTCTGCTGGATCCATCCTGGCCAGATTGTACTGTCAGGACCCTGAAGCAGGGATCCAATCACAGACCCACATACCGTGACATTAATTGTGGAACAAATCCCAAGGTGCAAAGAAAGTTGGCATCAAAGTTCAGACAGAGATCAAAAAACCCAGAGAAATCCAAAAACCAGAATCAGAAAACAGGCAGAGTCAATATTCAGACGGACAGAGTTCAGATACAAATGCTGGAAAGGCTCAGGAAAACTCATAGCATGATCTGACAACAAACAGGTGAAAACACAGGAGTAGGAGCAGGAGCAGGAGCAGGAGCAGGAGCAGGAGCAAATACAAAACCGCAGAATGAAACATGCAAAAAGACAGAGTTCAACTGGAGGTATTGGTAGATATATACAACTAACAGTTCCTAAGTTTGCTGGAACACTGAACATCTATGTTTAATTTTAAATTATTAAAATGCATTTGTCCAATCATGGTAATTTCTTGTCAATAATCTATAACCTTTTATAAGGAAAAATAAAGGGTTTTGTATGATTGGGAGTGGAATTATGAATTTCCCCCAACAGGCATCTTCTCATCATCAGCACACCATTGTTTCCCCAGAGCAATCCCCGATAGAAAATTAGGAGCATATACTGGATCAGATTTCTCAACCTTTTTGCCATGCAGGAACCCTTGAAATAATTTTCAGGTCTCAGGGAACCCCTGCATAAAAATCATTATATTTAGAGCTCACAGTACATTAGCGTGATCAGAAAGTTGTAGAATATAATAATCCAAAATTAATTGTCAATCCTCTTTTAAGTAGAGAATGAATTTTTAGCCAACCTTCCTTGAAAAAAAAACATATTTAAGTTTAACTTACCTTACTTGAAATTACTCTTTCTTTCTCTTTCATAAATTTTAAAAACTCAAAAGGTAAATACAATAAATTTCTCAATTCTGGGTTGAACCTGAGATAAGCACACATGGATTTCACCTTCAGCTGAAATGGGACAATCTTTATCCTTGCATTTGATGCTTGTTAAACAAGAAAAAGCTTGCTCACACATGAAAGAAGTTGAAAACTGTAGCAAAAATGTTCATTGCTTTCCTATGAATAGCAGGATACTCTTCTTTCACAAAAACCCAGAACCTCTCCAGAGGCAGGTGAGAACATCTCATCTTGAGTGCACGATCAGAGTGCAGTTCTAAGTTCTTCCTCTTCTCCCAAAGTCAAGTTCTCAGGCTGAGCAGAAGATTCAGAGAAAGGGTCCCTCACTCAGACATACACTTGTGTTGAAAGGAGTAAAAATACTGTTCAATTTCATTCTGCATGTTCTTCCAGGTAGTTTTCAATAAAACTCGAAACTTTCTGATGTTCTTCCTCACTCTCAAGCTCAAGAAGCAGTAAAAACATTTCAATATTTCCTTTTGCAGCATGATTTCTCCAAAGATTATTTTCCTTTTAAATCCAAAAATCTTGTCATTTGAAGTCAAAACGTTTTTTTTTCCAGGGCTTTGCAGAGACTTGTTCAACTGGTTCATATGATGAAAAGTGCTTGTTAAGTAGGCTAGTTTCTGCAGCCATTCTTCATCTTCAAAGCACTGTGCAAAATTTGGCCCACTATTTTCTTGAAATTACTCCTGCAATTCACCTTTCAGCTCAAACACCCTGTTGGGAACTTTTCCTGTGCTGAGCCTGGAGATTGGTGTGTTCTTTGTCTGGGTTTTCACACAGTTTTTTAAGCATACTCAAGTGAACTGGTCTTAAAGCTACTAAATAATTTGCTTCATTACGCATTTACTGACTGTGACTTTATTTTCAAAAGCTTTAATCTGTTAGTTTTGAGATTCCAATAGTTGTTTAAAATCATCAGTGCTTTTATGTGTCATATGGCTGTGACTTGTAGTTAAATGTCTTTTCAGTTTTGCTGGGGCCATTCCTGCATTTGTAAGTTGTTTGCTACAGACTAGGACAACTTTGATCACCAGTCCATGTACAACCCATTGATATTGTAAAGGTATGTTACCAGCTGATTACTTTAGACCTGCCCACTTCTTTTGCCTCCAAGGCCCAGAAGAGGCTGGAGGATTTCTTCTGGGGCAACAGGAGGCATTGGGTCTCTGCTGCGGTCCTGAGTCGTTCGATCTGTTACGTACCCTGTAACTGGGTTGCCAAACCAGCAGAAATGGACCACTTAGTTGGAGTCCGGATTACTGGAACTAAGAAAGTTTTATTAAAGAAATAAGTAATACAGTACTCTAATCGTAAGGATATGAATGCAACAGATTAGCAATGATAAAACACACATGTACACAGAACTAGGGTAATAGGAATCAACCAAGCTCTATCGCAGTCTAGGGGTAAAATGATCAGTCTCAAGTGACGCAGAGTTCAGTTCAGCTTAGTACAGTTCGCAGTAATGGCTGTTATGCTGTTGGAGAGAGAGAGAGAGAGGATGATGTGCAAATCTGATTTAGACAGACCTTGATGTTCTTCGCAGTTAGCTTTCGGGCGAACCCTTTTATGTCTTCTGTGGTCACCGACTGTGACCCCTCCATTCCGGATATGACCGTTCTTCCGCGGTGAACCCGGCACCCAGGCGAGGGCGGACACACACACCAGGCTCCCACCGATCGTACGTTTTCACCCTGTGCGTCTATGGTCGGTTCCCACGTCCAGACCACCAAACTCTCACCAACTTGTGGGGGCACACCGCTTTTCCAGGGTCTCGTTATTTCGTGATCTCGTGGTGTGTGTCTCTTGCCTTAGCGAACCTGTTCTTTTCATCCCCTTGCTGGGGTATCGCCGGTCCGTCAAACTTCAAACAGTTCAGGTTCAAAGCAACCAGTCTGTCAATACTCGGACTGGTGTCTCTTTCCGTTATCTCTCTCTCCTCTCTCATTAACATTTTGAATGTTTCTCCATTGTCTCACTTATCTCTCTCATTAGCATCAATCTTCTGATAACTTGGTTTTTCGTCACAGATTGCCGAGGGCTATCAGTCATTGGCGTGTGTGCACCCAGCTGGCAGCTCTCAGCCTCAGGACCCTGCAGAGATAGCTGTACAGCGACCACCCTCTGAGATGGCATGTGCTGTCGATGCTCTTTCTCCACCGGGGTCACTGTCTGCAGGAGGCACGGGACTTCCAGCGGACAGCACAGCATCAGCTGCGCTGGAGGAACTGCCTCGCTTTACTGAGAGCTGTTGAGGGTATGAGGTCACCCAGACAGGGTGCTCTTGCGCCGGTGGGGGACTGGCCCCCATCCTATCACGGTGAGTGTCGAGGGGGCTCAGGGAAGTGCAGGAGTACCAAAGGCCACCACCACCTGGTGGGCTGGAAATGTTCATCGGACCCAGGCCGTGGAAGAAGGACCCGCACAACGTGAGCCATCTTGCAAGGATGTCCACATGTCGTTTCGTGATGCTCCAAAGCATTCCTTGTACGGGTTGCACTTGCACTCCTTTCACTTCCTTGCCTTCGTCAGCCGACCAGACTCACGCTGGTAGTCTGTTTTACCATCTGGCTGTGCAAGAGGCCCCCATCGGAAATCTCTTTATGCAGGGGTCCATCCCCTGTACATTGGGGATCTGGGGTGGAAGGTGTTGCATCGGGCAGTACCATGAAGAAGGTTTTTCAACTGGTTCACTGACACCCCGAGTCCACCTGTCCATTCTGTGGCCGGGAGGAGTCAGTGTACCACGCTTATATAGAGTGTGAGAGGTTGCAGCCCCTGTTTCAGTATCTGAAGGGGCTGCTCAGGTTCTGTCTGCACTTCAGCCCCATGCTCCTTATATACGGGCCCCCAGTACGGAAGAGGGAGAATCGCAAAGAGTATCTCCTGGATGGCTTGCTCCTTGGCCTGGCCAAGATGCCCACTCATGCATCTAGGCAGTGGAAAGTCAAGGGGCTCTGCCATGGCCAACTGTCTGCCTCTCTTCTGAGGATACGTTCGTGCTCGGCTGTCCTCGGAGAGGGAGCATGCGGTCGTGATAGGTGCAGTGGGGGTTTTCTGAGAGTGGTGGGCCCCCCAGAAAATTGACTGTTTTATAGACAGTAGTAATCATATTTTAATTTGAATTTATTCACTATCTTGTAAATAATTTGTTTGTCCTTTGTATATTTGTTGTGTAAATAAACTTTTATAGTTTTGTTAAAAAAGACAAACATTTTTGTGCCCAGTGTTGCACTAGTTCTGTGAAATGACTCAGAAAATGAGTAACTCTTCATCATTAACCTTATAGAAGGAATCCTCCCCTTCCATCTCACATCTCCTCTTCAAAAATTGCCATTCTGGACCATCTTTAGAATGAAAATGTCCCTCCAATTTCCTACTACACTGATAGAATTTGTTCGCTCTGATAAGTCAGTCAGTAGTGCGTTAGGGGAAGTTGGGGGAGGTAATTCAGAAGGGAGAGGCTGACGTCACAGCTAAATTTTTGGGTGAGTCCATTCAATGCTTTGAAAACGCACATCACTCTCCCCATCAGCCTACTGTCCTCCCCTCCACGCAATACAGTGCTCACAAATTACCAGCCTACTGTCCTCCCCTCCGTACAATACAGCACTCACAAATTACCAGCCTACTGTCCTCCCCGCCGTACAATACAGCACTCACCAATTATCAGCCTACTGTCCTCCCCTCCGTACAATAGAGTGCTCACCATCAGCCTACCGTCCTCCCTTCTGTGCAATACAGCACTCACCAATTATCAGCCTAATGTCCTCCCCTCAGTACAATACAGCACTCACCAGTTATCAGCCTACTGTCCTCCCCTCCGAACAATACAGCACTGACCAATTATCAGCCTATCGTCCTCCCCTCTGTACAATACAGCACTCACCAATTATCAGCCTACTGTCCTCCCCTCCGTACAATAGAGTGCTCACCATCAGCCTACCGTCCTCCCCTCTGTGCAATACAGCGCTCACCAATTATCAACAGCCTTCCCTATCTCACACTAAAAACTGAGAATAAACATGGTCCTACTGTGCACGGCCACACTGGGCTGAGAGACCTCTAATGAGATTGCTAACAGGGCTACTTTCTCACTGCCCACCATTGCAAGAGCTAGCACTGCACGTTACGTGATATTCAAAAAACTACGTTTATTTTTTTAATCACGATCTCTCACGGAACCCCAGTTGAGAAACCCTGTACTAGATAGTCTGTTACATGGAAAATACAATGATATTAGCTTTGTTTCCAATCCACATTAAACTAACAGAACTCCTCTGGAATGTTCTGGCATGTAACTTTAAACTTTAGTGCTGGTAGCTTTGTCTGCTGCCCACTGGTGCAGGTAGTGTTGAGTGAGGCTCATGTTTGCCTTCGTCTCATTACTGTCTATGGGTAAACTGGTTTTCTATGTTTACCTACCAGGCTCACATGTGATTATCCATGACTCAGTAGTTTCAGTCAGTAACTGATGGGATCTTTGGATCTAAAATTTAAACCAGTAACAGTTCTGTGGCATTACTTGACATAAGTCCGGAATAGTGTTGCAAACCAACCATTGTACTGTACCTCTGCTGTCAAAATAAGCATATTCTAAGGTCAACGAATTACACTAAATGTTTTCCGCATTGGAAGCCTCTTGGCTTGTTTGCCTGAGGTGATGGCATCCTTAATTTTTATAATTTGGTGTTGTCATTCCTTATGAGCTGAAATGACTGAAAGACGCTAAATACAAGACTTTGTGAAAGGTTCAGGAAAAGGAGTTCAAAATTTCTCCAGATAATGGTGGTTCAGTGGGCCACACCCTTCACCTAAATCAGAAGGGCTGTGGCTTCAAGCTCACTCCAGTTGTATGTACACAACTCGACCTGAGGTTTCAGTGGTTACTGAGAGAAATTCCTTCTGTCTCCTATTAAACTGAAGCTGAATCTACCACCTCAGAGGAATGTTTGATGAAGAATAAGAGAGCTCTGCTCTTTGCAACTGGCAACTCTGATTTGTCCACCTGGGTTAATAAAACAGATTAGCCAGTTATTAACACATAGATGCTTGTGGAAACTTGTAGTGTACAAAATAAGTTCCATGTTTCCAGTTTACAGCATTTCAGTAATCCTTTATTGTCTGTAAAAGGATTTGGGACATTCTGACATCACATCAGTCTCCACAGAAAGACAAGTCCTTTCCTTTTTCTTCTCCCTCCTGCCATCTGGCAAAAGGCACCGAAGCATTCGGGCTCTCACCACCAGACTATTATGTAACAGTTTCTTCCCCAAAGTCATCAGACTCCTCAATACCCAGAGCCTGGACTGACACCAACCTACTGCCCTCTACTGTGCCTATTGTCTTGTTTATTATTTATTGTAATGACTGCACTGTTTTGTGCACTTTATGCGGTCCTGGGTAGGTCTGTAGTCTAGTGTAGTTTTTGTGTTGTTTTACGCAGTTCAGTGTAGTTTTTGTATTGTTTCATGTAGTACCATGGTCCTGAAAAACATTGTCTCGTTTTTACTGTGTACTGTACCAGCAGTTATGGTCGAAATGACAAAAAAAGTAACTTGACTTGACTTGATTATTCTACTGTCGACATCGTGAACTACAGTCCTCAAAAGTCTCAGGCACTTTATAATTATGTAGTGTCCCTAGGATGTTTGTACAGTACTGTTGTAATCTTATGTATTGCACTGTATCACTGCCACAAAAACAAAAATCATGACATATGTGAGTGATGATAAACCTGATTGTGATACGGGTCTCTATTGTGCTGCTCCTGCATGCTCTTCATTGCACCTGTACATACATGAACAGTACTTGTGCATATGTTGATAAACTCGACTGACTTTGAGATCTTTCACATCTCCATTCATCCCTGGTCAATCCAATGATTGGCCCATTGATGGCTTATGATAGCAAGGACAAATAAGAATAAGTAGAATTGTGAACAGGGAAGTCCTGACCATATTCCAAACTGCCTAATTTCCTTTTGATGTTGGAGGCAGACTTACCCTGTCTCTCTATTCTTCAAAATAGAGGTGCAACATTCAGAATGGTGCTGACAATCGCTAATCCTAATGAAGGGTCTCGGCCTAAAACATCAGTTGTTTATTTCTCTCCATAGATTCTGCCTGGCCTGCAGAGTTCCTTAGGAAATGTATGTATGTGTGATGCTCAAGGTTTCCAGCATTTGCCAAATGTCCTGTGTCTCGAGCCCATTCGGCCGGACACGTATGGAAGGAGCGTACCTCTCCGAAACCAGCCTGACAAGTCTCAAACAAAAGAAAATCTCCAGATGCTGGAAATCCTTCGGCAGTCCTGCCACGCGTAAGGGTCTCGGCCAGAAACGTTGTCTGTAGTCTTTTCCATAGATGCATCCTGGCCTGCTGAGTTCCTCCAGCACTTTGTGTGTGTTGCCCTGTCAAGCCTGTCTAACACGACCTGTGAAGCAGACTGCGGTGACCTCAACGCCCACAGAACTGGAGTAGAAGGAAGATGTAGTCAGCCCCTCAGGGAAGAAGAGAAGGTGGGAATAGACTAATAGTGTTTCATACATGATTTGTACTCGGCCAAGCAAGCAAAGGTTAATTATACAACACAAATCCAACACATACTTCTCAACACTGTCTATTTTCTTCTTCCTCTGATCTTCATGAAACTGGTTGAAGAGATCTTACCAGCCTACCACAGAGAGCTAGTGAGATTTTGGCTTGACATCACACTCAAATATAACACTTCCAACAATGAAGTACACACATCTACACTAATGAGCAAGCTTAGACTGCAAGCCTAAAACCTTGATTCGTTTAAACATTTGATTTTCTACCACATTTAAATTTTATAGAACTGAGCCAAGGTAACACTTCAGGATAGCACCACTCTGAGGTATCTTTGTCCACAAATATATCACAGTTCTGAAATCACATAAATCATGCATATTCAATATAATCTCAGTTCTTCCCCAGATACTTAATTAACCAAACACCCGTGGGGCCTAAACTGTGAAAGGTTTGTTTGCAAATGACTACATAAATGGGAGATTTGTTCAGGAAATTACTTTGCCACCACCTGTGAAGTGAGGTGATCATTTCTCAATCAAATGTGTGCCTCATGTTTTATTTCACCATCACTCGAATAAATTCACCTGAGAAGATTGGAAAATTATTCAAAAGCATAAATTTATCTGCAGAGTAAATTTACATTTGATTATGTAACAGTGGGAGATTATTAGGATTCAGTGTGGAAAACAATCTATAAACATAATAATACTGTATTTCAAATATCAAAAGCAAAAGTCTTAAGCACATATATATAGCTAGGGTCCCTAAGACTTTTGCACAGTACTGTAGTAATTTTATGTATTGCATTCTATTGCTACTGCAAAAAAAAATTCATGATACATACGAGTGATAATAAACCTGATTCTGATATGGACTGATATGGACTGAGAGTGGGAAGGGGGCAGGAAGAGGGGAATCATAGTTGGAGTAAGGGGAAGGGAGAGGGGAGGGAGCGGGAAGCACCAGAGAGACATTCTGTAATGATCAATAAGCCCATTATTCGGAAACAAATGACCTTACCTGGTGTCTCAGGACTGGGTGTGCCTGCACCTTTGTTTCTGCACCATCCCCCCCACCACCCGCTCCCTCTCCTGGTAATCTTTCTCTGCCACCTGTCCCACACCCCTCCCTCGTTGCTCCACTCTCGCCATTCTCAACCTTCCTTGCTCCTGCCAGATTTAGAAGCTGGCTCTCCGCTTTTGTACCATATTCTACAATCAGCCCATACACAACTGATTACAACAGTTCTACATCAATAATCTTTTTTTATTTCCCTCCAAAGGCTTTGGTGTAGTTTATCTTGCACAAAACAGTTTGATTCTGATTAGAAAGAATTATTTCAGTTTAATATGGATCATTAACAAACCCAGATTTGGAAATTTGGAGTTTTATGCATTTTGCCATTTTAAGAACACAGGGACAATAGTGACAATTCAAAGAAGATATACATGGTCATTTCTTCTATCTTGGGCTTTAAGTCTGATAAATGCAGGGCAAACAGCAGAAGATGCAGTGAGTCATTAAGTTCAATCTGTTTTACACAGGAGAGAAACTTGGTACGTCTCAGTTCTCACATTAACAAAATCATCTGATCCTCTTAAAAAGAACAAGGGAAGACTAACAGAGCCTTTGTCGACATCAGGATTTTCCAATTATTTGTGACAACTTGTTTCTTTTGTAATGAAGTCTACAACAAGATTCAGCAAGAAAGCAATCACAATGAAGTCCCTTGCAGTGCTTTATAGGAGCGTGCTTGTGGGCCGGGTAACTTTGTGGTGATGTTTCTGGACCGGGAATCCAGACACCAGTTGCTGCAGATGACAGAAGCTGAAATACAAACAGAAACTGCTGTGGTGCCGGGCAGGCAGTCTCTGTACAGTGAATGGTAACTGTTCAGGATAACATCCAATCAGAAATATTCCCAGTACCTGCATTCCTCCACAGAACCTGCCTGATCTGATGTATGTTTCCAGTGTGTTTTGCTTATATTATAAACTTATATTATATTTGCTTATATTATCAATCATAAGACTATCAAACACAGGAGCAGAATCAGGCCATTCGGCCCATTGTGTTTTGTCTGCCATTTGATCAATGGTGATTTATTATTCCTTCTCAACCCTGTTCTCCTGCCTTTTCCCACAACCTTTGACACACGTTCTGAGAACCCATCAACCTCCACTTTATATCTATATACGCAATGACTTGGCCTCTACAACCACCTCTGGGAAAGAATTCCACAGATTTGCCACCATCTACCTAAAGAAATCCCTCCTCATATTTGTTATAAAGGGATGCCCTTTAATTCTGAGATTGTGTTCTCTAGTCCTAGACCCCTCAAGACTGTAAACATCCTCTCCATATCCGCTTTATCCAGGCCTTTATATGTATGACAGATTAATGATCAAACATCCTCTCCATATCTCTATCCAGACCTTTATATCTGGCAAATTAATGATCAAACATCCTCTCCATATCTCTATCCAGGCCTTTATA
Organism: Mobula hypostoma; assembly: GCF_963921235.1. Lineage (NCBI taxonomy): Eukaryota > Metazoa > Chordata > Chondrichthyes > Myliobatiformes > Myliobatidae > Mobula > Mobula hypostoma. The sequence goes on along the minus strand of NC_086099.1, from coordinate 126,557,563 downwards.
TCTGACAGGTATAAAGGACACGTGGCCAAGTGGTTAAGGCATTCGACTAGCGATCTGAAGGTCGTGAGTTCGAGACCCAGTCGAGGCTGCGTGTTGTGTCCTTGAGCAAGGAACTTAACCACATAGTGCTCTGCAATGACACTGGTGCCAAGCTGTATTGGCCCTTGCTCTTCCCTTGGACAACATCGGTGTCGTGGAGAGGGGTGACTTGCAGCATGGGCAACTGCAGGTCTTCCATATAACCTTGCCTAGACCTGCACCCTGGAGAGTGAGGACTTTCCAGGCGCAGATCCATGGTCTCGCAAGACTAACGGATGCCTTTATTTATTATATCTGACAGATAGTGATCAAACATCCTCTCCATATCTCTATCCAGGTCTTTATATCTGACAGATTAATGATCAGGAAACGGATTCTAACTCATCATGGCCAAATGGGGAAATCTGCACCAGAGTCCTCAGCATCAAAACTTAAATGTGGACAATGGCTTGGTTTTTATTCTTTTGCTCTTGAACCATGGCCTTGTCTATTTGGAAGCACAGAGAGCCAGTGATAGGCTTGTGATGAGCGATGGAGGAAAAGTAAACCATGAGTGCTGCCAGGAGTGAGGGGCGAGGGGTGAGGGTCAGGAATTGATACTCCACCTTATGTTATACACTGAAAACAACCAAGGAGGCTACTTGGTCCATTTGGGCCCATTCCAGCTCCTAGAGGAGAGTAACCTCATCAGTTCCACCCATTCACTTTATTCTCTCCCACACAGAGAACTGCACTCATACAACACCTTATATTCCATCTGGGTAGCCTCCAACCTGATGGCATGAACATCGACTTCTCTAACTTCCGCTAGGCCCCACCTCCCCCTCGTACCCCATCTGTTACTTATTTTTATGCACACATTCTTTCTCTCACTCTCCTTTTTCTCCCTTTGTCCCTCTGAATATACCTCTTGCCCATCCTCTGGGTCCCCCCCACTTGTCTTTCTTCCCGGACCTCCTGTCCCATGATCCTCTCGTATCCCCTTTTGCCTATCACCTGTCCAGCTCTCGGCTCTATCCCTCCCCCTCCTGTCTTCTCCTATCATTTTGGATCTCCCCCTCCCCCTCCAACTTTCAAATCTCTTACTCACTCTTCCTTCAGTTAGTCCTGACGAAGGGTCTCGGCCTGAAACGTCGACTGTACCTCTTCCTAGAGATGCTGCCTGGCCTGCTGCGTTCACCAGCAACTTTGATGTGTGTTGCACTCATACATATAGCTAGGGTGCTTAAAACTTTTGCACAATACTGTAGTAATTTTGTGTATTGCATACTGCCGCCACAAAAAAAAAACAGATTTCATGCCATATGTGAGTTATGATAAGCCTGATCCTGATATGGGTCTCTGCTGCTGACCGAAAGTAGGAAGGGGGCAGGGAGAAGGGAATCGTGGTTGGGAAAAGGTGAAGGGAGACGGGAGGGAGTGAGAAGCATTCTCTAATGATCAATAAAGCAATTGTTTGGAATCAAATGGCCTTGTCTGATGTCTCATGGCTGGGTGTGTCTGTACTCGCTCCTCCCTGCCACCCCGGCACTCCTTTTCGTCTACATGCCTCACGCCACTCCCATGGCACTCCACCATCGCTATTCCCAGCTTCCTTTGCTCCCACCAGGTTTATGGACTCGCTGTCTGCTCCATGTTCATAAATACAGTTCTGTGTAAAAGTTATAAGCTATATATATGTGCCTAAGTGTTTTGTACAGTACTGCAGGCCCACCAGCTCCCTTTGTTTTCTTTTTGCCTTTGACCTGTGGACCTGTGGTGTGTCATTGGGACAGAGGAGGAAACTGGAAGTTCCAAAGGAAGCCCAAACACTGATATACAAACCTCACACAGACAGCACCCAAGGTCAGAATTGAATCTGAGTCACTGGAACTGTGAGGGAACATCACCAACTGCTGTTCCAACATGCCTTTCTAGATGCCCTTAGATACAAAGGTATCAGCCCCACACCAGTCATGGGCATAAAACTCAATGGCAAATATTGTCTCTTTCCAAGGGTTTAAATTTATGAAGCAACATACACAAATTGCTGGAAGAACTCAGCAGGTCAGGCAGCATCTATGGAAATGAATAGATAGTTGATGATTTGGGGTGAGGCTCTTCAACAGTACTGGAAAGGAAGGGGGAAGATGCCAGAATAAAAAAGTGGGGGAAGAGGAAGAAAGATTCGCTAGAAGTTGATAGGTGAAGTCAGGTGGGTAGGAAAGATAAGGGCTGGAAGTAGGAGGGGACCCAGAGGGAAATGTGATAGGCTGGTGAGAAGAAGTACGAGGCCAGAGTGGGGAATAGAAGAGGTGGGTGGGTGGGGGGGGGGGGGAGAAAGGACATTTTCTTTTGCTGCAAGAGGAAATCCATATTCATGCCATCAGGTTAGAGGTTACCCAGACAGAATATACAATGTTACTTCTCCACCCTGAGGGTGGCCTCACCTCGGCACAAGAGGAGGCCATGGGCTGACATGTTGGAACTGGAATGGAAATAAAATGTTTGGCCACCAGGAAGTTTGGCTTTTGCCAGATGGAGCGGAGGTGCCTATACAATGAGTTACAGTAGGTGGCTACTGACACTGTTGTGTGTTGCTAAAAGGACAGAGAGAGAGAGAGAGGGGGAAGTGATCATCATGGTTTGAGAGAAGAGTTTGACACAGTTTAATTGCCAGTTCCATGTGAAAGCTCTGAGATGTGGCTGGAAGCCTTGGAGCAGTGGGGAGTGAATGACCCATCCAGACTAAGAAGATATTGGTAGGGAGTGTTGGGATGTGGAGCAGTAGACAGTGACTGGTGGGAGTGCCACCAGTAGGTGGGATATATCATTCCTAGGAGCACTCATTGACTTTGATCACATGAGTGAGGTCAATTGACTTCTTGTGGCACTCTGTTCAAGACCTTGCTTTCTTTCAAATGGTTCAAATGGTTCAATTTAATATCAGAGAACATATAAAGCATACAACCTGAAATTCTTCTCTTCACAGACATGCACGAAACAAGAAACCCCACAGAATGAAGGATAACAACATCAGAACCATGAAGCTCCCCTCCCCCTCCTATTGCACAAGCATCGACTCTCCCCCTTTCCCTCCCACCACTTGTGCCAGCAGAAGCACTGACCCCCACCACACTGCTAACGTAATTGTCTGTCTGTAGAAGCAATGTTTGGGTTATGGTTAGAGATAACGGGTGCTTTGGAATGTGAGGTGTCCAATGAGGGGAGTGTGTTTTTCTGTTATGTGCCCGATACCGGTGTGAGCTGTGTCCTTTCGTTTGGCAGGAGATGAAGAAAGAAGACACTGGAGAGAACCGGTCATAGGATTGGACCCGGTGGGGGCCGTGATTCAATGGTGTGAGGGTCTACTGAAGATTTGTAAATATGACTTTTGGAAGAATTGAGCTCCAACGTGCACATTGACTGCTTAATTATAATGAGTCCTTTTTGTTTTTTTTTCCTTTCTTTTCTTTACTAACCCTTTAGTTAAGATTCATATTTATAATTCCTTTAATCTTATGCAGTGTGTTGTCTGTTATTTCTGAGCTCTGAGTTGTAACAGGGTACCAGGTTACCCAGCATTCACATAAAAAGGGGTTTAGGGGCGGGAGAGCCGTTTCAATCTCATGAGTTTAGTGGGCCTGGGCTGTGTATTCACTAGACTTACGCAGCCAAGGAAAACAGGTGGTTTCGTAAGCAACAGCAAAAGCCCCCCCAAAGAGACCTTGATCTAGAGTCCATCAAAAACTACAGTCCATAACCCAGCACCGGCATCTCAGACAGGTTCTCTTTCAGCTTCTTAGCTGTTTCTTTTCATTGTTTTCCCCCTGTGCACATATAGGGCAGCTCACTTCTTCTCTGGTACAGAAACTAGGGGGGGCCTGCACTGTCCCCTGTTCAAGTCCAGCTGCAGTCAACTCAGCCATAAGCACCCTCCATTTAAGCGGGGCAAGGAGTCAGCCAGCCTGCACAGGTACCAGGTAAAGTGTCAGCACTTCATAAAGGTGCCAGGTCAAAGCACCAAGCAACTCTAAATGGTACCAGGGTAAGGCATCAACAAGTGGCACCACTCACCAGTCTGGAAGTGTTATGGTAATCAGTGCCTACAGGACAATATAACCACGGCAATAAGCAGACAACACAAGCTCCTATGCATCAACTCCAGAAGGATGCAGATGCTTGGTACATTGTGAATCGACCTCCCATTCCACAGCCCTGCTCGTATTAACCATCAGGTCTTTCCATTATTCCTGCACCTGGGGCAACATTTTGAATTAAATTGTCACTCTACTTCCACATTAAACTGCAAAAAAAATAATGTTTTCTTCATTTGTTTTATAATTTCCTTTCAGTGACTGTTCCGAATGCACTGATGCGTACTTGTACTGCCAGATCCTCCAGCCGCATAATCTGTTTTTGATGCATGTTTAAGTGAAATGTGCCGAAAATATCGACCTTTTAAAAGAACGACTTTATAGATGACTGAGTTCATTTCAAAATAATACAAACAAACTCTCGTGTAGGGAAGAGCAATTCCATTTAACAAATAAATAAGTGGGAAACTGATTTTGTCATCAGTTAATTCTTGCATTTAGAGTTCATTTGTTTGGCACCAATCTCTCTAATTATTGACTGAGTCACTTGAAGGCACATTGAACACTCAGTAAACTAAGCAACAGCATTTCTTTCCAGGTTATTAGTGTAGGTGACTTTTCTCCTGGTTGCCCACTGTCAAGTCTTCCCAGCTGTTGAGCATATCTACACAGAGCATTGTCGCAGGAAAGCAGTATCCATCATCAGGGACCCCTACCACCCAGGGCATGGTTTCTTCTCACTGCTGTCATCAGGAAAAAGTTACAGGAGCCTCAGGACTCACACACCACCATGTTTAGGAAAAGCTATTACCCCTCAACCATCAGGCTCTTGGACCAAAGGGGTTAGCATCACTCAACTTCACTTGCCCCATCATTGAGATGTTCCCACGACCTATGAACGCACTTTCAAGGACTCTTCATCTCATGTTCTTGATTTGTATCGCTTATTTATTTATTTATTATTATTCCTTTCCTTTTGTATTTGCAGAGTTTGTTGTCTTCTGCACTCTGGTTAAACGCCCAAGTTAGTGCGGTCTTTCATTGATTCTGCTATGGTTATTATTCTAAAGATTTAGTTTGAGTATGCCCACAGGAAAATAAACTTCAGTGTTGTATATGGTGACATATAGTACTTTGATAATAAAATTTATTTTGAACTTTGAACTTTGTTAAATTAGTGAAATATGATGGTGATTTCTCACCACTCATAGCTTTCATCCTTTAGATGTTCTCATTTGTACTCCTACAGTAAGATCAGTAATTGTGGCCAATTAGAAAAGTAGTGTAAGAATTATTCCATCGCCTTTTTCACAACCACTTGCAATTAAAATGTGAAGAACCAGCTGCATATGGCATGCATACATATGTGAATGGAATCTGCCTGCTAAACATGGTAGAACAGTAGTGGATAACGGTGCCAACAAACGATGGGGCTTCAGTCTGTTTGAGGCACATTTAACAGCTTTGTGAGAAAGTGATCAGAAGAACTTCAATTCCTACAGTCAGGCCGACAAGTCCCCCAGACAGAGGTAAAATTATATTTGCATTTCCATTCCTCACAGGCTGATATGAAGATCCTGGCTGAAGCAATCTCAGGTCTGCAGCGTTTCATCGGAGCAACACACACAAAATGCTGGAGGAACTCAGCTGGCCAGGCAGCATCGATGGAAAAAAAGTGCTGTCGACATTTTGGGCTGAGACCCTTTGGCCGGACTGGAGAAATAAAGCTGAGGAGCAGATTTAAAAGGTGGGGGGAGGATTGAGAGGAACACAAAGTGATCGGTGAAACCTGGAGGGGGAGGGATGAAGCAAAGAGCTGGGAGGTTGATTGGTGAAAGAGACAGAAGGCCATGGAAGAAAGGAAAGGGGGGAAGAGCACCAGAGGGAGGCAATGGGTGGGCAAACAGAGGGAAAAGGGGATGGGAAATGGGGAAGGGGGATGGGGGGCATTACTGGAGAAATCAATGTTCATGCCATCAGGTTGAAGGCTACCCAAATGGAATATAAAGTGTTTTGAATCCAACCTAAGTGTGGCCTCATCACAATGAAGGATAGACATATTGGAATGGGAATGGGAAGTGGAATTAAAATGGGCGGCCACTGGGAAATCCCGCTTGTTTTGCAAGACTGAGTGTAGGTGATCAGGCGAAGCGACCTCCCAATCTACGTCGGGTCTTACCAATATACAGGAGGCTACACCAGGAGCACCAGATACAGTTTATGACCCCAACAGACTCACAGGTGAAGTGTTGCCTCATCAGACACACAGAGCCTCTCATGCTGAACCCATTTTCAGAATGAAAGACTAAAGTAGATTATAAACACAAGAAATTCTATAGATGCTGGAAATCCTAAGCAATACATACATAATGCTGAAGGAACTCATGCCATCATGTTGCCAGAGAAAGCAGGATCTCCCACTGGCCACACATTTTAATTCCACGTCCCATTCCCATTCTGATATGTCTATCCACAGCCTCCTCTACTGTAAAGATGAAGCCACACTCAGGTTGGAGGAACAAACTCTCAAACTTCCACTAATGCCCCACCTCCCCCTCGTTCCCCATCCGTTATTCATTTATATACATGCGCTCTTTTTCTCTCTCTCCTTTTTCTCCCTCTGTCCCCCTCGCTATACCCTTTGCCCATCCTCTGGGTTTTCCCCCCACTCCCCCTTTTCTTTCTCCCTAGGCCTCCTGTCCCATGATCCTCTCATATCCCCTTTGCCAATCACCTGTCCAGCTCTTGGCTCCATCCCTCCCCCTCCTGTCTTCTCCTATCATTTTGGATCTCCCCCTCCCCCTCCCACTTTCAAATCCCTTACTAGCTCTTCCTTGAGTTAGTCCTGACGAAGTGTCTCGGCCCGAAATGTCGACTGTACCTCTTCCTAGAGATGCTGCCTGGCCTGCTGCATTCACTGGCAACTTTTATGTGTGTTGCTTGAAATTCCAGCATCTGCAGATTTCCTCGTGATTGTGTTTTTAAACTTATTTCACTGTATGTTTCAATGTTTGGATGTATGCATGACAATTAAAGCACATCTTTATTTTAGATGGAAGATCACTGTCTTTTTCCCAGAGTAAAGGGGGGGAACTAGAGCGCATAGGTTTCAGGTGAGAGGGGAAAGATTTAAGAGGCAATTTTTCCACACGGAGTGTGGTGGATATAAATGAAGCGATGGAAATGGGTACAATTACATTTAAAAGAAATTTATTCACAGACAGAAGGGTATGGGTCAAATGCAGACAAATGAGAATTACTCTGGGTGATTTGAGCAGAAGGATCTGCTTTTGTGCTGTGTCTCTATTATGCCATCATAACTCCGTGGCTAGCAGGCTCCCTGTCAAGCTTTTATTCCACTTGATTCTGATAGTTAAAGGAAATAAATCCATTCAAGCCAATTGGATTGGCAGTCATTAACAATTACTACACTGTTAAACCGTCCTAACACTGTTAGACTGAACAATTCATGGTGGATTTAACGAGCAATTAATGTGCAAATGTAACAAATGAATGGAAATTCGAGAGGTTAAGAGAATAACACCATTCACTTCCACATAGACCGGATAATTTTGAAAACGCCGGTTTCACGTAAAAACAATAGGGGTCCACACCAGACATTTTTCAAAATACCTTCATCCATATTAGAATGGATATTTGGGCGAATCTCCTCCTACTGGGCATGCGCAGGACACACAGAAAACAAGCGAAGAGGAAACAGTATACTTGGTGCACACTTGTCCAGTTGCAGACTAGAAAAACTTAAAAGGAAATTGCCAATCGAAAGACTTGGTGCACATTTGTCCTGAAACATCTTCTACAGCCATAGTCTCTTCACTGATGAAAGGGACAACAGCTACAACTAAACGCAATAAGGCCTGTTACTGGGCAAAAGTGAAATTTGCTGTTACCTCATGTATTTGCCTTTACTTTTGCCATGTCTTTGCGTATTATTTTGCTGTACTTAACATGTGCAATAAAACGAGTTACTGGGCAAAAGTGACAATTGCAACTATTGAATATTTGCACAAACAATACATTAATAATGTTACACGAGCCTGGCGGTGGACGAACCCAAGTGCTGAACACGGGTGCGGGGGCAGAGTCGGGCGTGGAATCGGTTTCCAGGAGAGACTTTACCCAAAGTCTTGGGTTTGGAGAGAATCCAGGAGCGATGCAAGACTTAGAACTAACAGTCCTAAGAACCATGAAATGAGGTTTACGCACACTGGAGTCAACCAACAAATAGGCAGCTCCTTGTTGTGATCTCAGGGTCTTTATCCTGCATTTTCAGAGTAGTAGTTCGTAGAACCTGGGAATGATTGGAAATTAAACAAGGGGGTTGAATCCCAATTCTTGAGGTACATAGTAAAGTGGGGGATTGCCAGAAGGGACCATGACAAATAAAGCGCCTTGTTAAATGTATAAGTCATGTCTGTATCAGTGTTACCTTGTATTTCCATACAATGTTACATTAGGCTGTTACACATCTATTGTCAGTTATTGTTGTTGTGGTGTTGGAGGTTGCATTCAAGAAAACAATGAAATGCCACACTGCCACTACCATTTGCTCTGGCACGTCATGACAGCGTTTTTAAAATTAGCCGGTTACTCCATACACACTACAATGGCCAACCGGTGTTTTCAGTTTTATACACTCTGGAGAGTGTTTTAGAAAAGCTCCGTTTTCAGGGGAGGAAAACACCGTTTCAGTGTGGACAGAGGGTCAAAACAAAGAGAAAAAGCTTCGGTTACGGATTTATCCGGTCTAGTGTGGACGTGGCCTAAGTGCAGAGTGTCTAAATCTTGTACCAATTTACGATTCATTGATTCTTCACTATGTCTTCAGCCAATTCTTTTGTGAGTGGTTCCATGTGTCATTCATACACCATTACATTTCCAGTAAAATCTGCTTATACAAAAGTAAACTGAACACACCCAAATGTTAAACACGAGAGAGACCCTGCAGATGCTGGAAATCCACAGCGACACACACATAATGCTGGAGGAACTCAGCAGGTCAGGCAGCATCTATGGAAATGAATGAACAGTTGACGTTTCGGGCCGAGACCCTTCATCGGGAGTGCAGACATCCCACCATGCAAAAACTCATTTCAGGGAGGTAGATAGCAACACCACCCCCGCCCCCTGCAACCCCATATCCCCTCTGCCGGTCGACCTCCAAGGGTGTGTGTATACAGGACATTTGATTAAGAAAGAACACCATAATTTTGTTGGCATTCTCAATGCTAATACCTAAATGCTAATGCAAATAGCTTTTCTATTTCTTTTGCAAACTTTTCTTGTACTGTGATGTGGCTTGCTTGGCAGATTTGAGCATTTTGACAGAAGTCTCAACCTCAGCCATCTGTGTCAATGAATTTGTTAATTTTGCAAGACATCAGATTCACAAGTGTTTTTTGAGACAGATGACTTCTGAATTCTGTCTTAATGTGACGCACCATGCTGAATGCCCTTTCTATATCACAAATAGAATTTGGCAGCACCGAAAACAGCTTCATCAATTGTCAGAGCTCACTAGTTTAAATAATGTTAGCTATGCTAATGAACAAATGACATCTGTTAAACTCACCTCAACATGTCTTTTACAGTCATTTAACCCACCATGGGTAAACAGTGCAGCGAGCAACACTGTCATTATTTTTGACCCCTATTAGGCAGGGGTACACTTTAGTGTAGTCTGGGGGTGAGGTACGTCATATATTTTCTTTTTTTGGAATACTCTGCCACGGCGTTGCAGGATACTAAACTGAACTGATGGACAACAAAAGAGAGAGAGAGGTCAACTGTAAAGCCCACCCACAGAGAAAACTGATAGGTCTACTTAGCACAAAGAGAGACCAATCAAGATGTTCTCTCTGTCACTCGCTACATCTGTCACTCGCTCTCTCTGTCTGTCTCTCTCCCTCTCTCCCTCTCGCTCGCTATCAAAAAAATCCATTTCTGGGATATTGTATATAATTTGCGGGTGTCAGGGAGCCGCTAACAATATGAAGGAGACTCCCGGAACTTCCAAGAGGGTGGGATGTCTGGGAGTGGGTGTATCTGAATGTTACTATTTTGAGATATTGTCCTGCAATATAAACACAATTAGAGAGTGTCTTCAAGCAAAAATGTATTTCCAAGTGTACAGTATATCCAACCGCCTTCAAATTTTATAAGATCCATTGAATCGTCTTCTCTGATTGCATCACTGCCATATCAGCCTCTGACTTTAGCCAGATATCATAAATCTGTGCCCGTTGATTACGATTTCATCTGCCACTGGGAACAGTTCCTCTTTGCGCATTCTGTCAAATTATGTATAAAGTGAAGCAACCCATCTGGCTTTTAAGTGCTCCATCAGCTTGTACCATTAAGGTCAATAAATCTATGGATTCCTCCCCTCCTGCACCAACTTTTCTCTTTTCTCTCCATAGCTGCCACATTATATTCTATTCTGCATTCTGTTTTCCTTTTTATACCTCGATGTACTTAAGTATGGCATGATCTGCTTGAACGGCAGTCAAACAGAAGTTTTCCACCACATCTAGGTGTAGGTGACAATAATAAACCAATTCCAATGCCAACTTCAACATGAACTTGGGAAATTATTTTAAAATATCAAGAGAAAGCATACTGATTGGAAAAAATAATACTGCCCATGTCACCTGTCCCACACCCCTTCCATGGTACTCCACACTCACCATCCCCAATATCCTTTGCTCCTGCCAGACTTACGAACTTGCTCTCCATTCCAAGCTGACAAATGCAGTACTATGCAAAAGTCTAAGGTACCCTCGATATATATATGTGACCTAGACTTTTACACAGTTCTGTGCATGTAGACCAAATGATTTGCTTTCAGATGACTTCGCCATCTATACTTGCATGACTATAAAATTTTATGGATTCATTTCTCTGACAAACACTAACCTTTTTCTGTGTATTTTGTCAGCATGGATCACTGTGCAGTGAGTTCCACTCACAAAGGATCTTAACCCTAGCTTCATTTAAAGTACACTTTGCAGTGGATATTTTCAGAATCTAATATAAACAGTACTTGTAAGCACTTATGGAGTCCTGAACAGAATATATTGAGTTTGCTGCTCAATCATGCACTTTACAGAGAGATGAATCTTTTCTCTCAGACTGCTTGGTTTCCTAGTGTTCTCCACTGCCATGGTTTATTGAAGACAGCAGTGGAAAGAGTACAGGGAAGTGTGCGACCATTAAACAACTTTGCTTTAACCCAGGCGACCTGTTCGTATTCTATACCTTCACAGTATGGTCCGGGTCAATTTTGATCCAACCCAAGAATCCCCTCGTAACAAGTGTCTATACCAAATTTTGAACCACAGATCTATTTAGAATGTATAAATAGCCTAAGTGACATTAATAAATGGGTGATTAATCCTTAATTAATGTTTCAGAGATCTAAAATCCATTTCAATAGATATGGGTCAAATTTGACCCAGAACAGCCTCAATTTACAAAAATTTGTAGCACCTGTACAAAAGTATAAAATTTTAAAATATTTTTATTTTTGCGCATTTTGGGTCACTTTATGAAAAGTCATCACACTTCGGCTAAAAACATGGCATTTAGGGTGTTTTTACTGCTGTCAAATGTCAAAACAGGTCAAATTTAACCTGAACAATATGTAAGGGTTAGGCTACAATGAACCCAGCACACTTGTCCCCTGCGCTGTGTTAGGATATCAAAGGCTTGCTGTACTCTGCCTTGGATATCGTTGGGTGAAAGGAGGGCAGCAGAAGGACTTGTAGAGTAAGATTTGTGAGATGACGAAAACAAGCACCTCAAGAGGATAAGTAGCTCCTGGTACAGATATAGGTTGTGCTGGTGGGACATCGCAGACTTCAATATCAATGCATAAACGGTTGAAATATTTGAAGTATTTATAAGACCAGAATTGGAGTACTGTTTGTTGTTTTGGAATCAGACCACAGGGAAAATAGAGAGGGCCTAATGCAGATCCACACTGCAGGAAATGGCTATTCTGCCCATTACCTTCCTAGTGCCATTCAATAAAGACATGGATGACTAATTACCACTTTCATACCATTATCATATCTATAAATAAAATAGAACAAGCTTCCAGAGGAACTCAACAGGGGGTCAGGCAGCATCTGTGGAGGGAAATGGACAGTCAACAGTTCCGGTTAACTGTTCATCTCCGCAGATGCTGCCTGGCCCGGTGAAACCTCCAGCAGATCATTTTTTGCTCCAATTTACAGCACCTGCAATCCCTTGTGTCTCCAAAAATCTGCCCTTCTTAGCCCTTAATTGATTAAGCATCTGAGCCTCCTCCACCCACGTGAGAGAGAACTCTAAAGACTCAGTACACTGTGGGTGAAGACATTTCCTTTCATCCATTCTTACCCTTTATTCTGATACCTTGACTTCTAGCTGCAGACAAACTAGCCAGAAGAACTATCGTCCCACACCTGTTGTCATAGTGTGCACTGACAGATAACTGAACCCAGGTGTGGAGGAACGACAGACTCCCATGTTGAGACAGAAACAAGAGTTTATTCATAGGGATTCCAGCTTGTTTGTGGGTTTGACTGAGTGACACTGCGAGATGAATCATTCTCCAAACACATAAACAAGGACCCCGCAATCAGCACTAACTGGGAGTCTGCTTTAAATAATCACAGTACGTTGACAATTCATGATAGTCAAAATAAATTTGACAAGATTAAACAGAAAGCATGTGCTTAACAACTCTCAAGGAGCCAACAATTAACAAGTACAGGAGCACAGCTCCCCAGGGCTCATGTCACCTATCTCATCAAGCCTCTTAACCATTTTGTTTTAAATTATTCTTCAATACCCCAAAAAAAGATAGAGGGCTATGCTACTTAATATCTCCTCAAAGGACATAGTTCTCCTTTCCTAGGAATGAAACTGGTAAATTGTTAATAAATCCCCTCTTTTTTGTGTTATTTCCCTCCTTACGCTACATGCAGTATATATATCATAGCCAGGAGGCGTAAGACTTTTGCACAGTACTGTAATAATTTTATGAATTGCATTGTACAGCTGCTGCAATAATAAAAAAAAAACAAATTTCATGACATATGTGAGTGATGATAAATCTGACTCTGATATGGGTCTCTGTTGTGGACTAAGAGTGGGAAGGGGGCAGGGAGAGGGGATTCATGGTTGGGAAAAGGGGAAGGGAGAGGGGAGGGAACAGGAAGCACCAGAGAGACATCCTGTAATGATCAATAAAGCAATTGATTGGAATCAGATCAAATAACCTTGCTTGGTGTCTCAGGACTGGGTGTGTCTGCACTTGCACCACCTTCCCCTCCCCCCCCCGCCCCCCACCAATCCTGGCCTCCATTTCTGCCACCTATCCCATACTCCCCCTGCAGTGTTTCATCCTCACGTTTCCCCATATCCTTTCCTCCCAAGAGATTTTAAATGAGTCTGTCATTTCCTTAGTACCCAATATGATACCTCCATTCTCAGTGACCACATCATTTCTGTTCATTTTTTCTGGTGAAACTATCTACAGAAACTCTTATGTTTCTCTCTCCTCTCATCTTCTACTTTCAATTTTTTCATCAATGCCTTGATATGCCTTATTTAAAAAAGCTGAAGAAGAAACTGCTTTGATAAATTCTGAAATATTCCCAGTCTTTTTAGTACTATTGTAAGTTTTTTTTCCATTGATCAAGAGCAATCTTTAACTTCTCTTATCAGCTGTGACTGAACCTACTTTCCCATTATTTGCTGTAAACTGCATTCATTCTTTAAACATTCACCATTGATCATTTTCTGTCAATTTTTGTAATGCACTTTCCAAACCACCGCAGTTAATCCATGTCTCATCACTTCACATTTAATTTGTTTAGATTTAAGATCCTGATTTCATATTTTCCTCTATCACTTTCAATTTCTCTGTAAAGATTGTCACATCATTATTCTTTTCCAAAAACCTCTCAAGTGCTACATTATAAATTAAAATTTCTCATTGCACAATATTAAATCTAAAATAGTCAGTTAATCTTTTGCCTCCTCAACATGTTGATCATCTCCTGTACACTTCATAAATTCATATCCTAAACTATTAATAATTTTAATCTTCTGGTCCATTTGTAGATAAATATCACAGAGCTCACCAAGTCCATGCAGACCATTACATTTTACATTTTACATTAATCCTAAATGTTTGCTTTCCTGACATTCTCATTAACTTGTCCAACCCCTTCCTCCCCGCCCCCCTTCCCACCCAGCATTCTCCTAAACACGAAGAGCTACTAACCTGCACATCACTGGGATGGGAGAGGCAACTGGACTACCTGAAAGGAACCGATGCAATCACAGGAAGAACATGCAAACTCCACACAGACAGTCAGTGAGGTCAGGTCTGAAGCCAGGTCTCAAGTCCTGTGAGGTAGTGGTATACTCGATGTGCCACTCTGTTGCACAATGACTAATGCAGTTCCCTCATCACTAACACCATTCACTGAGGCCTCCGTCATCTTGGCTGTCTAGATACCCAAGCCTGGGCAGTACGGTAGGGAGAGCAAGCTGTTGTCCATTTAGCATGCTCCCCCTCTCCACGCATCTGGTGAACCCAACGGAACAGCAGAGACCGATAGAGTTTGATACCATCAGCATTGCAGGAGCTGTCAGTCAGTGTTGAATATGTTAGGGACTCCAGCTTTGAATTTTTCCCTTGGAGTTTACTCCTGAAGCCTTCCCCGTGAGTGGGTATAGCTGCAAGTCAGCGGAAGATTATCGATTTCTCAGTCCCTTCTTTTAAACATTCTAAGTGTCTCCTCTGCTGCATTTCCTCCCAGCTCTACCAGGAATACAAGTTATTGGCTCCTCTGGATACCCCGTTTCTATGGAACAGATCCCCTTTTCCACAGTACAGGTCCCAATGTACCATGAATGGAAACTCATTCATCCCACATCAATCTTGAAGCCATACATTACCTACCACACCATCACCCACACCCTCCTTTTTCTTGACTGATCTACTTCCTTTCACTGCCTCCTGGAACAAAAACATCCAGCTGAACCTCTCCCTCCCCGATGCACTACAGTCTCTCATCCTCAAGCTCCAGGTCACTCGAGCAATGTTCCTCAGGCTGCAATCACTTACTGCCAACCTGATTGCATGGACCACAATGGAGCACCTTCAGCTGCTATGTACTGAAACCACAATTCCATTTACTCTAGCATGTGTCCACGAGAGACTGCAGATGCAGGAGGTCAGCCAGCATCCGTGGAGGAAAATGGACCGTCACAGTTTTGGGTTAAGATTCAATCTGTACAGATGAAGGTTCTCAACCTGAAATGTTGTCTTGTCTATTTCTCTCCATAGATGCTGCCTAATCTATCTTGGCACATAGGCCTTGATTTAATTAATTTACGTAATGAATTTATTTTAAAATATAAAACTGCCTTGTTGTTCCTATCTTACCAAAGTGCCCTATTCCACAGACACAATTTCATGGTCATTGCATACAGCTCTTCTAGAAATTCAGACCCACAACCATATTTTCCCTTTTCTCACACATTCTGAATTAAATGTCAATTAGTTGAAAGGCTGGTAATCATAGAACAACTTTTTTGATCAGTGTAGATTGAAAAGTGATCTAACAGCAGTACTTAAAAAGACAGTAATGCAAAATACAATAGGATTATAATTCGATTGTATTTTACAAAAGAAGCAGAGGCAGCAGTGTAAACTGTTGAATTTCTGCCAAACAGTTTGGAGATTATTTAACAACAGGTTCATTCCAATGATTGATGTAATTACACTGACCGCTTTATTAGGTAAACCTGTACACTTGCTCATTACTTGCTCATTAATGTAAATATCTAATCAGCCAATCACATGGAAGCAACTCAATGAATACAAGCATACAAATATGGTCAAGAGGTTCAGTTGTCCAGATCTAAGTGACTTGGATTGTGGAGCGGTTGCTGGTGCCAGACAGGGGGGTTTAAGTATCTCAGAAATGGCTACTCTGAGATTTTCAAGCACAACAGTCTCCAGAGTTTACAGAGAATGGTGTGAAAAACAAAATGCACCCAGTGATGCCCTGTTCTGCCTGAAAAAATGCCTTGCTAATGGGAGAAGACGGATGAAAATGGCCAGACTGGTTCAAGCTGATAGGAAGATAACAGTAACTCAAATGACCATGCATAACCGTAGTAGTGTGCAGAAGAGCATCTCTGAATGCACACCATGTTGAACTTAGAAGTGGATGGGCTATGACAGCAACAGGTACTCCTATACCTAAGAAATTGGCCACTGAGTCTTTATGAAAAATTTAGAACAAGTGAGATGAACAATTCGCAACAGTATGATGTGGAGGATCTAAATCAGGAATGTGAGTGAGTAGTTAATTTTGATCTGGAGGATTTAAGTCAGGAACATGAGTGATTCATTTAGTTCCAGAGGGTCTAAATTGGGAACATCAGTAATTTATTTAGCCATTCAATATCATCAATTAGATTTTCTTTCCTCGCCTGTTGCAAAGCATCTTTCCTCAATAATATGGCTCCTTATCCTTCAAGTTTCCAAAGAGTATCAGCCTGGTATATCCTACAAGCCTCAAAAGTTTTGAGTAATTCTGCAAGAGAATACATCCCTCCAATGCTGTGTTCAACCATTGCTGCTCAAAGTATTCCAGCTGTGGTTAAAGCATAGACTTCATAGAGTTGTGTTAGGGGATCTAACGCCCAGATGGGAGGCTTTGACCTAAAACATCAACAGTTCCTCTCTTACCCTGCTTACCCTGCTTCCTCCAGTGGTTTATTGTTCCAGATTCCAGCGCTTGCTGTCTCTTGTGTCTCCATATCCAGTCTTCTGGGCATAAAGCCCACTTTCCATTAGCCTTTTCTGATTATTTTCTGCTAATCTGTGTACATACAATGAAATTGTCAGGATAGATCAATAGAAGGCATGAATCAAATGAGCAGAGATGGGAAGAAATTGTGCAGTAATGGTGCAAGTACATGAAATAAGAAATGGAATATTTTGCTTCACATCGGAAACAGATAATGAAATGTTAAGTCTATTTCTCTCTCAATAGAAACTGCTTGAGTATTTCCAAAATGTTTTGTTTTATTTCACATTTCTAGGACATGCAATATTTTGTTTTTGGCATGTAACTATGAGGCATGAATCTCTCTTCACATTAAATATAGGACCAGCTCTGTAAACCGTCTGGTTTAGCCTCAGGCCAGAGTAAGGGACATAATTGATTGCCAGGGAATGGGGTTACAGTGGGGACCATAGTTAATCATTTCCAGTATTTAATTGAAAGAAATTTCTGCTCATCTGATATCAAATATGTGAGAAGCACAGGGAAAATCTAGAAGCAGAGAATGTGATAACAGAACTGATAATGGCTGTCTTCAGCATGTGTGTACAGTGTGACAGATTGCTGAGAGGCAGTGTGTCATCGGGAACCAAGAGGGAGCCAAGGACAAATCCTGGGGGACAGCTGCAGTAAAACTGCGGCTATGAATAGATGTTAAAGACGTCCTCAACCTGCAAGGGGATGAAATGATGTCCAATCAATAGTCTCAAATGCTCAATGTCATTGGAGATACAATGAAGGAAGAACTTGTGGGCAGGAGATGTCTTCTGTGCATATGATGACATTTGGGATTTCTGCAAAAATCATTTTAGTAACCTGAAAGCTGATCCGTGAAATTTCAACAGGTTCAATGCATCCATACATAGACCATGCTCATCAGCCACAATAGCAATGGTTACTCTCCATTCGTAGATGTTCCTGAACTCAAGAGCCAGCCAATGTTAACCATGTTGGTAAGTAACAAGGGCTAGGCAAGGAGGGCACATTTCCATCCCAAAGGACATCAGTGAACCAGGTGGGTTTAGAGAATGATCTACTTGCACTCACAATATATCAAACAACCTATACTGCACACACACAAAATGCTGGAGGAACTCAACAGGCCAGGCAGCATCTATGGAAAAAGTACAGTTGACGTTTTGGGCCGAGACCCTTCATCAGGACTGCAGAAAATAAAAGATGAGGTCAGGATAAGAATCTGAGGGAAGAGGTGGAAGAAATACAAGACAAATACAAGTGGAAGAAACCAGGATGGGGGTATGTGAAGAGCTGGAATTTGATTGGTGCAAGAGATAAAGGGCTGGAGAAGGGGAAATCTAATAGGAGAGGACAGAAGGCCTTGGAAAAAAGAAAAGGAGGAGGAGCACCAGAGGGAGGTGATGGGCAGGTAAGGAGATAAAGCAAGAGAGGGAAATGGGAATGGGGAATGGTGAATGGTGAGGGGCATTACCAGAAGTTTTAGAAATCTATGTTCAATCCATCAGGGTGGAGACTACTCAGACAGAATATAGGGTGCTGCTACTCCAACCTGAGTGTGGCCCCATGGCGACAGTAGAGTAGGCCGTGGATGAACATGTCGGAATGGGAAGTGGAGTTAAAATGGCTGCCCACTGGAAGATCCCACTTTTTCTGGCGGTTGGAGCATAGGTGCTTAGTGAAGCAGTCTCCCAATCTACGTCGAGTCTCACCGATATACAGGAGGCCACACTGGGAGCACCGGATACAGTGGATGACCCCTACAGACTCACAGGTGAAGTGTCAGCTCACCTGGAAGAACTGTTTGGGGTTCTGAATGGTAATGAGGGGGGAGGTATAGGGGAAGCATAGCACTTGCTCCACTTGCAAGGATATGTGCCAGGAGGGAGATCAGTGGGGAGGGACGAATGGACAAGGGAGTCTCATAGGGAGCGAATCCTGTGAAAAGCTGAGAGCAGAGGAGGGAGAAAGATGAGTTTTGTGGTGGGATCACATTGGAGATGGCAGAAGTATCAGAGAATTCTATGCAGGACGTGGAGGCTGGTGGGGCGGTAGGTGAGGACAAGAGGAACTCTATCCCTGGTGGGGTGGTAGGAAGATGGGGTGAGGATAGATGTGCGTGAAATGGATCTCCAACAGGATCACACCACCAAGTACATTTTTCCTTGCCCCCACCCTCTGCTTTCCACAGGGATCGCTCCCTATGCGATGCCCTTGTCCATTGATCTGCCCGCCAGAAGAAGTGGGATATTGCAGTAGCCACCATTTTTAATTCCACTTCCCATTCCCACTCTGACATGTCAGTCCATGGGCTCCTCTACTGCTGTGATGAGGCCACACTCAGGTTGGAGGAGCAACACCTTATATTCCATCTGGGTAGCCTCCAACCTGACGGCATGAACATTGACTCCTCAAACTTCCAGTAATGCCCCCCCACTTCACCATTCCCCATTCCCATTTCCCTCTCCCACCTTACCTCCTTACCTGCCCATCAGCTCTCTCTCATGCTTTTCCTCCTTTTCTTTCTTCCACGTCCTTTTGTCCTCTCCTATCAAATTCCCCTTTCTCCAGCCCTGTATCTCTATCACTGATCAACTTCCCAGCTCTTTACTTCACCCTCCCCCCCCAGTTTCACTTATCACCTTGTGTTTCTTCCTCTCCTCTCCCCACCTTTTTACTCCGATTTCTCATCTTTTTTTTCCCTGCTTACCTCTTTCTATAGATGCTGCCTGGCCTGTTGAGTTCCTACAACATATTGAGTGTGTTGAGTGGACTTCCAGCATCTGCTGATTATCTCTTGTTTGTGATTGACTATACTACACTCCCACTGTAATTGTAACATTATATTCTGTATTCCTTTTTTCCTTTTGCGCTATCTTGCCATACCTGGGGCAAGCACAGGCAGAGGTCTTACGTAAGTTCTAGAATTTTTTTTTTGAGTACTACGTCGCTAGTGCACGGAGTATGGGTCTGGAGGTCTTTTCTTGTCTGAGATGTGGGGACTCACATCAGGCTGAAGCTCCTTAGGTACTGTGCTGAGGAACTGGAACTGCAGCTCGTTGACCTTCGCCTCATATAGGAGAATGAGGAGGTGACAGATAGGAGCTACAGGGACATAGTCACCACTAAGCCGCAGGAGGCAGGTATCTGAGTGACTGCCAGGAGAGAGAAAGGGAAAAGGAATCCTGTGTAGAGTATCCCTGTGGCCGTTCACCTCAATCATAGACATACTGCTTTTGATATTGTTGGTGTGCGGACAACCTGGCACTGAGCCTGGCTCTGTTGTTCAGAAGGGAATTGGGTGAAGAGGATTGCAGCAGTGATAGGGTATTGAACAGTTAGAAGATGAAAGAGACACCCAAGTACTAAGTTCAAGGATGTTTCTGGTTGGGTCCATGGCAGAGTCAAGGGATATGGGGAGAAGGCAGGAACGGGGTACTGATTGTAGATGATCAGCCATGATCACAGCGAATGGCAGTGCTGGCTCGAAGGACTGAATGGCCTACTCCTGCACCTATTGTCTATTGTCTATTGTCTATTGCCTTCTAAAGGGATAAGGAGAACAGCCAGAAGATTATAGCTGGGACCTTAATGTCCCAGGATACACATTGTATCGAAAGGACAGGCAAGTAGGCAGAGGAAGTGACATGGCTCTGCTGGTAACAAGTGAAATCAAATCATTGGACAGTGATGTCGGAAAGAAGGTGTTGAATCATTGTGGGTAGAGCTAAGGAACTGAAAGGATAAAAAGACCCCAATGGGAATTATTTACAGACCGCAAACATAATAAGGATGTATTCTACAAATTACAATAGGAGATAGAAAATTCATGCTAAAAGGGCAATGTTACAATAGTCATGGGTGATTTCAATATGCAAGTAGATTGGGAAAATCACTTTGGTGCTGGAATCCAAGAGGGTGAATATCTAGAATGTCTACAAGATACCTTTTTAGAGTAGCTAAAGGTTGAATCCACTAGGGGATCAACTATTCTGGATTAGGTATTGTGCAATGAACAGGAATTGACTAGAGAGCTTAAGGTAAAGGAATGCTTAGGGAAAGTGATCATAATGTGAACAGGCAGAGCAAAAGAGAGGGCATATAAAATAGAAAAAATTGTGTGAAGTTAGAGGTTTGAGAAACTTTTAAAAACCAACAGGAGGCAACTAAAAGAACCCTAAAGAGAAACGAGTTGAAATATAAAGGTTAGCTAGCCAATAGTATAAAAGAGGATACAAAAGGTTTTTTCAGATATATAAAGAGTAAAAGGAAATTAAGAGTGGATAACAGACCGTTGGAAAAGGATGTTGGAGAAGTAGTATTGGGGGACAAAGAAATGGCAGATGAACTGAATAAGTATTTTGTGTCAGTCTTCACTGTGGAAGACACTAGCAGGATGCCAGAAATATGGGAGTGTCAGAAGTGAGTGTCATTGTTATTAATACAGAGAAGGTGCTTGGGAAGCTGAAAAGTCTGAAGGTAGAAAAATCACGGGGACCAGAAGCACAGTGTTCCGCAAGGGGTAGCTAAAGAGATTGTGCAGGCATTATTAATGATCTTTCAAGAATCACTAGCTTCTAGGATGGTTCGTGAAATTGCAAATGTCACTCCACTCTTTAAGAAGGGAAGGAGGCAGGAATAAAGAAATTGCAGGTCAGTTAGCCTGACTTTAGTTGTTGGGAAGAGGTAGGGGTCCATTATTAAAGATGAGGTTTCAGGGCACTTGGAGATACATAATAAAACAGGCAAAGTCAACATGGTTTTTTCAAGGGGAAATCTTGGTTGACAAGTCTGTTGGAATTCTTTGAGGAAATAACAGGCCAGATAGCCAAAGGAGCGTTAGTGGATGTTGCCTATTTGGATATTCAGAAGGTGTTTGACAAAGGGCCGCACATGAGACTGCTTCACAAGATAAGAGCCCATGGTATTACAGGGAAATTTCTTGCATGGAGAGAAGATTGGCCAACAAGCATGAGGTAAAGAATGGGAACAAAGGAGGCCTATTCCGTTTGGCTGCTGATTGACTAGTGGTGTGCCTTTGAGGTCGGTTTTGGATCCATTTCTTTTCACATTATATTTCAATGATTTGGATGAAAAAATTGATGGCTTTGTGGCCAAGTTTGTGGATGATAAGAAGATAGCTGGAGGAGCAGGTGGCGTTGAGGAAGCAGTGTGTCTGCAGAACAAGTTGGACAGGTTGAGGAATGGGCAGAGAAGTGGCAGATGGAATATAGTGGGGGAAGTGAATGGTCATGCACTTTGACAGAAGAAATAACGGCGTAGATTACTTTCTATTTGGGGAAAAAATTCCAAAATCAGAGGTGCAGAGGGGGACTTGGGAGTCCTCGTGCAGGATTTCCTAAAGGTTAATTTATAAGTTCAGTTGGTAGTAAGGAGGTCAAATGAAATGTTAGAATTCATTTCGAGTGGACTAGAATATAAAAGCAAGGCTGTAATGTTAAGGCTTGATAAGGCATTGGTCAGACAGCACTTGGAGTATTGTGAGCAGTTTTGGGCCCCTTATCGAAGAAAAGATGTGCTGGCACTGGAGTCAGTCCTGAGGCAGTTCACAAGAATGATATCAGGAGTGAAACGGTTAACATATGATGAGCTTTTGATAGCTGTGGGCCTGTACTCGCTGGAGTTTAGAAGAATAAAGAGGTATCTCATTGAAACCTATCGGATGTTGAAAAGCCTAGCTGGAGGAGATGTGGAGGGAATGTTTTCTTTTGTGAGGGAGTCTAGGAACAGAGGACACAGCCTTAGAATTGAGAGATATCTGTTTGGAACAGAGATGAGGAAAAAATTGCTTTGGCTACAGGGTGGTGAACCAGTGGAAATCATCGCCTCAGACAGGAGTGCATGCCAAATCATTAGGTATATTTAAGGTGGAGATTCATAGGTTCTTGATTATCAGGGCATCAAAAAGTTATGGTGAAAAGGCAGGAGAATGGGTTTGAAAGGGATAATAATTCAGCTAAGATGAAATGGCAGAGCAGACTCAATAGACCAAATGGCCTAATTCTGCCCCTATTTCTTATGGTCTGGTCTTATGGAATTATCTGTCTAGATAGCATGCAAACATAAGCTTGTTACTATATCTTAGTATACATAGCAATAATAAACCAATAGTGTTCTATAAAATCCATCGATATTTATTGGGGATCACTACTGCCATTTCTTCACCCTATCCATTCAAGTCACCTCCCTTGGTTTTGTGAGCACCAACATGATAAACCCTGATCAGAATAGGAGAGAGTTAAAAGTTTTAATGGGAGCCAATACACTGGAGGAGATGTGATGTAGTAGATCAAAGTTTGCAAAATAAGATGGTGAGTGGGAGGTCAGGCATCCAATAATGACAATCACCGTCAATGAACAAATTACCATCTATTCCTATCACATCTGACATCTTTACTGATGTATTTGCCTTGCATTATGCAATTCATTTCTTTTTCCCTAAAGCTTGAAAAAATTCATTGCCACTTGGCATGAAGTTAAATCAGCTATGAAGAAGACAATGTTTTTTCTCTTTCTCTATCATTTGCCGCTTATTTTATGCATTGTCGTGATTTCTCAAATCAGAGTGCAAGCCAGAAACTGTGCTCCAATGTATACATAATTGTAAATATTCCTTTACTTCAATAAAGAAAGGACAATACACCCTTTTCAAAACCTCGGGACACTTGAAAAACATGTCTTAATCACCTACAGTACTGTGCAAAAGTCTTACGTGTGTATTTTCTAGCTAGGTTGTCAAAGACTTTTGCACAGTTCTGTAGTAATTTTATGGATCTCATTGTACTGCTGTCGCAAAAAAAGAGGCAATTACAACATGTGTGAGTGATGATAAACCCTATCCTGTCATGGGTCTCTACTGTGGGCTGAGAGTTGGAAGGGGACAAGGAGAGGGGAATCATGGTTGGGAATAGGGGAAGGGAGAGGGGAGGGAGCAGGAAGCATTAGAGAGACATTCTGTAATGATCAAGAAACCAAATGCTTAGAATCAAATGACCTTGCCTGGTGTCTCAGGGCTGGGTGTGTCTGCACCTGCACCACCCCCCACCCCCCCCAACACTCCTTCTCTGCCACCTGTCCCAGACCCATCCCACAGCGCTCCACCCTCACCATTCCCAACGTTTTTTGCTCCTGCCAGATTTACAAACCTGCTCTCCACTGCACGTTTCCAAATGCAGTACTGTGCAAAGAGCTGGTAGGTTAACTGACCGTTTAATATGTTGGTGAAGGGCAAAATCGCTGTGGGCAGTTGATGAGTATTTCGGGAAAATAAAAAATGATGTTAACATTAATAAAATTAGGATTGATGGTTGGACAATGATCAGCGTGGACTCAGTGAGCACAAGGGTTGTATCTCCTCGTGACGTTACTGTAATGCCTGGATCTAATTTTAGAGCAATGACCCCCCCACCCCCACACTTAGCAAGTATAATTGAAGTATATTACAGTATCATCTGGAATACAATAGATCTGTCCAGAGTAAAACTGAAAATGGAGCTGGATTCAGGGTCAGCTTTGTCCATAACTCCAGAGGCTGACTACAACAGACTGTTTTCTAAGTTTTCTAAGTGATGCTAAAGACCTACAGAGGTGAAGAAGTGTCTCGCAAAGGCAAACTGACAGTAAGTGAGATGTATGGAGGCCAGACACAACAGTTGGAGCTTTATGTATTCAAAAGTGGAGGGCCAGTGCTATTCAGGTGTGAATGGTTGAGGAAAGTCCAACTAGATTGGTACTCAAACCTCTCAATGTGTCATTAACAGGCAACTACAGTCCAAATGGTAGCACTAACCTGAGTCTGTCACAGTTGCTTAATGTTAACAAGAAGATGTCTGAGGAGGGGATTGGTAAACTCAAAGGAATCAAGGCCAGAATTGAACTGGATGAAACAGCAACACCAATATTCCATAAGGTGCATCCAGTGCCTTACGCACTATGTCCTAAAGTAGATGCTGATCTGCAGAGCTTGAAAGCATCTGGAATTCTCTTCAAGGTTGAGTGGAGCAATTGGGCCACACTCATTGTCCCCGTGCTGAAGAAAGGGAAGGCTAGATTTGTTTGCATATGTGGGAACTTCAATGTGAGCATCAACCCTGTGCTGCCTACTGTGCAGTATCCCCTGCTGTGCATCTTTGGCAGGCGGGGAAAGGTTTTCAAAGATTGACTTGTAACAAGTCTATCTGCAAATGGAGATTGAGGAGTCAATCAGGAAGTTCCTCACAATCAACACTCACAAAGGATTGTTCCAGTATAATCATCTCGTCTTTGGCATTGCATCAGCTCCAGAGCAATGGACCAATTGCTCCAATGTATCCCAGGAATACAATGTTACCTTGAAGACATCATTGTGACTGGCAAAAATGATGAAGAGCAACCTCCAGAATGTTGGCAAAGTGCTTACCAGGCTGAGTGAGTATGGTCTGGATGCAAAGAGAGAGAAACATGAGTTTTTCCAGAATGGAATCTGATATTGTGGACATGTCATTGACAAGCATAGTTTATATAAATCACAAGAGAAAACTGAAGCAGTGCTACAGGTACCCAAACTAAAAAATGTGTCACAACTCAGGTTATACATGGGCCTTGTAAACTACTCCCACTGGTTTCTCCCAAACATTGCTGGAGTACTGCACCCATTGAATGCATTGTTATAGCAGGAGCCAAGTGGAATAGTCAGAATGATGTGAAAAAGCATTCAGGGAAAGAAAGAGACTAATTACAGCTGATCAACTGTTCACCCATTATGACCCATCCCTGCCCATCAGACAGGTGTACAATGTGTCCCTTAAGGCATTGGAGCTGTTTTGTCACATATTATGAAAGATGGATCTGAATGTCCAATTGTGTTTGCTTCAAGACCTCTGACGAGTGCAGAATGCAGCTATGCCCAGATCGTCTGCGAGGCCCTTAGTCTAGTATGGGGAGTAAAGAAGTTCCACCACTACCTCTACAGACAAAAGTTTAAGCTAGTGACAGATCACCAGCCCCTTGTGTCTATTTTCAATCCCAGGAAGGGAATTCCAGTGATGTCTGCCACATGGTTACAATGTTGGGCACTATTCCTAGGAGCCCGTTCTTATGACATAGAGTTCAAGGGTACCAAACAACACAGCAACGCTGATGGCTTGTTGTGTCTTCCACTACTGGCAACTGAAGAAGGAAAGTCTTCATACCCTGACCCAGCAGAAATGTTCCACACCACAATGGTGGACCAGTCAGCGGTAACAAATTCTGAAACACAAAGGGAAACATGGAATGACTCAACATTGTCAAAAGTCTATGAAATCACCATGCAGGGATGGCCTGCTCATGGTAACCCTATGTTTCCAGAGTTCTCAGCAAGACAAGATCAGCTGTCAATATGTTAAAGAACACTGATGTGTGGATCTCGTGCTGTAGTTCCCTCTAAACTTCACACCAGAATGTTAGAAAATCTGCATGAAGGGCACGTGGGTACAATCAAGATGGAGGATCTTGCCTGGAGCTACATGTGGTGGCCAGGAATACGTAAACAGATTGAAGGCTTGGCCAAAAGCTGTTCAGGGTGCCAAAAAGTTCAAAATGCATCCCCAGTGGCAGCGTTACACCCATGGGAGTGGTTGTCTTCACTATCACAAAGGGTACATATTGACTTTTCTGGGGCATTCATGGACTCCATGTTTCTGATTGCTGTGGATGCTCATTCAAAGTGGCCAGAGGTTATACAAATGAAGTCAACAAACTCAGCAAAGACTGTCTCTGCTCTGAGGACTACCTTCACCAGAAACAGTTTACCAGAACAAACTGTGAGTGACAACGGACCACAATACACAGCAGAAAAATTCCGACTGTTCATGAAGGAAAATAGCATCAGATATTTCAAGTCAGTTCCTCACCACCCAGCAACAACTGAGTTAGCTGAAAGGTTTAACCGAACCTTCAAGAAGCCCATTAAAGTGATGGACAAGGTGGACAATTCTCTACAGCACAAGGTGGACAACTTACTCTTTGTATATCGGAACTCTACTCAAGCAATGACAGATCAAACAGGAATCTAAATTTCGCATAGACCTCCTGAAACCATACCTACAGAAGGAAGTTACAGAATAAACATTTCAGTGAGTTGCCAAGTGAATCAGCGAGGACCTTCAAAGTTGGACAGGAAGTACGAGTGTGTGTATACTAAGAGGACAAGTGGACACCCGGTAGGATAGCTACAAGAACTGAACCACTGATGTACACAGTGGATGTTGGAGATCAGACATGGAGATGTCATGTGGATCAGATACTGGATGCTCAACCAAAGAACACACCTGAGTCAACTGCATCCAACAAGACGGACACATTACAGTCACCGACTTACCTTTCAGTGATGATCATGTCACTGACAGCAACGTGACATGGGAAACTGAGAGCGTTGTCTTAGACACCAATTCAGGAGGGTGACAAGAACGTTGTCATTGACAAGGTACCTGCCAAACCTGATGCCACTCCGCAGGTCCAGAGGCGCTATCCTGAAAGAAACAGAGAGCCACCCAAAAAGACTGAACCTTTAGAACTGTGAAGTTAGTTATGGACTGTGATTGTGAAAGCATGTTTATTTGAAATGTGAGTTTCTGAAAGGGAAATTGAATGTTTTGTACATATAGTTTTATGTCACATTAATCTAAAGGGAAGGAAGCGTAAGCATGGATCTATTTCTTTTAGAGCAATGACCACCCCCCCCCCAGCACTGCATTTTGATCTGTTGTCTGTGCATGCACATTGTTCTCTCTCTCTCTCACTGCAATGTGAATACATCAGTTTAAGCCATCTATTGTGTGCGTGCTTTTATTTAATTGATATGTAGTTGTGCAAAAACACAGCAGTTATGATCATGATAAGATTCTAATCTCATAATCCATCATCAGTACAGAAAGAAAATCAACATGTTAGTGACAAGAAACAGCACGGGAACTACAGCATTGCAGAGTATTTTGCACTGGAAGTGACTGACCATCTCGCCAGCAACATTAGCACATTTCTATGCATTCAGATGCCCGTGGTAATGACATAGATAAATCTTACTGGCCTCCGAGCAGAGCGTTTAATATCTTGTTTGCAATTTTCTGTGCACCATAACATGTTCAATTTAATTACCTGCCAACGTCATTTTAACTGGCCAGACCCTATTAGAAACAATTGTGTTAAATTGCACAAGCTGGAATTTAAAATGAACGTGCTCATTAATCGTGACAAATGCTATGTTTTCCTCAATGGTTAGAACTTTATATAATGAGGGAATTAGACAAGGATAGTGTCTGCTTTGAAAACATATTTCCTCCCACCATCCCAGAGTTGAAATCTTGACATAGTGCCCTGTTTCCCTTTCCAAAAATGCTCAAGTGGATATTGAGAATCAGAATTAAAATCAGCATAAGTTTTAATATCACTGGCATATATGTCATGAAATTTGTTGTTTTGCAGTAGCAGTATATTGCAATACAAAATAATAACACAACACAAAATAAAAAAACTATCAATTACAATGTATGTATGTGTGTGTATGTATATATATATATATATATATATATATATATATACACACACACACACATATATATATAGAGAGAGAGAGAGTAAAAAGAGAGCAAAAAGTAATGAGTTTATTGTCAATTTAGAAATATGACAATGGAGAGGAAGAAGCTTTTGCTGAACGTTATGTGTGCGTTTTCAGTCCCATGTACCACTTTTTTTGATGGTACCAATGAGAAGAAGTCATGTCCTGGATAACGGGCATCCTTAATGATGGATACAGCCTTTTGGAGGCATCGCATTTTGAAGGAGTCTTTGATGCTGGGGAGGCTAGTGTCTAGAATGGAACTGACTGAGTTAACAATTTTCTGCAGCTTTTTCCTGTCCTGTGAGGTGGCCCCTCCATAGCAGATGGTGATCCAACCATGAGAATGCCCTCCACAGTACATCTGCAGAGATTTGCAAGAGTCTTTGATGACATGCAAAGTCTCTCAAATTCCTCATGAAACATAGCCATTGTCGTGCCTTCTTTGTAATTGCACAAGTATGCTGCGCCAAGGATAGATCTTCAGCGATGTTGACACCAAACAGCTTGAAATGGCTCACCCTTTCCACTGCTGATCCCTCACTGAAGACTGATGTGGTTTCCCTGACTTCCACAATAAATGGTTGTTGATGGAACACCAATCACCCAGTAGATCTATTTCACTCCTGTGTGCCTCCTTGTCACGATCCAAAATTCCTGCCAACAATAGTTGTGTTGCTGGTAAATTTCTACTGTAGATGGCATTGAGACAGTTCACCCTGCTCTTCTTGGACTTTGGTATCATTGATGCTTTTGAAGCAGGTGGGAACTTTTGACTATAGCAGTGAGAGATTGAAGATGTCCTTGTACACTCTCACCAGTCTGTTGGCACAGGTTTTCAGAGTTCTACCAGATATACCATCAGAGCCTGATGCCATGCGAATGTTTAACTTTTTGAAAGATGTTCATACGTTGGCTTCTAAGACAGAGATCACTGGGTCACCAGATGCTGCATGGATTCACACAGGTGTAGTTTTATTCTCTCTTTCAAAGGGTGTATAAAAGGCATTGAGCTCGTTTGGTAGTGAAGGATCACGACCATTCATGATGTTAGCTTTCTCTTTATAGGAAGTGATTGCCTGCAAACCCTCCCAGAGTTGCTCTGCATCTGATTCTATCTCTAACTTCAATCAGAATTGTTTTTCACTCTTAATATTGCCTACTATAGGCCATATCTGGACTTCTTTTACAGTTCTGGATCAGCAGTCTTGAATGCCACAGATCTAGCCCTCAGCAGAATGTTAATCTCTGGTACATCCACAGCTTTTGGTTTGGGTTTGTCTAGTATGTTCACAAAGGTACATACTCATTTACACAGGTCTTGATGAAGCCAGTGACAACTGTGACATATTCCACGATAACCATTATAA
This sequence comes from Mobula hypostoma, assembly GCF_963921235.1. NCBI lineage: Eukaryota > Metazoa > Chordata > Chondrichthyes > Myliobatiformes > Myliobatidae > Mobula > Mobula hypostoma. The sequence goes on along the minus strand of NC_086099.1, from coordinate 126,527,628 downwards.
TAGTCCAGATCCAAAATTGGTACCCGTAGTTAGAGATTCTAAAACCCTCATGTCTACACAAACTGCTCGGCAACATTTTGGCAATATAGTTATTCCCTCCTTGTCTGGCATTGGGAGAAAATCAGAAATTGCTATCCTAGGTGTTCTGCACTATAATCTAGAATTTAACTCCATAAATTCTCTAACTAATCTCTATTGGATCTCCAGAGCTACCATAGCATCTGTCCCATCTTCCTGTTCCTTGACTGATCTACTTGAACTTAAGGAGTACAGCTGTCTCTTGGAACAAAGCATGTCCAGGTAAACTTTTCCTTCCCAGATGCCCCACGGGATCTGAGCCTCGAACCCCAGGTCACACAAGCAATGTTCCTTGGGCTACAGTCCCTTACTGAAAATGTGGATGTATGGATCACAATGGTCTCCATCAGCTCCAATGTACTGCAGTCACAACACACCAGCTACCCTGCCACATAGAGACAAGGTGCTGCATATGCTGAAACCTGAAAGAACACACAAAATGCTGGAGAAACTCAACAGGTCAGGCAGCATCTGTGGAGAAAAATGAATGGGCACGGTTTGGGTTGGGATTCATTCTGTCTAGAACATTAAGAAAGGATACAAGTAAGCAGTATGGAAATGTATTTAATTGGGTGAGGTCAAATTATGATGCTATGGGGCAGGAACTTGGGAGCGTAAATGGGGAAAGAATGCACTCAGAGAAATGCACAATGAAAACACGGAGGCTGTTTCGGGAGTGCTTGCATAGGGTTTTGGATAAGTTCGTCCCACTGACTGAGGCATGGAAAGGATGATAAGGTGAAGGAACCACAGTTTAAAAGAGATGTGGAACATCTTGAAAAGAGGAAGAAAGAAGCTTACTTAGGTTTAGGAAATAAGGATCAGAAAAGGTGCTTGAGATTTAAAAGGTAGCCAGGAATGAGCTTCAGGAGGGACTTAGACAGCTAAAAGAGGATATGAGAAGAGTTTTCTGGGTAGTATTTAGAAAAACAGAGGAGTCAGAGGAGATAGGGGAGGCCTTTATGAATACATTGCTTCAGTATTCAGTAGTGAGAGGGACCTAGACAAATATGAGGACAGTGTAGAAGAGACTAATATGCAGGAAATGTCGACGTTAACAAAGAGGATGTGCTGGAACTTCTGAAAATCATTAGGATAGATTTGTCCCTAGGGCCAGATGGGATATAGCCTAGGTTACTACAGAGAGAGAAAGAAGAGATTGTTGTGCCTTTGGCAATGATCTTTGCCTCCACACTTGCCACAGGAGTAACACCAAATGATTGGAAGGTAGAAAATGCTATTCCTTTATTCAAAAAAGGGAATAGAGGTAATCCTGGGAATTATGGGAAAGAAAGCCTTATGTCAGTGGTGGGCAAACTATTGGAGAGGATTCTTAGAAGAAGGATTCATGAGCTTTTGGAGATGCATATTCTGATTAGGGTTAGTCAGCATGGCTTTGTGAAGGGCAGGTCATGCCTCATAAGCCTGATTAAGTTCTTTGAGGAAGTGACAAAGCAAAATGGATTTTAGTAAGATGGCAACAAGGATCCCTGTGGTAGGCTCATTCAGTAGGTCAGGAAGCATGGGATACAGGGAATTAGCTGTGTGTGCTTAGAATTGACTTACTCACAGAAGGCAAAGGGTAGTAGCAGATGGAGCATATTCTGCCTGGAGCTCAGTGACCAATGGTGCTCCATGAGGATGTGTTCTGGGACCCATGCTCTTTCTTATTTATATAAATGACTTAGATGAGGAAGTGGAGGGGTGAGTAATAAGTTTACAGATGACACAAAGATTGATGGTATTGTGAATAGTGTAGAAGATTGACATAGGATACAATGGGACGTTGATAGTTTGTAGAGCTGGCTGAGAGGTGCCAGATGGAGTTTAATCTGGGAAACTGTGATGTGATTCACTTTGGAAGATTGAACTTGAAGGCAGAGTACAGGGTTACTGACAGGACTCTTAGAAATGTGGAGGAACAGACGGATCTTGGGCTTCATGCCAATAGACCCTCAAAGTTGCCACACAAGTTGATAGGGTGATTAAGAGGGCATCTGGTGTGTTGGCCTTCCTTAGTCAGGGCATTGAGTTCAAGAGGCCTGATGTAATGTTGCAGCTCTATAAAACTCTGGTTAGACCACACTTAGAATATTGTGTTCAGTTCTGATCACCTCATTACAGGAAGAATGTGAAAGCTTCAGAATGATTGCAGAGGAGATTTACCAAGATGCTGCCTTGATAAGAAAGCATATTTTATATGGAAAGGTTGAGCGATTTCAGGCTTTTTCCTTTGAAGTGAAGGAGTATCAGATGTGACTTGATAGAGGTGTATAAGATGATAGAAGCAGAGACAGAGTCGACAACCAGCACCTTTTTGCCAGGGTAGAAATGGATAACACAAGATGGCATCATTTTAAGGTGATTAGAGGAAAGTATAGGGAGGAGTGTTATTTGAGATAGTTTTTTTTTCTTTACACAGAAAGTGATAGGAACATGTTGCAGGGGTAATGATAGAGGAAAATACATTAAGGACATTTTAGAGACTCTTAGATAGGCATATGGATGAAATGAAAATAGAAGGCTTCATTGGAAGAAAGTGTTAGAATGATCTTGGAGTAGGTTAAAAGCCCAGCACAACATCATGGGCTAAAAGGGTTACATTATGCTGTATTGTTGTATGTTGGATGTTCTAATAAGTCCATTCGATGTTATTGGCTCTCACACAAACCTTGGCCTCTGGTTGCTTGCATTCCTTTCTAAAATCTTTTGCATTCACATTGTGTATGTCTAGATACTTGTCTCTTGGAAGGCATCCAACCTATGGATCAAGCCTCATTTCCCCCTCCAGTTCCCCCTGCATCAACATTCTAACTACTTATTCCCCAGCCTAGACCCAGTGTAAAGGACTTTGAGCTAGGAATAGAAATGCACTTGCATCAAGGATTTTCTCAGGAAACACTGTCGAAAGTGCATTAAACCTCTACACCTCCAACCATCCAAAAACGTTGTAATTCTGAAACGTAGAAAACCATGTACTAAATTAAATAAACTTTCACCTGGCTGACTTGTTTCTTTTGGGTTAGTTTGCATTTCAGTGCCCTATGTATTGTCGGAAGTATTGTAACTACTCCAGCTACAGCGTATTCAGTGAAGGTAACAGACTGGCATCTTTATTGCTCACCTATGGGCTGATAACTGAATTACTGTCTGTTATACAGAAATCCTGTCTTGGAAATTGATGAATATCAAGAGACAAGAAATCTTTATTGTGCAGTGAAATATTTTCTCTCGAGATTGAAGATTCCGATAGACTTAAAATAAAAAGACACCACCATAGCTCTTTTCTCATCTGTACTATAAATGAAGCCTTGTGTACTCAGATCACTCTTCCACTCAGTGCTACAAACAGAGTCCTGTGCGTGCAGGCATTAAATGAAACCGAAGGGATAAGGCACAACCTCTGGTGACTAACTAGATCACCTTTCCCCCAGCTGCTGCACTATTATAGCTGAGGGATTTCATTTCTAAAGTTAAAACCGCACCAGGCATTCACAGTTGTTAATTGCAAATGTCCTTTTGATCTAATGCTGATTTTGCACTCCCCCTTCCTTCCTGAGTTCAGTAAATAGGACTGAAACACCTTCCTCCTCTCCAAGCTAATATATGTATCAACTATTTGATGCAATTTTAAACAGTCACAATGTCATGATTTTGAAATGTATTCCAGTTGCTTGAGCACAATTTGTCATGAGCTCTTTGACCTTCTGCAGGATGCTGAAGAGCATAGCTCTCCAAGGCTTTTAGAACACATAAATTGGTTAATTGTTGTTTACTGAGAGTCTTTAATGGTCTGGAGTGCCTTGTGTTTTTCTGGAGCAGTTCGTTCTTGGTGCTCTCTATTTAAACTTGTTAAGTTTATTTTGATTGGCTCAGGAATTCTATGTCACCTGTATTATTTAAGAGGACACCCAATTAGTGATAATCGCAGGGTCCTAGTTTTGGGAATGTTACTTCTTGTGGTGTTGCTCAGCTGAGTCAGCGATGTTCTTTTGGATTATTATGAATAAACTCTGATGGCTGTCTTTACATTGGAGTCTGTCTTTCCTCCATACTTTGGGTTATGATTTTGCCAGTGCAGTTCGTGGCACAATTTCAATAATTACAATGCATTTGCACTTACAGTCCAAAATGTAACCCAAAAATTTTGGGGATATCAACATGTCAGCAGCATTAGTGAAAATAAAAACAGGTACCTGAAGACATAAATGCAGTAGATTTACAGTCAAGAATCTGGTTGTAGTGAAACTAGTTATTCACATTTGGGCTGTATTTTAAATGGAAAACGAAAACTTCCGAATTTCTCTACATGCATCTCTGTTGGAGGACCCAGCTAAACAAATCCTGACATAAAATGCTACCAGCAAACAATGAAGTCCTTTGATTGAATTAATTTCCAATTGCCACCACTATACTTGTCTACCTAGCTGAAAAGCTCCTTCTGGAGGTTTTGTAATTCAATGCTTTGACTATGCGTATGATGGATATTCACTAACCAGGGGTCTTGATTTCTGCCAAGTTCAGCTTTCCGAACACAACAGCTGACACCTGTGAAGATTAGAGTATTTGTTTTTAGATAAGTTAAGCTGCCAACCAATATATTTTGATTAGCTTCTGGTCGTAAACAGGAAGAGCCAGTCTTCAGTTCTTAATGTAAATGGAAAGCACAATCACTTTGGAGTTAAAAAGACAGCTTTGCAAATAGAAGCACTGTTTATAAAACAGGATTCTGGCCACAACATCTGGTCTAACTGTTGAAGAGTTGTAGTGTAAGACAATGGCTTATTTAAATTGGCTTATTTCAACCAGACAGTACCAGCTAAGTTATTTAGTTCAAGGAAGCTTGCAGACCAGATGGATAACATCACTTAGCATGTCAATTGCTGATCTTTTAATAGTTGGAAGATTTATGTTGTCATGGAAACTGCTTCACAGCATGAATTGTTGGAATATGGGAACTGTGTTTCCAAGAAGCTTTTAGACTGTTCGTGTTAAAAGGTATCTGAAAAATATATCACCTGTGTGAAGTCATCCAAGTAGCAGAGAAAGTCAGTATAAATGTAGACAGAAGTTCAGGCTTAATAGGAACTCCATTCCGTTCTCACAGCTTGCACGTTGACAGCACCTTTGCCATCCTTGTGGAAAGGCCTCAGTCTATTCCATCAGATTTTCAATGACGTTAGGAGGCATTTCTCTCACAGCAAAGCAGCACAAGTTAATGCTGAACACTACAAAAAAAATCGAGATTTGACACTATTCTTTGCCAGATACACTCTGCAGAACATAACTCACTCATAACGAGGAATGCACAACAGATCATTAGTGAGGTCCTGTTTGGATTATTCTGTGAAGTTTTGGCTCCTGCCTATAGGAAGGATGTCAATAACGTTGAAAGAGTACAGAGAAAATTTATAAGGATGTTGCTGGGTCTAGAAGACCTGAGATATAAAGAAAGAATGAAAAGTTTAGGACTTTATCCCTTGGAATGTAGAACAGTGGCCCCCAACCACCGGGCCGCGGACCGGTAGCGGGCTGCAAAGCATGTGCTACCGGGCCATGAGGAAACGATATGATTTGGTGATATGAGTCAGCTGCACCTTTCCTCATTCTCTGTCACGCCCACTGTTGAGCTTGAACGCACGCTAGGTCATTACCCGCGCGTCATCCATGTCAGTGCGGGAAGGAGATCAACTCCTCGAGCTTGCAAATGACGGCAGGCTGAAAAGTATGTTTGACATAACATCTCTGCTGGCATTCTGGATCAAAGTCAAGGCTGAATATCTTAAGATAGCCACGAAAGCACTGAAAACATTGCTTCCATTTCCAACATATCTCTGCAATGAATGCAACAAAAAATAAATTGCGGAATAGACTGGACATAAGGAACCCCCTTCGAGTATTGCTGTCTCCCATCACCCCTCGATAGGACCATCTTTCTGCAGAGAAACAAGCCCAGGGCTCCCACTGATTAAGCGATATTGGTGTGTTCCAATGATTTTATATGTTCATACGGGGAAAATATGTGCTGTGTGTTTAATATCCAAACGTTACTTTAACTGTTATGATGCTATTGACTTATAAGTGACTTATATAACCATATAACAATTACAGCACGGAAACAGGCCATCTCTGCCCTTCTAGTCCGTGCCGAACGCTACTCTCACCTAGTCCCACCGACCTGCACTCAGCCCATAACCCTCCATTCCTTTCCTGTCCATAAACCTATCCAATTTTTCTTTAAATGATAATATTGAAGCTGCCTCTGCCACTTCTACTGGAAGTTCGTTCAATACTTACTTCAAGCTCCCCTGTCCTCCCCGATAATTGACTTATCACTATATTCATGCGAGGAAAATATGCGTTGTGTGTTTAATATTAAATTCGTTAGATAAACACTTTTAGAAACAATATTGAGTGTATTAGCCACTTATCACAGATATTCCGGTTGTGATTAACACCACACCCCCCACCCCTCCGAACAGAATCGCCAAAAAGGATTTGTAGGAAAAAAATGGGCACATACACACATGCACAGGTCACGCATGTGCACACAGGTGCCCGTGCAAGGCTTCATGGTCACTGTAGTCTTTCTAGGGGTAAACACAACGTATTTGACTGCTACTCTTGTCCGGTGGCAACCCTACCCCTGCCCTCTCCCCCCACCACCACCAGGTCCGCAAGAATATTGTCAATGTGAAACCGGTCCACAGTGCTAAAAAGGTTGGGGACCTCTGATGTAGAAGATTGAGAGGAGATTTGATAGAGGTATACTAAATTATGAGGGGTATAGATAAGCTAAACGCAAGCTGACTTTTTCCATTGAGGTTGAGTGGGACTACAAGTAGAGGTTATGGTTTAAGGGTGAAAGGTCAACAGTTAAGGGGGAACATGATGGAAAACATCAGCACTCAGAGGGTCGTGGGAGTGTGGAATGAACTACCAGCACAAGTGGTGCATGTGAGCTCGATTTCAACGTTTAAGGATAGGTACATGGATATTAGGAGTATGGAGGGCTATGTTCTGGGTGCAGGTGGATGGGACTAGGCAGTTTAAATGATTCAGCACGGACTAGATGGGCCGAAGGACCTGTAGCTGCTTCAGTAGAAAAACAAATGGTAGACTCAAGATTTACACTGGAACTGTATGAGAAGAAGGGTTTATATCACTAACTATAATAAACAAAATAATGACAGCACAACACTGCTCACTGGTCAAGAACTTCATTGTGCAACTAAGATGTGATGAATGGATTTAATCATATGTTGTGGGATTCACAGATTCACAACACAAGACTCAGTGGTGTCATTAAAGGATCCATATGATATGAAGATAATCCTGAGAAAGTCTTAGTGGAGACACAGAAGATACAAACTGAAGCATGTGAATGCCAGATCCAGTAGCAAATCTGTGGAGGTGGCAGAAGTCAGAAATCATCAGTGTTATTGTTCAGATTTGAGTTATTTATAAATCCTCAGCCCAGGAACTAATCTGTTTTTCAACGTGAGCATGCATCCATTGTCAAATTTGTATTGACATAACCAAGTATGACTTTTTCAGATTTATCTTTCGCAGACCTATTGAAGCTCTCCAGACCTTTCCGTTTCTAACTTGTATATTATTATCTTCATCCCAGCCCCTTTGTGCTCATAAGCATGCTGATTGGTAGGGCAAGCAATCGGATTGCATTTATAAGCAATGGTAGCATAAACCTCTGTCAGTATTTGAGCATCAGAGCCAGGTCACCATTACCTTGACAACTTCACTCCAGGTTATCAGTTGCCCAGTGATGGGGCTCCAGAGTTAAAGGGAGTCATAGATTCTGCCACTGGCAATAGACCAGACCGACAGCAATTTGTTTTTTTCAGGCTTTCAGCAAAAGTTAATGAGCTTTACAAAAAAAAATCTAAGCAATTTCTTCTTCACGGTTATCTGCTGCAAACAAATCTCACCAGTTAAAACAAAGCCTTACTCTCCAGCTCTTACTCACCTTTAACTCTAAACCTGGCTAGAGTCTTGACTGTCAGTGTTAAACAATGTTTCTGTGTGTGAAGAGTGATTTAAAAAGCACATCTGGTTGTTTTTGTTTGCTGGAAATCTGGACCAAGCATTCATGGATGTAAACCCCAGCAGGACTCGAGATGACCCTGCTCCTGAGCAAATCCTCTGTTGAAATACTGCAAGTGTATTTGAAAATTATTGTCTTAAATACGTCTGTCATTCCCTACTCTGGGAAAGACAGTCTTTACTACTACAGTAAATCCTGCTCCTTAATCCAAGTGCAGCAACCCCATCCAACAAAATACTCTGCAATCCTCAGCTCCACAAATCCACAATCAATGTCCGTCCCCTCTCATCTGCAAACCAATGACAACATCCAATGCCTCATACCTTTCCCCTACACAGGAAATTACACTTAACTCTCTATTGCTTCTTATCTGCCCACTGTTAAAATTGAATTGAATTAAATTGAATTGAATGATCTTTATTGTCATTATACATGGGTACAATGAAACTCTATTTGGCTTCCTCTCAGGCAATTAAATAAAGTGGTAGATGAAAACAAGACAGTAATAGAAAAACAGTATTAAATAGATAAGTAGCACAAAATAAGTTGCAGCAGCACCAGAATATCACAGTAATGCACAAAGTGCCATTAGTGCAAGTATTTGAGTCCTTGTGTCTGCATGTGTGTGCTCACTGTTTCAGTCATTGTTCTGTGGGAGTGGTGTGATGGAGGCCACAGCTCTGGGATAGAAGCCGTTCCTCGGTCTATTTGTTCTGGCTTTCAGTGTCCTGAACCTTTTGCTGGACGGCAGCGGGTCAAACAGGGAGTGGCTGGGGTGTGTGGTGTCTCTGGTTATGCTGATTGCTTTCCTCCTGAGTCTGCTGGAGTAGATGGTGTCCAGTCCTGGGAGCTCCATCCTGACAATTCGCTGGGCCGCCTCCACCACGCGTTGCAGGTCTTGTCGCTCAGCGGCTGTGCAGCTGGCATACCACACTGTGGCACTATTGGTCAGGATGGTTTCAATTGAGCTTCTGTAGAAGTTAAGCAACAGCTTTTGTGGGAGTTTGGCCTGTTTCAGCTTTCTGAGGAAGAAGAGTCTTTGTTCTGCCTTTTTTGCAAGCAGTGAGGTGTTGGTGGTCCATGTCAACTGTTTTGACAACATAACTCCAAAGAACTTTAGGTTTTCCACACTTTCCACTACCTCTCCATGTATATGGGGGAGGGGGTGCACTCTCTCCTTTGGTCCTTTGACCTCCTGAAGTCAATGATCATCTCTTTTGTTATAGAAGTGTTAAGGACCAGGTCATTGTCCTTACACCACTCCGTCAGATGATCCACCTCAAGCCTGTAAGCTTTTTCATCCTCGTCCGAGATCAGGCCAACCACTGTGGTATCGTCCGCAAATTTAATTATGGAGTTGCAGGTGTAGATGAGGGTGCAGTCATGTGTGAAGAGTGTGTAAAGCATAGGGCTCAGCACACAGCCCTGCGGGGTGCCTATTTTTAAGATAAGGGTGGTGGAGGTGTGCTGACCAATTCTGACTTGCTGTGGTCGGTCTGTGAGGAAGTCCATGACCCATGAGCACAGGGAGGAACCAAAGCCAAGAGAGTTCAGTTTGCTGACCAGTTTATGGGGGATGACTGTGTTAGATGCAGAACTGAAGTCCACAGATAACATCCTCACATAAGTGTTCGGTTCCTCTAAGTGAGTCAGAGCAATATGGAGGGCTGTTGTGATTGCATCCTCTGTGGAGTGGTTTGCCCGGTAGGCAGACTGGTGTTTGTCCAGATCAGGTGGGATTATAGCCTTAATGTGTGAGAGCACAAGTCTCTCAAAGCGCCTCATGGCTATGGGTGTCAGCGCTACAGGGCCATAGTCATTCAGGCACTTCACAGCTGATTTTTTGGGCACTGGGATGATGGTGGAGGTGTTAAGGCATGTTGGAACAACAGCTTGTTGCAGTGAGAGGTTAAATATACTTGTAAACACCTCAGCAAGCTGGTCGGCCCATGCTTTCAATACCTGGCCGGGCACTCCGTCTGGGCCAGCTGCCTTACTCGCATTCTCTTTCCTCGGGGTGGATCTCACCTGATGTTGCTTAAGGACCAGTGTGGACTCATCGTCAGGTGGGTTGATGAGTGGAGCAGCCTCCTCTCTCTGAGTATCAAAGCGGGCAAAGAACTGGTTTAGGACATCAGGCAGTGTGGCCTCATCATCTGGCAGCAGATTGTTGGTTTTGTAGTCTGTCAGCGCCTTGATGCCTTTCCACATACTGTGGGGGTTTTTGTTATCAAACCAATTTTCAATGCGCAATTTGTATTTGTGCTTTGCATCCCTGATGCGCCTGCGGAGATTCCCCTGTGCTTCACTGCAGGCTTGTTTGTCTCCTGACCCGAAGGCTGTATCGCGCTCCCTGAGTAGTGCCTTCACATTGCTGTTAATCCATGGCTTTTGATTGGGAAACAACTTAATTGTCTTTTGTGTTATTACATCTACTGTGCAAAACTTAATATATCCTAGGACTCTACCAGCATATTCCTCCAGGTCTGCTCCCTTTGCAAACAAGCCCCAATCTGTGTTGTCAAAACAGTCCTGTAGCATTGAGGTGGCTTCTTCAGACCACACATGTACTGTCTTGATAGTTGGTTTTACTCTGCAGATCCGTGGTTTGTAAGCTGGAGTCAGTGTGAGGGAGATATGGTCTGATTGTCCTAGGTGTGCAGATGGGGTCACTTTGAATGCTCCTGGAATATTTGTGTAGACCTGGTCTAGTATGTTATTTTTCTCGTGTTGAGAAATACATGTTTTTGTAAAATTTGGGCATGACCAGTTTAAGATCTGTGTGATTGAAGTCCCCTGCTACAATGATTACTCCATCCGGGTGAGCCATGAGCTGTTCGTTGGCGCTATCATGTCGCTTTTCCAATGCTAACTTAGCTTTAGCTTGCAGGGGGACATATACAGCCATAATTATTATCGTCGTGAATTCCCTTGGGAGAAAGAACAGTCTACATCTTACCGCGAGGAGCTCCAAGTCTGTGCAGCAGTGTTTATCCACAGTGTTCACAGCTGTGCACCAATTACTGTTTACATAGACATAGACTCCTCCCGGAGTCCTTCGTGCAGTCGGCCCTGTGAACAGAGCAGCCGGCCAGCTCGATAACAGCGTCAGGTACGTTTGTGTTCAGCCAGGTCTCCGTGATGATAGTCACACAGTGAGGAATGGTTCTCACTCTGATCTCATCCATCTTGTTAGAGAGGGATCTGGCGTTAGCGAGAAACAGGCTTGGTAGTGCTGGTCTGTACAGGTTAGCCTTTAGCCTAGCCCATAGCCCAGCCCGCTTTCCCCGCTTCTGTTTCCTCTCCCTCCACCGCCTGCGCCGCCTCGCCGACGGGCTGGTAATTCCAAAGGGCTTCAGGGTGCGTAGAATCTCCAGCGGGAAAAGAGTTGTGTTAACTGTGTAGTGTTCTCCAATGAACAGTAGCTGGGATTGATCGTAACTGGTGAGAGCTGCTACTATACTTAGGGTACTTAGCAGAAAAATAAAAGGTGGAGAGTGAGCTGAGTTGCTACTGCATTCGCAAGTGCTGCCAACCAGCGAGATAAATGGAAACAATAGGCTTTAATCATAATTCAGCAAGAAATTTTATCTTCTGAGCTTTAGTACTTCACGCTATATGTGTTTCTGGTTTCTAGCTACTCCTTTTATATTGCTATTTGGTGTGATTTTGATCAGGGCCGACTGGCTCTGCGGCCTACACTCAATGAACGATACAGTGATAAATTGAACTGAGCTGAACATGCCTAGACTGCTTCAATGTGGTTTGATGTTTTATATTCTGTGTTTTTTGCTCGTTTTTTTACCATTTGTGCAATTTGTTCCTTTTTTTACACGTTGGGTGTTTGGTGTTTTTCTTTAAACAGGTTCCATGGTGTTTCTTTGATTCGTGGTTGCCGGGGAAAAGACAAATAAGCAAATATCAAGGTTATACACTGCATACGTATTTTGATTATAAATGTGCTTTGAATCTTTGAATCTATAAGTATTGATAAGACACACTAGGACCATCTGCAAATGGAAAAAGTGATCAACACGGATTGGAATTGGAAGCATAAAAGAGGAAGGTTTGTTTCATTCAAGTAAAAAATCTCAGTGTCACTGAAGAAGCTAAGCTTATGTCATCATTGAATCATCTAATGAGCCTCATAACCTCTCAAAGAAAAAGTATCACTACCACTGAGAAAATGTGAGATGGTTTGAGTGAGAAAGCTGACTTAAAGTTTAAATTGTTTTAATTAACAAAAGCAGATAGATCTAGTGATTGAGCTGAGAACTGAATTCTGGTCACTGTTCATTCTGGAGGTATATCAGCTCCAAGTTACGACATCAAAAGTTTCAACATTTCAAAGTACGTTGACTATCTAAGTATATATGTAATGCCCAACCCTGGGATTCGTCTTCCCACAGACAGCCACGAGACAAAGAAAAAAAACCATGCAGCACATTCAAAGAAAAACATCAAATTCCCAAAGCACAATAAAAGAACAAATCATGCAAATGGCTACAATATGGTCTCATTGCTGAGAACTGTAAGCTAATTGTAAGTCATAAAAGTACAGGAAGAGCAGGAGGGCAGCCATGACAGGAGAGAAAGCAGGCATGGCGGTATTGGCTGCCAATGAGCCTCGATGGCTCCAGGAGGAAGTAGGTGAGACTGCTCAGCACTCCCAGCTCAATCTGGCTCAACAATAGACACTGGTTTTTGCAGTTTAGTTGGTGGGGAGTGTGGAGAGAAGGTGCATGGAAGAGCACCCCCTTTCGACTGGATGTCTGCAGCCAGCCCGCAGCTGGAAAATCCATCTCCAACCTTTCCGCTGGTCCCTCAAACACTCATGTGTATGCCCTAGATGTTGATAAGTCAGGGGTTTCTAACATAGGTAAATGTATAATAGTAAATCACATGAGACCATAAGACCCTAAGGCATATGAGCAGACTTTGGCCTTCAAGTCTGATCCACCATCCCATGATCTAGGCACGAATAGACCAAAGTGTAGAGAGCAATGAAAATTCTGGCACACTGCAGAAGAGCAAAGAATTCAACATATTGGAAGGAGCTGAGATTGCAAACTGAGCCAACCTTGAAGCATTTTCCCCTTTTGCTTTCATTTTTAGTGTCCGCTCTAAGCCTAGAATAACCTGCATTTTATTTGTTAAACTATGTCTCAAAGCTTCTGAATCCATAATGACTTTATTACAGTTTGAGCTTTCCACAGACAAGGGAGAACTGGCTTTCAGTCTGCACAGCAGCAAACATGTCCTGATTGATGGAAGCAGGCTTCTATATTCTGTTGTCTTGGTGATAATTACTTTACGCACTAGCTACTGGTACAGACTCATAAAAGATTTATTGCTGTTAGGAAATGCATCGCTTTTATCAGAATATTGCAGTACTGCTTCAGGTAAATGCAGCTCACATTAGTCCAGTTATCTCACAGTCAACAGCAAACTCAAGGCTTTTGGAATTACCCATTTAAGTAATTCATCAAAAGTGGTCCTGTTTGAGGGAAGGGGAGACGATGTTAGCCCTAGCAAGTAACATTTTAAAATTCAGGCCTCTGTGGCTGACAGAAGGGGAATGTCCCAGAAGTGTAAGCCTTGAACTAGATTTGTAGACCCCAGATTCAGAATCAAAATCAGATTTATTATCACTCGAATATGTCATGAAATTTATTGTTTTCCCAGCAGCGGTACGTTGCAACACGTACAGAAATTACTATAAGTTACAATGAGAAATATAAACAATCAATAAGTAGTGCAAAGAAAAAGAGAAAAATAGTGTGGTAGTGTTCATGGGTTCATTGTCCATTCAGGAATTGGATGGTGGAGAGGAAGAAGCTGTTCCTAAAACACTGAGTGTACATCTTCAGGCTCCTGACACTCTTACATGATCACAGTAGTGAGAAGGTGATATGCCCTGGTGGTGAGGGTCCTTAACGATGGATGCGATATTCTTGAGGTATTGTCTTTTGAGTAGGCCCTCGATGGTGGGAGGACCAGTGCCCAGGATGGAGCTAGCTCAGTTTACAATCTTTTCCAGCTTTTTCTGATCCTGACAACTTCTGCAACCATTTCCAATCTTAACAATTCTCTTCGGCTATTTCCAGCACTAGAGAATTAGACCATAAGTTACAGGACACAGCAGAACTAGGCTGTTCATCCCATGCAGTCTACTCTGACATTTCAACATGGCTGCTTCATTTCCCTCTCAACCCCTTTATCCTTCCTCTTCCGCATAACCTTCCACGTCCTGACTAATCAAGAAACCAGCAACCAAAACCTTAAATGCACGCAATGACCTGGTTTCCACCTGTGGCAACAATTCACCACCCTCTGGCTGAAGAAATTCCTCCTCATCTCCATTCTAAATAGACGTCCCCCTACTCTGAAGCTGTGCTCTCTGTTTCAAGACTACCCCACCAAAGGAAACATCCTTTCTACATCCACTCTATCTAGGCCCTTCAATATTCAATAGGTTTCTACGAGATCCTCCCACATTCTTCTAAATTTCAATGAGTACAGTCCCAGAACCATCAATAGCTCCTCATATGATAACCCTTTCATTTCTGGAATCATTCTCGAGAACCTCCTCTGAACCCTCTTCAATGTCAGAATGTCCTTTCTTAAATAAGAGGCCAAAAACTGCTCTCAATATTCTTGTGAGGCCTTATCAGTGCTATAAAAAGGTTGGCAGGTGGCCAAGTGGTTAAGGCATTCTTCTAGTGATCTGAAGGTCACTAGTTCGAGCCTTGGCTGAGGCAGCGTGTGTTCCTTAAGCAAGGCACTTAATCACACATTGCTCTGCAATGACACCGGTGTCAAGCTGTATCGGCCCTAGTGCCCTTCCCTTGGACAACATCGGTGGAGTAGAGAGCGGAGACTTGCAGCATGGGCATCTGCTGGTCTTCCATACAACCTCACCCAGGTCTGTGCCCTGGAAATCTTCCAAAGCGCAAATCCATGAGACTACTGGATGCCTATAAATAAAGCCTCAGAATTACATCTTTGCTTTTATATTCTAGTCCTCTTGCAACAAATGCTGACATTGCATTTGCCTCCCTCGCCACAGACTCAACCTGCAAATTAACCTTCAGCGTGTTCTGCACAAAGACTCCCAAGTCACTTTGTACCTCAGATTTTTGAATTTTCTCCCCACTTAGGAAATAGACTAGGCTTTTATTCCTTCTACCAAAGTGCAGGATGTACACTTCCCAACACTGTATCCCATCTGCCACTTCTTTGCCCAATCTCCTAAACTGTCTAAGTCCTTCTGCAGCCTTCATGCTTTCTCAACACTACCTGCACCTCCACTGATCTTCATATTGTTCATAATCTTGGCAACAAAACCATCAATTCCATCATCCACATCATTGACATACATCATAAAAAGTATCTGTCCCAACATAGACCCCCAGCGGAACCCCACTAGTCACCAGCAGCCAATCAGAAAACGCTCCCTTTATTCCCAACCTTTGCCTCCTGCCAATCAGCCAATGCTCAATCCATGTTAGTGTCTTTCCTGTAATACCATGGGCTCTTACCTTGTGAAGCAGCCTCGTATGCGGCACCTTGTCAAAGGCTTTCTGAAAATCCAAGTACACAACTTCCATCAATTTTCCTTTGTCTATCCTGCTTGTTATTTCCTCAGAGAGTTCCAACAGGTTTGACAGGCAAGATTTACCCTTAAGGAAACCATGCTGGCTTTGGCCTATTTTATTATGTGCCTCCAAGTATCCCGAAGCCATATCCTTAACAATGATTTCCAACATCTTCACAACCACTGAGGTCAGGCTAACTGGCCTATAATTTCCTTTCTTCTGCCTCTCTCTCTTCTTGAAGAGTGGAGTGATAATTACAATTTTCCAGTGCTCTGGAACGATGCCAGAATCTATTGATTCTTGAAAGATCTTTATTAATGCCTCAACAATCTTTTCAGCTACCTCTTTGAGAACCATGAGGTGTAGTCTATATGGTCCATGTGACTTACCTTCAGACCTTTCGGTTTCCCAAGCACCTTCTCCTTGAGTGCAACTGCACTCAATTCTTCCCCCCAAACACTTTCAAACTTCCGGCATACTGCTAGTGCCTTCCACAGTGAAGGCTGTTGCAAAATACTTATTCAGTTCTTTTGCCATTTACCCCTCTCCCGTGACTATCTTTCCAGCATCATTTTCCAGTGGTCCAATGCCTACTTTCACCTCTCTTTTATTCTTTATATATCTGAGAAAAAACATTTGGTATCCTCTTTGATATTATTGGCTAGCTTACCTTTATATGTCATTTTTTTAACCTTATGGCTTTCTAGTTGCCTTCTGTTTGGTTTCGATTGGAACCTCCAGTTAGCCCTCTTGTAACCAAATGCACATGCCTTTTAAACATTCTTAATGTATCTGCCTCAACCACTTTCTACAGCAGACAATTCCATATCCTCTGGGTGAAAAAGTATCCAGAATTTAAAGTTTCACAATGATCAGAGGGGATAAAGTCTGAGCAGTAACTCCCTTACTTTGAAGCCCTGCCCAGTAAAATGAAGGCCTTTATTTGCCATTTAGAAATAGACCAAAGAGGGTTACTAACTGAGCTTAATCAAGCTGGCTTTAATTTTACTTTACACAATAAGTGAAGATTTTAATAAGAATTGAAGACTAAGAATCAGCCTTTCAAGTCTTGAAATAGACACATCTTTAAATTAACACTTTAATATACTTTTGACCACACAATTGTGTCACAGCCTCGGGTTGTTACTGGAGTATTCTGAGGGCTCTGAGTTTTTTGCTGTTTTTTTTTCTGTATTCTCTGTATTTTATTAATTATGTTTATCTGTAATGTTGCACTTTGGTTTTTTTTAATGTATTATTAGGTCTTCTTCTAGTTTACACTTACAGTGCCTATAAAAGGTATTCACCCTCCCTTGGAAGTTTTCATGATTTTTATTTTACAACGTTGAATCACAGGTGGATTAAATTTAGCTTTTTTAACACTGATCAACAGAAAAACACTCTTTTGTGTCATAGTGAAAACAGATGACTACAAAGTGATCTAAGTTAATTACAAATATGAAAAACAAAGTAAATGCTTGCATAAGTATTCAACCCCCTTTAATATGACACACCAAATCATCACTGGTACAGCCAATTGGTTTTAGAAGTCACATTATTAGTTAAATGGAGATCATCGGTGTGCAGTCAAGGTGTATGGAATGATTGTAGTAAAAATATTCCGGTATCTGGAAGGCCTAGCTGCCAGCAAGTCAGTATCCTGGCAAAAACTACACCATGAAGACAAAATAATACTCCAAACAATTCTACAAAAAGGGTTATTGAGAAGCACAAGTCAGAAAATGGATACAAGAACATTTCCAGGTCACTGACTATCCCTTGGAGTACTGTTAAGTCAATCATCAAGAAATGGAAGGAAAATGGCACGGCTGTAAATCTGTCCAGGGCAGACCATGCTCAAAAACTGAGTGACCGTGCAAGATGGACTGGCGAGGGGGGCCACCAAAGACCTATGACAGCTCTGGAGGAGTTACAAGCTTCACTGGCTGAGATGGGAGAGACTGTGCATACAGCAGCTGTTGCCTGGTTGCTTCACCAGTCACAGCTTTATGGGAGAGTAGCAAAGAGAAAGCTACTATTGGGGAAAAAAAACCTCATGAGATCTTGGCTAGAGTTTGCCAGAAGGTACGTGGGAGACTCTGAAGTCAACTGGGTGAAGGTTCCGTGGTGTGATGAAACCAAAATTGAGCTTTTTAGCCATAAGACTAAACGTTATGTTTGGCTTAAGCCAAACACCGCACATCAAAAACACACCAAACTACTGTGAAGCATGGTAGTGGCTGTATCATGCTGTGGGTGTGCTTCACTGCAGCAGGCCCTGGAAGGCTTATGAAGGTAGAGGGTAAAATGAATGCAGCAAAGTACAGGGAAATCCAGAAGGAAAACCTGATGCAGTCTGCAAGAGAACTGTGACTCGGAAGAAGATTTGATTTCCAGCAAAACAATGACCCCAAGCATAAAGTCAAAGCTGCAGAGGAATGGCTTGAAAACAAAGTTAATGTCCTGGAGTGGCCAAGTCAGACTCCAGACCTCAATCCATTTGAGAATTTGTGGCTGGACTTGAAAAGGGCTGTTCACTCACAATCCTCCTGCAGTCTGACAGAGTTTGAGTAATTTTGTAATTGCTGCCAAAGGTGCATTTACTAAATACTGACTTGAAGCAGATGAACACTTATGGAATCAATTAGTTGTGTTTTATATTTGTAAGTAATTAGTTACACTTTGTAGAGATCTGTTTGCACTTTGACATGAAAGAGTCTTTTTCTATTGATCAGTGTTAAAAAAGCCAAACTAAATCCATTGTGATTAAATGCTGTAAAAACAATAAAACATGAAAACTTCCAAGGGGATGAATACTTTTTATAAACACTGTAAGTTGCAATTGTCCTTGAACACTTCCAATTAATTCTCTGAGAATGTCCGTGCTCTGTATTGTTGCAATTCAGGTTTTTTATCTGTTATTGTTGGGTCTCCTCTATTTTACATTTAAGTTGCAATTGTCCTTGATACATTCATTTAAGACTATACAGGTGTTCAATTAAGTATCCCTGGATTGTTTTCTCTTGTTAGAATAGTTAATTGTTAGCTTGTAATTAGTCTGGAGTATAATGAAAGGGGCAGTACTAGTTCGTATCGGCCTATAGCTTTAACGTCAGTGCTTTGTAAAATTATGGAATAAATGGTCACCAACAGACTTGTTTATTTTTTTGGAAAATGAGGGACATTTTGCTGCCTATCAAAATGGTTTTAGAACTGGAAGACCAACAATGGAATCTGTTGCCCTTTTAGACCATGATATTAAAAAAGCGTTTCAAAATAGAGAAGTAATGGTAAGTGTATTTCTAGATATTGAAAGAGCATATGACTCACTATGGAAGGATGGCTTATTAATTAAACTCTATGATGCAGGAATTAGAGGTAGAATGTTTAATTGGATCAAAGATTTCCTTAAGGAAAGGACAATTCAAGTAAGAATAGGCGGAACAAGCTCCAAGTCAGTTAAAATAGGTAATAGTGCTCCTCAAGGAAGTGTCATTAGTGTCATGTCATGATAAATGATATCTTTGATCAGGTAGGGACAGGATTTGGCAAATCATTATTTGCAGATGATGGTGCAATCTGGAAAAGAGGAAGAAACATCAAATATATATTAAGGCAGGTACAAAAGGCTTTAAGATCAGTTGAAAACTGGGCTAATAAATGGGGTTTCAGGATTTCTGCTTCTAAGTCCAAATATATGATTTTTGGCTTTCGAAGAAAGATTCCTGGTTGTGAATTGTGTCTATATGATTCTCCACTAGAAAAAGTCAAGGTATTCAAGTTTTTAGGTGTCTGGTTTGATGAAAGACTTACTTGGAGGGTTCATATAGATAAAACAATTGAAAGTGTGAGAAAGTTTTAAATGTTATGAGAAGTATTGCTGGATGCGACTGGGGAGCAGGGCGGGAAACTATGCACTTAATATATCTAGCTATGATTAGATCAGTTATAGATTATGGTTGTATTGCTTATGGTTCCGCTGCTATGGCAGTGCTTGGAAAACTAGACACTGTGCAGTCCAAAGCACTTAGACTCTGTTGTGGAGCTTTTAGAACAACATCAGTCCCGGCATTATGTGTAGAGATGGGAGAAGTGCCTCTACATTTAAGACAAATTCATTTGGGCCTGCAGTATTGGGCAAAACTAAATGGCTTCAATCACAGCTATCTGCTGTGACAAAAGTGTCTTTTGCAGGGGAAGTCAGAGCGCCAAAGTAAAATTAAAAGATATCCATTTTTAGATTTGGTTAATAACTGGGCTGTGAAATAGAAACTGACTGAGGAAGACATAGTTGACCAAATTTGCTTGCCACCTGTCCCCCTTTGGCTCTTGTCAGAACCAGAAGTAGACCTATTCCTCCTTTTTCAGCTTCAAGGAAGCAGTGCAATTTCATCACCATTGATCACAAATAAATATTTAAATAATAAATAGGGATCTTATCTGAAGATTTTTACTGATGGCTCAGTGGACCCAGAGAGCAGTGGGACAGGATTTAGGATGTATGTGTCTCAGCTTGGAGTTAAGATTGGTCATCAGGTTTCAGATGGTGTTTCTGTCTTTGCAACAGAATTATTAGCAATCCACTGGGCCTTATGGTGGATAGAAGACTCTCGACCATGTAGGGTTATCATCTATTCAGATTTTGCTGCTGCCTTAGAGTTTATAAAAGGGAATAAATCAAAAGCTCATCCTGACATAGTTATTGAGATTCTCTTAGTGTTGTTTAGAGTGGGGAAGATGGGTTGTGCAGTTAGATTTTCATGGATACCTGGGCATGCTGGGGTGGAGGGAAATGAAATTGTGGATGACATTGCAAAGTCTTCCTTACAGAGCAGGCAAGTAGAAATTAGAGTTCCCCTAGGCAGAGCAGAATTGAGAAGTAGGATTAAAAAAGGTATAGAGAAGAAGTGGCAGGAGGATTGGAAAAATGAATTAAGGGGCAGGCATTATCTTTCTAGTCACTCACTAGATAAAAAGGTCTCAGACTGTTACCTTTTAAATCGTAGAGATATGGTGAAATTAACAAGACTTAGGCTGGGGCATTGTGGGCTAAACTATTATTTAAAGATAATAGGAAAACATCCTACTGGATTATGTGACTGTGGTAGTCCAGAGACAGTCCAGCATGTTTTGCTGAGCTGTAATCGATACAAAATTGAAAGAAGCATGTTGTTCAAGAAGCTATCTGGCTTAAATGTATTTTGGTTTTCTATTAAATCTTGTTTGGCCATCAAGAGAACCAACATCTGATTGAAAAGTTTATTATTCAGTTTAAATGTGAGACTAGGTTGTATTCGAGAATTTGAGTTCCTTGAAGTTCTATAATTAATTATACGTCCTGAAGAGGGCAGTGATACGCCTAGTTGCATCTAAACTAGAAGAAGAAGAGGAAGAAGAAGAAGAAGAAGAAACCCTTCTTCTGCTTGGTTGTTCTGATCCTTACCTGGTGAGTTTCTGGCTGAGTTACCCAAGACCTTGTAAATTCAACTGGTTGTTAATTTAAAACTCCTAGTTTTGTTTAACCCTTCCAAGTCTCTGTGTGATCCTGTGCTCGGGTCTGAAGGTACAGCATGACACAATTGTATGTTTCATTTCGGACAGCTCTTTCCCCAACTGATGTATTGTGCTTACATAGGAAGAACACCACCCTGGAAGAGTACCATGATTTTGCCACTGCTTAGATCCACACTTCTGAGAATTGCATGAAGGCTTGATTTATATGAATGGTTGTATTACTTATCATGGAGTACAACATCATTGACAGAGTCTTGTGAAACACCAACAGTGCTGAAGTGCTGAGCTGGACGTGTCATCTTCAGAAGCTCCACAACTAATGCTGTGAGATGATGCAATGCAGAAGGCAGTGGTGGAGTAATGTGGAATGAACATTAGCTCGCAGAGCAGGCTGGTGAAAGCAGCTAAGATTTTTTTTAAATTCATTATTCAAAATAAATTTGTGATCAAAGTACATGTACTTCACTATATACGATCTTCGGAAAGATTTTCTTGGGGGCATACTCAATAAATCTACAGAAAATAAACATAACAAAATCAGTGAAAGACTGCATCAACTTCACCATTCAACCAGTGTGCAAAAGACAACAAACTGTAAGTACTAAAATAAAGAAGTGATACTAATAAATAAATAAGCAATAAATATTGAGAACATGAGATGAAGAAAGGGAGTCTATTGGTTATGGGAACATTTCAATGATGGGGCAAGTGAAGTTATCTCCTTTAGTTCAGAGCCTGATAGTTGGGGGGTAACAACTGTTCCTGAACCTTTTCATGTGAGTCCTGAGGTTCCTGTACCGCCTTCCTGATGGCAGCAGCAAGAAGAGAGCATGTCCTGGATGGTGGGGGTCCCTGATGATAGATATTGCTTTCCTGCAACAATGTTTCATGTAGATGTGCTCAATGAGGGCTTTACCGGTAATGGACTGGGCTGTATCTACTATTTTTTCTAGGACCTTTGGAGCGGCCTCAGGTGAGATCTGCTATAACCTTAGTAGGAAAGGAATCACCTGAAGAAGTTAATTACAGTGGGCATTCTCTCAAACAAATTAGCTACTTAGAAGTGAAGATATTGTTCACATCTGGATCTCCATCAGCATAGGTGCACCACAAGGCAGTGTGCTTAGTCTCCTGTTCTACTCATTTTATAGTTGTGTGGCTAAGCACAGCTCCAATGCCATATTCACGTTTGCTGATGACATTGCTGTCACAAGAAGGGGGCATGAGAAGGCCTTGGCGAGTAGGATAAAGGAAAACCCCAAGGCATTCTTCAATTACGTGAAGAAAAAAAGGATGACAGGAGTGAAGGTAGGACCGATTAGAGATAAAGGTGGGAAGATGTGCCTGGAGGCTGTGGATGTGAGCGAGGTCCTCAATGAATACTTCTCTTCGGTATTCACCAATGAGAGGGAACTTGATGACGGTGAGGACAATATGAGTGAGGTTGATGTTCTGGAGCATGTTAATATTAAGGGAGAGGAGGTGGTGGAGTTGTTAAAATACATCAGGATGGATAAGTCCCCGGGGCCTGACGGTATACTCCCCAGGCTGCTCCAAAGGGCGAGAGAAGAGATTGCTGAGCCTCTGGCTAGGATCTTTATGTCCTCGTTGTCCACTGGAATGGTACCGGAGGATTGGAGGGAGGCGAATGTTGTCCCCTTGTACAAAAAAGGTAGTAGGGATAGTCCGGGTAATTATAGACCAGTGAGCCTTATGTCTGTGGTGGGAAAGCTGTTGGAAAAGATTCTTAGAGATAGGATCTATGGGCATTTAGAGAATCATGGTCTGATCAGGGACAGTCAGCATGGCTTTGTGAAGGGCAGATCATGTCTAACAAGCCTGATAGAGTTTTTTGAGGAGCAGTCCAGGCATATAGATGAGGGTAGTGCAGTGGATGTGATCTACATGGATTTTAGGCATTTGACAAGGTTGCACACGGTAGGCTTATTCAGAAAGTCAGAAGGCGTGGGATCCAGGGAAGCTTGGCCAGGTGGATTCGGAATTGGCTTGCCTGCAGAAAGCAGAGGCTCATGGTGGAGGGAGTACATTCAGATTGGAGGATTGTGACTAGTGGTGTCCCACAAGAATCTGTTCTGGGACCTCCACTTTTCATGACTTTTATTAACGACCTGGATGTGGGGGTAGACAGGTGGGTTGGCAAGTTTGCAGATGACACAAAGGTTGGTGATGTTGTGGATAGTGTAGGGGATTGTCGAGGATTGCAGGGAGGCATTGATAGGATGCAGAAGTGGGCTGAGAAGTGGCAGATGGAGTTCAACTCGGAGAAGTGTGAGGTGGTATACTTCAGAAGGACAAACTCCAAGGCAGAGTACAAAGTAAATGTCAGGATACTTGGTAGTGTGGAGGAGCAGAGGGATCTGGGGGTAGTTGTCCACAGATCCTTGAAAATTGCCTCACAGGTAGATAGGGTAGTTAAGAAAGCTTATGAGGTGTTAGCTTTCATAAGGCGAGGTATAGAGTTTAAGAGTCGCGAGGTAATGATGCAGCTCTATAAAACTCTGGTTAGGCCACACTTGGAGTACTGTCTCCAGTTCTGGTCGCCTCACTATAGGAAGGATGTGGAAGCATTGGAAAGGGTACAGAGGAGATTTACCAGGATGCTGCCTGGTTTAGAGAGTATGTATTATGATCAGAGATTAAGGGAGCTAGGGCTTTACTCTTTGGAGAGAAGGAGGATGAGAGGAGACATGATAGAGGTATACAAGATATTAAGAGCAATAGATAGAGTTGTCAGCCAGTGCCCCTTCCACTGCTCAGTACAAGAAGACATGGCTATAAGGTAAGGGGTGGGAAGTTCAAGGGGGATATTGAACAAAGGGGCGGGAGGACAAGATGACAGCACGACGCAGCTCACAGCGGCTACTCCGGCGGTGATGTCTGTTATTTGTCAAGTAGGGTGCCATGCGCAATCCTGATTTGATGGAGACGGACGTGAGAGCACGGTGGAACATCTGGTGAAACTTCCAAAATACCTGCTTTTCTGCAGCTGCTGCTGTGTGGTCCAGAATCTCCAGAGGAAAAGGCCCCGAGTCCTCGGCTTTGCTTGTTGCTCAGTGACCGGGATGGGGTTGAAGCGGTCGGCAGAGGATGGTACTCAGAGAGGCTGGTCGGAGGCTCTAAGTTTTTGGATGAACTCAGGGTCCGCTGCAGTCGGGTGCTTCCAGTGGTGCTGCATCGGCAAGTTGGCGGCGCTTGGAGGTTCATGGCGGGGAGAGTTTCTCCTTTCGGCCGCCTGCGTGAGATGATGAGTCTATCAGGACTTTGAGACTTTTTTTTACCGTGCCCATCGTCTGCTCTTTATCAAATTTTGGTATTGCTTTGCACTGTTGTAACTATATGTTATATTTCTGTGGTTTTGTCAGTTTTAGTCTTGGTTTGTCCTGTGTTTTCTTGTGATATTATTCTGGAGGAACGCTGTATCATTTTTTAATGCATGCATTTCTAAATGACAATAAACGAGGACTGAGAGTCCTCATGGTCTAATCTAATCTAATCTAATATTAGGGGAAGGTTTTTTACTCAGAGAGTGGTTGGTGTGTGGAATTCACTGCCTGAGTCAGTGGTGGAGGCAGATACAGTAGTGAAATTTAAGAGACTACTAGACAGGTATATGGAGGAAGTTAAAGTGGGGGGGTTATATGGGAGACAGGGTTTAAGGGTCAGCATAACATTGTGGGCTGAAGGGCCTGTACTGTGCTGTACTATTCTATGTTCTATGCCAAATTAAAGGTGGTGATGAATCAGAGGGAGGTTGAAAATCTGGCAGAGTGGTGCCATAACAACAACCTCTTACTCAATATCAGCAAGACCAAGGAGCTGATTATTGACTTCAGAAGAAGGAAACCAGAGGTCCATGAGCCAATCTCTTATGAGGACCAGAGGTGGAAGGAGCCTACAACTTCAAATTCCTAGGTGTTATTTCGGAGGACTTGTCCTGGGCCCAGCACATAAATGTAATTACAAAGAAAGCAAAGCCACACCTCAACTTCCTTAGGAGATTGCAGAGTTTTGTCATGACATATGAAACTTTGACAAACTTCTATAGTGTGTAGTGGACAGTATATTGATTGTCTGCAGTGACAGCCTGGTATGGGAACAGCATATCAGGAAAATCCAACAAAAAGTAGTGGATATGGCCCAGTCCATCATGGGTAAAGCCCTCCCCACCATTGAGCACATCTACATGACACGCTGTCACAGGAAAGCAACATCCATCATCTGGGACCCTCCACTATCCAGGACATATTCCCTTTTTGCTGCTACCATTAGGAAGAAGGTACCAGAGCCTCAGGACTCACATTATCAAGTTCAGGAACAGTTATTACCCCTCATCTATCTGGTTCTTGAACCAGAGGAGATAATTTCTCTCAACATCACTTGCCCCGTTATTGAAATGTTTTCACAACCAATGTTCTATATATTATTGCTCATTTATTTATTATTATTACTGTTTCGTCTTTTTGTATTTGCAGTTTTTTTTCTTCCGCACTCTTGATGAATGCCCAAGCTGGGTGGTCTTTCATTGATTTTATTATGGCTATTAATCTATAGATTTATTGAGTATTCCCACAATAAAATGAAACTCAGACTTGTAGATGGTGACGTATATGTGCTTTCATAATAAAATTTACTTTGAACTTTGAACATTTGACTTAAAAAGCAGAGAAAATTAGAAGGATCTTGATGTGCTAGTAAGTCACATTGTCACATGGTGGGGCACTGTAGCACAGCTACTGTGCTGTGTTTCAAAGTTCCTGTGAGCCATGTTTAATCTCAAGCTCCAGTTCATCTGTGTGGAGTTCGCAGGCTCTTCTTGTGACAACGTGGGCTTCCACCGGATGCCTGTTTCCTCCTACACTCCATAAGCAAGCAGATAGTAGGTTCATTGGCCTCTGTAAATTGCTCAAGGTGTGAATGTGCATGGTAAGATGTGGGCAGAGATGTTAGGAACCTGGGGAACTAAAACAGAACGGGCATAGGATTAGTGTGAATGGTTGCTTAACGGGCAGTACATACTCAATGTGTCAAAGAGCCTGTTACCATGTGTGTGCCTCTAGAGCTCTATAACTACACAACTCTAATCTGGAATGAGATCCTTTATGAATGTCTCCCATCTACCTATTCTGACATTTGCTTCCCAATCACAGACTTTGACATTTAATGCTGAAATCTCCCACTCCTGAAAATAAAGAGCACCCTGCCCTTATCGAAGTAGCCGAGAGGCTTTGGCAAACATGCTGTCCTTGTCTGTAAGGAGCACATATTAATTGATTTCTAAATAGTCCGTTTGCAATGGAACTAATAAATCTGTTGTTATCAGATTTCCTCCATGGTTACTGTCAACACCAAGTGCTGTTATCCCAGTGACCTTATCTCTGCCCTCAATCACATAGAAGTGTATTTTTAATAACCAGGTTCTTCACATTGGCTAGGAGTGACAGTTCTACTCTGTAACATTAAACAGGAAGATAATGCGTGACATGATTTCTATGCTTTGATCACCTGAAGAAAACTCAACCTCTCATCTTAACTCCTCCCATCCCAAGGGTACAGCAAAACCCCGGTTCCAAAACAGAGAACCATTATCTCCAGCTCTCTTGCCGGCCTCACGATTATATGGTTCCTAAACAGTTTGAGAAATTCCTTAAAGTTGTTTTAGCTGTGGGTGGTAACAGAGACAAGCTCCTTCTACCTATTAAATGCTTCCAGTGGCGTGCACCTCAAACAACCTCTGACAACCAAGTCCAGCTCCTGGACTTCATGTGTGGCTTAGCTACTAAACCCGGTGGAACTGTTACTACTGACAGCAGAAGGGGCAAAGGTGGGTTACTGGTGCCTTAAAAGCAGTCACTTCAGGCAGATGGAGCACATTAGTCGTAGTTGGCAGCTCATCTAGGAGAAGGAAAACTCTGAGCTCAAACCTCTGCTGCCTTGCGGCTGTACCCACTGATGGGGAAGTCTTTGGGGGTAAACCGCGTGTGGAAATTCCTGAGCTGGGGTCCTTAAGGCACTCCTGCACTGAGTTCAACGCTGACTGCCAACTCCTGCGATGCTCTAGAGCCAAACTGTATCGGTCTCTGCCGTTCCTTTGAGTTCATCAGATGTGTGGAGAGAGGGAGCTTGCTACATGGGCAACAGCTCCATATCTAGACAGCTAGGACACAACATCCATGGTCGACTGTGACTAATGGAGGCCTCGAAATAATTGGAGAATACTTGACCACAAACAGGAATGGGGGTGGGGGGATGGGGGAAAAGGGCACATTCTGAAACTCTAACATTATCTTAGCCTGAGCATATCAACTACAGAGGGTTTTTTTTAGATGCATGTTCCAATAAATTTTTATGCCTTTTGGCTCTGTTCCAGAAGGCTTGTTGTAAATCTGTAAGTATTCTTTGTTGTAAATCTGTAAATATTCATGCCAATATTGTTATGTAGGTATCTTAGCAACAAGTCTCTTATCAGTCTGTATCTTGACCTGCGTATTTACTAAGCATAAATTTTCAAAGTTCAAGGTGCAGAGTAGATCTATTGTCAAAGTACATATATGTCACCATATACAACTCTGAGATTCATTTTCTTGCAAGCATACTCAATAAATCCATAATAGAATAATAACCATGCTAGAATCAATGAAAGGCAACACCGACTTGGGCATTCAACCAGTGTGCAAAAGACAACAAAGTGTACAAACACAAAAAGAAAGAAATAATAATAATAAATAAATCAGCAATAGATATTAAGAAAGTGAGATGAAGAATCGTGAAAGTGAGTCCATAGGTTGTGGGAACACTTCAATAATGGGGCAAGTGAAGTTGAGTGAAGTTATCCCCTTTGGTTCAAGAGCCTGATGGCTGAGGAGTAATAACTGTTCCTGAACCTGATGGTGTGTGTCGTATGGCTCCTGTACCTTCTTCCTGATGGCAGCAGTGAGAAGAGAGCATAGCCTGGTTGGAGGGGTCACTGATGATCGATGCTACTTTCCTGTGACAACACTTTATGTAGATGTGCTCCATGGTGGAGAGGGCTTCTATTTGCAAAGAGGAACTAATGAGGTAATAAGGACTGAAGTATACTGGAAAAGCTTGGTATATTTTATGCATGATATGTTCCTTGTCTAGACACATTCAGCTAAGCACAATCAAGATTAGTTTCTTCAAATTTAGTTGATAGTTTTAATGTGTATTCTTGACTAGAAATCACTGAACAGCACCTATTCTCTTTGGTATCTGCCACCTCCACTAATGAAAATATGACAAAGCTGGAAGCATAAAGAGGAATTATTCCCATCAGAGAATTAGTTCTTCAAACTCTTTAATCTCTGGCAATCAGGTAGAAATTATAACACTTTTTGAATAATAACTGAGTTACAAAAAGTACTATGGTTGTGTTTTAGGTAGCTCATGATAAATTCCATGCCATGCCTGCACACTCTCAACAGGAAGAAGTCACGGTAGTTTTCATGGATGTAACAGTATCCTTTCTTTCCAGCAAGATGGCAGAACATGCAGTTGCAGTGGCTTCTACAGAGTGCTACCATCGTATCTGAATGTATTTTTAATGATTGCAAGATCCTGCTGAATATTAAAAACTTAATGACCTGCAGGTCCACCTCACTAGTGAGCTGCTAGCCGACGGAGAGAATGATGGAGCTGTGCAATGTGGTCACACTTGCTTCATATTTACTTGCACAAACATCGGGTGTGCACAATGGCTGCCATCACAGTCTCCACAATGGAAATAATTCACTACATCTGAAAAATAACACATTTTATCAAAACGATGAGAAGCTGATGGGAGCAAATCTTTCCTTCAAGTCATTGTCCAGGTGCATTGTGCAATTGGGAATACCCTTGGGCAGTTGTCAGTCTTATAAAACTCTGATGAATTGAGATGTAACATGGAAACAGGTTCAAGGATCCAGTGAGTGGAACAGAAGACACTGATTACAAGTACGTACATTAAACATTTATTTACAGACAAACAGTAAAACTTTTGACCAAACATCCAAGTCAAATAAATATTCATCAAAGCCACCCTAAGTTACAAAAATGATGACACTGAGCATTCAGTACCACTTCAAACTCGACAGGTACTTCTTTAAGTCTCTCCAAGTTACACAGCTCCAGAACAAAACATTCAACAAACAGCTATTTAGCTAAGTGTGCATGTGGGGACTCCTATATCTGCAGCATGCTTTCCCAGTGGTTCTTCAGCACTTGTCGTGATCTCAGTGTGAAGGGGAGCCCCTGGAGACAAAGGAAAGCCCACAAGTCTCTTGCATGTGCTATTCTTATAGCACTGAGGTACCCGGAACTGGAAACTGGTGCCATGGTATGCATTGGGAAAGATCTGCTGCATCCCGCGAATGGATCAATAAATGACTAGCACGGCAGAAGTGACTTTCGACCAGCAAGTAAATTAACCCTTCACATTACATAAGATTGTGTCTCTCACCTCTGGAGCACAAGAAATACTATATTGTTAGGGCTTGGCAGCAGAAAGACTTGATTTCATGTACACTGTAAGGTAACAGCATACGTGGCAATCAATTTCAAAGAGACTGCGCCAATTATGTGTTGCATGAGAACAAAAGCTGTTCTACATGCACTGAGCATCTGGTTCATCGGTGTGATTAAAAGTCAAATGTGATCAATTTTACACAGTAATTCAATCGCATTACATAGAAAAATATTTTAGATGATTGAATTTCTTCACCAGTGAGAGTAATAGTGCACAGACGAAAGATCAATGGCTTGATTAGAACTCCATCCAGCACCCAAACAATTTTCTCTCTCTTTCACACTGCTTTTGCATTGTTGCAGTGCGTGCCAAAGTGTACTTCGGAAACTCACCAGGGCGGTCATCGGCAAGTTCAGGAACTCCACCAACTGGAACAAAAAGAGCAGTGGATGCATGTCACTGCCACCTCCCACGGGTTCCGCTCCAAGCTGCACACTATCCTGACTGGGAAATGGATTGCTAGTCCTTCATCACGACTGGGTACTGGGTCAAAACCCTGCAAGCCTCTGCATCATGACGTTGTTGAACACAAGAACACTCGTGGCTCCAGAGAGGTGCTTTGCCTTCACAAAGGCTGCCGGGAATAGGCAATAAATTAGCCCATGTCCACATCCCGTAAATGAAATGCATCTCTTAGAGCAATCCATTGATTAAAACATTGATTAAAGTTGAAATATGGAAGATCCCCAACTGCAGAGATAAGAACCAGGTTAATGTTTCAAGTCAGTGACACTTTTATTAGAATTGGAAGAGTGATATTACAGAAGAATAGGAGGTCTAGAGACAAGAGAGAGAATCAAAACATTTTTGTTCTTTCCACCTCTGCCCTTCAAATTAAAACATAATTTCCCTAAATTTGAAAAACCCCTGAACCATTAACTCATTTTCTTCCAGTGGTAAATGTATATTTACCTGCATATGGTTCAATGCTTCAATTTGATATCAGAGAGTGTATACAGTATACAACCTGAAATTCTTACTCTTTGCAGACATCCACGAAGCAGGAAAAAAAAACAAAGAATGAATGACAGAAAACATTAGAACCACAAATTTTCCCACCCCTCCCACGCACAAGGTCTCCCTCCCCTCCCATGCACAAGCAGCAGCAGAAACATCAACCCTCCCCCCTTCCCCTCCCCCTCTCCCAACAGTCACCAACCCCCCACCACCTATCACGA
This sequence comes from Mobula hypostoma, assembly GCF_963921235.1. NCBI lineage: Eukaryota > Metazoa > Chordata > Chondrichthyes > Myliobatiformes > Myliobatidae > Mobula > Mobula hypostoma. Next base: position 126,496,650 of record NC_086099.1, on the reverse strand, counting down.
AGAAATAGCAAAGCCCCCAGAGACCATGATCTGGAGACTATCAAAAACTACTGTCCATCCCAACATTTTGACATCTCAGACAGACGCTCTGTCTCACTAGCGAGGGAGAGAGAGAGATATACCTCCTGAAACAATGACAGGGGAGACTAACAGCTCACTGTTTTGATGTTACAATCTGCCGCGATGCTCTTCCAAGTTCCCCGACTCAAGGACCAGCAGACTATCACTCACGAGAGAGACAAACAGAGAGGTAGCAGAGAGAGAGAGAGAGAGAGAGAGAGCCTTCTTTCAACAATCAATGACATTGGTGGGGAATCGAGGTGTTCACAGGGCTGCATGTCTTGCAGGCAGCTGGATACCAAACCACCAGGCCACTTGGAGTGTCCAAGAGTGATAACCCACCTCTGTGAAGAACTGTGGTTTAAGTTGCAGCTGCCGATCACGGACTCCAACAGGACCCCAGCCACCTTGAAAAGAAAAGACAGACTTGAGAAAAAAAGAATAAGCTATTTCGTGGACAAACTGGAAGAGGTCGCCTGGGTCTACAAAAACCTCTGGCGCCATGAAAAGTTAAGAATTTAGGATGATAAAAGATGGTTTAAGGTACACGTTGGAGTTTAGTGTTGAATAAAGAAATAAACATTGGCAGGATATGTCTCTAACTCTTCCATGAAAAGTTGCAAGGTATCCTTAACATTTGCCTGAGGCATGTTAATATCTTCCCCACATGATGGCACGTTCAATAATGCAGTGCACCTTTCAACCAGGAGTTCACAGTGAAATGTCAGAGACAGAGGGTTAAAGTCCCACAACTAATGAGTCCTGGTCTGGCAAGTTGTGCCACTGTCCGGAGGATTTGGACAGCAGAGGATGGCAGGCAACATCAGTGAAGCTGGTTGTTTCTGAACATAAAAGGATGGTTTCTTAAATGAACAATTTTCTTTATGGTGCCATGTTCGACAGCAATTCATTTGGGAATTCAGTGCTTCAAAACACACGGTATCTTTAAAAGGTGTTGCAATAAGTTAACCAAGAATAACTTAGGTTCTACTCTCTTTGCATTAAATCAGCCCGTCTTTTATTCAGCACTCACTAATCAACCCCATCCAGGACAGACAGGTATGTTTAAATCCTCCTGAGATCATGGCCCATCATCAGCCTCATATCATGAACAGCCCAATTTTACCTGTTCCAAGGTTCTAACCTTCAGGACGGAAAGCAAGTTAGTTTTTCAGTCAGTTTTGTAACTTTCCTTAGCGGAATTTCCTGAGGCACACTATCTAAATATGCCTTGTTAATTAAATAATATTAATAGGAATCTAAATTCCAGTCAGAAAATCTCTAAAGATTTGAATTTTGAAACCATTTTATACATGCTTTTTTATTGTGTGTCAGTACACTTCTGTACATCTGTACAGGTTGAATATGCCTGATCTGAAAATCCAACAACACAGATCCTCCAAAATCTGATTTTTTTTTAGTGCTGATGTAATGCCACAAGACACTGGGAAGATTCCCAGCTGATGTGCAGGTCTCTGCACACCACAGACAGTTCTGAGCAGTGACTGGTGGTGTGGGTCCTGAGTCTCCTGTACCTTTTTCCTGATGCCAGCAATCTGGGCAGTGGGGGTCTCTGATGATGGATGTTGCTTTCCAGCAACAATGCTTTATGCAGATATTCTCCATGGTGCGGTGGGCTTTATTTGTGATGGACTGCCGTATCCACTCCGAAGTTACCGAGTGTTTTGTGCTCATTCTCTGCTCAGTGCTGTGAAGATGTTGTAGAAAATGTCAAAAAAGAAGTTGCAGTTACCCCTACAAGTAATTGTGAAATTCAAGCAATGAAGCATTTTTGTTCATCTGTAATGCTGAAAGTGAAATTGTTGAAAAAACTTGAGAGCGGTGTAAGAGTGAAGCTTCTGACAGAGGGGAATGGTGTTGGAACAACCATCATCTATGACCTAAAGAAACAGAAGGACAAATTGTTTAAGTCCTGTGCTGAAAGTAATGAACAGAAGCTAATAAAAAAAATTGAAAAACACTGCATAAAGTGAAAAATGAAGATCTCAAACTTGTTTTGAAAGATTGGCTTCGTTGGCATCAGAGTGAACATATGCCACTTAGCAGTATACTGATCATGAAACAAAGATCGATCACAATGAACTGAAAACTGAAGATAACTGTGAATACTCAGCAGGCTGGTTGCAGAAATTTAAGAAAAGTCACAGCATTAAATTTTTAAAGATTTGTTGTGATAAAGCATCTGCAGATCAAGAAGCAGCAGAGAAATTCATTTGTGAGTTTACCAAGATAGCCGCTGATGAAAATCTAACACCAGCACAAGTCTGCAATGCTGATGAAACATTGTTGTTCTGGTGTTAATACCCAGGGTGGCACTGACTACAGCTGATGAGAAAGAGCCCACAGGAATTAAGGATGCCAAGGAGAGAATAACTGTGACGTGCTAATACAGCTGCTATTGACAACGGTGATGCACCCTCTCCCTTACGTTTCTCAGACCTGATGTGGTTGTAATGTTTGGTGCTGTATTCATCTTCTTTTGTAAGCAGAGATCATCATGGTTGTTTGGGTAACTACAAAACATATTATTTTTGCATGAAATCAGAATTTCATCTCCAGCTAAAATCCTTTGTTTGAGTGCAACATGACCTGCATCATTATTGCGTTCACAGAATTCATTACATTTACCTGTAATTAAATTCGATCTTTATTTTTATACCTTGCATAAAACCGAAAGAAAGGAGAAAGAAACAAATAGTAACCTTTTAATCAAAACACGGTAATGTAAGTGGAGACTGGAGCCATGTCATTGTTCATTGTCATTCAATAACATATTCAGATATTCTTCTCTCTGAGGCAGCTGTGCTACCTTTGTTACCCTGCACACATCATATCTTCAATATATTCATGGTTTGTAATGATTTTTACTGATAAGTACACATATATCGGTGATGTGGAGGGGGGAACCTGCTGCATGGGTAACAGCCAGTTCCTCAAATCTTTCCACCCAGGCTTGCACCCTGGAGAGGACACAGTCCACCAGAGGTGTAAACCCATGATTCCCAGGAATCCACAGCTGCCATATGTGTTGAATAAGCGTAAGACAGGAACAGCTTACTGATAGCACTTCAGGTCAGAGTTGTACATGATAGTGATCAGAATCAGATTTAATATCACTGGCATATGTCATGAAATATTTTAAGTTAGCAATGGCAGTACAAGGCTAGTACCCATGAAGCAGCTGATTAAGTTTACAATATTCTGTAGCTTCCTTCGATCCTGCGCAGTTGCAACAACCCACTGCCCCCCAAACCAGATGGTGATGCAGCCTGTCAGAACGCTCTTCACGGTACATTTGTAGAAGTTTGAGTGTTTCAGGTGACAAACCAAATCTCCTCATAGTCCTAATGCAATACAACTGCTGTCTTGCCCAGCAGCCACTGACTGTCCACCCGGGTGGCTGAGGTACTGGTAGCTTGCCTATCTTATAGTTTCATGTACAAAATTATTTCTAAAAATATATATAACTTGCTTTAGAGTATATGTATCAGCTGTATATGTAATGTGAATGGATTTTGTGTTTAGACTTGGCTCCCATCTGAAGATGTAAATATTTCAAAGTCCAAAAATTCTGAAATTCAAAATACTTCCAGCCCCAAGTATTTCAGATAAGGGGTGCTCACTGTTAAAATATCCCAAATGTACATCCACAGTTAATAGTCTTCAGTTGGGAAAACAATTTGAAAATTGACAAAGAAAAAAGACATTGAGAAAAACTGCTCGGAGGAGCAAAGAAGAACAGAATATTTGGTTCAACAATTTTTTTTTTAGCTTTCTGCAGTGTGGACAGACTGCAGTGTGACTCTTCAGCCAAATAAACCAAATAGAATTATTCTACTGAAGCATTCATAAGTGAATGCATTTTCCCTCTCTGTTATATGAGATCTATTTCTTTCACCCTCCAGTCCTGTGGTCTGTGTGTGAAATTGCCCATCAGCTCAACTAAGTCCTATAGAGTCATACCTGTTATTAACCTTTAAGATTGATTAGTGGCCTTCCATGTTGTGTCTTCTGTAAATAAACTCATTCAAAGTCTGCTGCCTGTATCCTAATTTATACAAACTCCTATCACCTAAGTTAGTTCCTGGCCCACCAATGATTCAGTTTTAAGATCTTTGCATTTACATATCTTCCTTTGTCTCACCCAAATTTCTATGATAACCCCAACCATCATCCAAAGATCTCTGCAGTCCACCATTTCAAAGCTTTCATGTAACAACAAACTCGTGTACCTTTGAGAATGTACTGGATATATCCAAACTAAAAACAGTGGACCAACCAGGAGATTCTTCATCTGCTGAGGGCTAGATCAGTGGCATTCAAAGATCCAGAACTATACAAGAAGTTCAGACACAACCCATGGAGGCTATATTAAAAGCCAAGGAACAATTACAGTTGAAATTAGAGATGGAAACGGATGCATTTTAGCTCCAGTAGGGTTTACAGGCCATTACTTCCTACAAGGTAAAACCGAACTTCATAACTGGCTGTGATGCTTCACTCCTAGATGAGCTCAACGTCTCTTATACTGTACACGCTTTGAAAGGGAGAATAAAACTACACCCGTGCGAATCCCTGCAGCATCTGGTGACCCTGTAATCTCCATCTTGGAGGCTGACGTCAGAACATCTTTCAAGGAGATGAGGCCTCGCAAGACATCAGACCCCGATGGTGTGCCTTGTAGGGCACTGAAAACCTGTGCCAACCAAATGGCTGGAGTGCTCAAGGATATCTGCAATCTCTCAGTGATGCAGTCGGAGGTTCCCACTTGCTTCAAAATGGCAACAGTCATACCAGTGCCCAAGAAGAGCAGGGTGAGTCCCCTCAGTGACTATCGCCCAGTTGCGTTCACATCCGTCGGTCTTGGGTGGAATCGTTTCCTGCCTAAACAAGTACTTGGATCCTCTGCAGTTTGCCTATCACCACAATAGGTCTACAGTGAATGCAATCTCACTGGCTCTCCGTTCAGCCTTGGGTCACCTGGATAATCCCAATACCTACATCAGGCTGTTGTTTATTGATTACAGCTCAGCGTTCAACACAATCATACCCCCAGTACCAATGTCCAAAACCTGGGCCTCTGTACTTCTCACTGCAAATGGATCCTTGACTTCCTCACTGGGAGACCGCAGTCAGTGCAGATCAGAAATAACTTCTCCTCCTCGCTGCCAATCAACACTGGTGCACCTCAAGGATGGGTGCTTAGCCCATTGCACTACTGTCTTGACACCCATGACTGTGCGGCTAGGCACAACTCAAACACCATCTATAAATTTGCCAATGACAAAATTACGAGTGGCAAAACTTCAGATGGTGACAAGGAGGTGCACAGGAGCTGGTTGAGTGGTGTTGAAACGACAGTCTTGCACTCAACATCTTTAAGACCAAGAAATTAATTGTGGACTTCAGGAAGAGGAAGTCAAGGGAGCACACATCTGTCTTCATTGAGGAATCAGTGGTGGAAATAGTGAGCAGTTTCAAGTTCCCTGGTGTCAAGATCTCTGAGGATCTACCTTGGACCCAACATATTGATGTAATTACAAAGAAGCCATGACTGCTGCTATATTTCATTAGGAGTTTGATAAAGCTTAGTATGTATGCCATCAAAGATTGGGAAAAGCTGCAGAGAGCTGTGAACTCAGCCAGCTCCATCATGAGCACTAGCCTCCCCAGCATCGAGGACATCTTCATAAAGTGATGCCTCAGAAAGGCGGCATCCATCATTAAGCACCACACTCACCCAGAGCATGAACTCTTCTCATTGACTACCACCAAAGAGGACGTACAGGAGCCTGAAGACACTTACACAATGTTTTAAGAGCAGCTTCTCCCCACCACCAAGGAATTTATGAATGGACAATGAGCCTAGGTACACCAACTCAATGTTTTATCTTTTTGCTCTCTTGTTGCACTACTATGTATTTCTTATTGTCATTTATTATTCATCGTCATTATGTGGACTGTCATGTGACATCATCATTCTCATTACGTCCCGTGTCGTATGACGTGGCTGATCATGGCTTTATCGCCATGATTGTTCTGGAAAATTCTTCTACAAAACTGTTTTGCCATTGCCTTCTTCTGGGCAGTGTCTTTACAAGAAGGGTGACCGCAGCCATTATCAATTCTCTTCAGAGATTATCTGCTTGGCATCAGTGGTCGCATGACCAGGACCTGTGCTGTGCACCAGCTAATCATACAAACATCCACCTCCTGCTCCCACGGCTTCACGTGACCCTGATCAGGAGGGGAGAGCGGTGCTAAGCAGGTGCTACATCTTGCCCAAGGGTGGCCTGCAGGCTACCGGTGGGAAGGAGCACCTTACACCTCGTTTTGTAGAGATGCCCCGACATCCAATTTTTAATATTATGTATTGCAATGTACTGCAAAACAAGATATTTCCTGACATATGCCAGTGATATTAAACCTGATTCTGATTCTCCTTCCCTGGCAGCTCTGCCTACCATTCCATGGGACTCAAGTCTGAAATTCCCTCCATATAATTTTCCATCTCTCTACCTCTTTAGGATGTTTGATAAAACTTCTCTCATCGGTCAGCCTTTGGTCACATGTACTACTTCCAAATCTAGTTTGAAAATAATCCTCTGCTTTGAGTCAAAGGTGTTATTTAAATGCAAGATACCGTTGCTCAGATGGCATAAAATTTTTTTTCACGTCAGGTTCTTATTCTTGGATGGAAGATGTTTCTGACATGTTAACTTTCACTAAGTCCTAGCTGTAAAAGGAGAACAAGAGTTTCTTTACAAGCCAGTGGTGCATGTTGTGTTACAGAGCAAATATTAAACTACCTCTCATATGTCCACCTATTCTACACTTAATCTATTTGTTTCAGAACTAAGGGCTGCAGTTTAAATGGTTTTATCTCTGATGACTGATGCATTTGTTTGAATAAATCTCTCATTTTCAGATACTCCTAAAGGGGATAATATCCCTACAGAAATATTTTATAAAGATGAAAGCATAATGACACAAAGTCTTCATTATTTCTGCAATTTAGATTATTCCCAGAGATCTGCTGGAATAAGTGATTAAGTGGAAAAAAGTCACAGCTTGCTTCGTCAACAAAATCTAAAAGTATCTGAGCAAGTGTTAATCCTCACAGATTGTTAATGTTAAGTGTCATTTGAAGTGGAAACATTGCAGTATTTATCATAAAAGTAATGGGAGAAAGCTTGTTTGATAATTTAAAAAGTCTATGGCTGAAATTCAACCTAATTGCATAGAATACTAGCTTTTCATCAATCCTTCAATATTCTGGTCAGCTGAAATCTATCAATCGCAAAAATAAAATTATGAATTAAGCAAGCATCAAGTGACATTCAGGGAGGAGATTTCCAACAATCTGCCATCTTCCTAATGTCATCATAGAAGTCCAGCAGTGTCCACTGTACATGACACCAGAGAAAAGGGGCTGAGCTCGCTTCAGGGACTGACTGCTGAGGTCATGCACACAAAGTGCTGAAGGAACTCAGCAGGCCAGGCAGCACCTAAGCAGGGAAATGAACAACTGACATTTCGGGCTGAGATCCTCCATCGGAATTCAATATCATGTTGAGGTGTCCTCGGGACACAATCAACTGCATCCTCATCTCTTAAAGGAAGTATCTGCACAGATCGCGGGTGCACTGGCTGTCTTCTTCCAAAGTTCCTAAGATTCCAATGTATTGCAAAGGTCCAAAGAGATTTAAAACCCTCCCAGCGAAGGCAGAAAGCCAGAACCTGCATGCTGGCTGGCTGGCCTGGTATTCATCACTTGGAAAATGCTGGCAACCATAATTAAGAAAGCAGTAGGAGACCCATAATACAATCAGACCAGGTTGTGCTTCATTAAAGGAAAATGGTGATGGACAAATTTGTTAAGGGCCTCTCCAGGACATAAGGAGAATGGTAGAGAGGAACCAACGCATGCAGTTCTTCTGATTTCTAGGAAGCATTTAAGTAAAGTGTTATATAAAATACTACTGTATGGTATTCCAGTTTTGGGGTGGAGATACGTCTCGACCAAAAGAGGCGTAAGGTGCTCCTTCCCTCTGCCAGCCTGCAGGTCACCCTTGGGCAAGGTGTAATGCCAGCTTCACCCCCCATCAGCGTCACATGAAGTCAGGGGAGCAGGTGGTGGGTGGTCGTATGAGCAGCTGGTGCACAAGTCCTGGCTATGCGACAACTAACACCAGACTCTGAGGAATATTGAGAATGACTGGGGTCACCGGTCTTTCAAAGACACTGCCAAGAAGAAGGAAAGACCATGATCGCTCATGTCATATGACACAGCGTATAATGATGGTGATGATGACTGCAACCTGCAACCTGGCCATCTCTGAGGCTAAGGTACGCGGATGTTTCCAACAGGTGGACAGCCGCAAGTCTGATCCAGACAGAATCCCAGGGCGGGTATTCAGGATGTGCACAGCACAACTGGCAGGTGTGTTTACAGTTATTTTTAATCTCTTCCTCTCCCAGTGTAGAGTGCCCTCCTGCTTCAAAGCATCCACCATTGTCCCTGTACCAAAAAAGACCAAGGCAACATGTCTGAATGACTGACATCCTGTCGCACTCACCTCAATAACAAGAAATGCTTTGAGAGGCTGGTCAAGGACTACATCTGCAGCTTGCTCCCACCCACACTGGACCCCTACAATTCACCTATAGACACAAACAGTCGACAGACGACACAGTGGCCACTGCTTTACATACCATTCTTACACATCTGGAGAAGAAGGATGTTTATGTTCTTAGACTGCAGTTCAGCATTCAACATCATAATTTCATCCAGGTTCGACAGGTAGCTCAGAGACCTGGCCTTCACCCTGCCTTGTGCAGCTGGATCCTGGACTTCCTGTCAGATCACCAGCAGGTAGTAAGAGTGGGTTCCTTCAACTCTAACTCTCTGACTCTCAATACAGGTGCCCCTCAGGACTGTGTACTAAGTCCCCTCCTTTACTCCCTGTACACTCATGACTGTGTCGCCACCCACAGCTATAATCTGCTAATTAAATTTTGCCAACAACACTACATTGATTGGCCTAATCTCAAACAATAACAAGGTGGACAACAGGGAAGAAGTAATCTCTCTGACACAGTGGTGTCAAGAAAACAACCTCTCCCTCAATGTCACAAAAACAAAGGAGCTATTTGTAGATTACAGGAGGAACGGAGACAGGTTAACCCCTATTGACATCAATGGATCTGGGGTTGAGAGGGTAAACAGCTTTAAGTTCCTCAACATCCACATCACTGAGGACCTCATGTGATCTGTACACACCAGTTGTGTGGTGGAAAAGGCACAACTGCGCCTCTTTCACCTCAGACAGTTGAGGAGGTTTGGTATGGGCCTCCAGACCCTAAAAACTTTCAACAGGGGCACAATTGAGAGCATCCTGACTGGCTGCATCACTGCCTGGTATGGGAACTGTACCTCCCTTAATCACAGCATTCTGCAGAGAGTGGTGCGGACAGCCCAGAGCATCTGTAGTTGTGAACTTCCCATGATCCAGGACATTTACAAAGACAGGTGTGAGAAAAGTGCACGAAGGATCATTAGGACGTAAGTCACCCCCAACCACAATCTATTCCAGCTGCTACCATCCGGGAAACGGTACCGAAGCATAAAAGCCAGGACCAACAGGCTCTGGACCAGCTTCTTCCACTGGGCCGTCAGACTGATTAACTCACGCTGATTTGAGTGTATTTCTATGTTACATTGACTGTTCTATTTATTATAAATTATTATGATTGCTCATTGCACATTTAGAAGGAGAATGTAACATGAAGATTTTTACTCCTTATGTATGTGAAGGATGTGAGAAATAAAATGAATTGAATTCAATTCATAATATAAGAGTTCCTGATACTAATAGAAAACAAAAAGTTGGGATAGATAGATAGATAGTTTCCAAATTGTCTACTTCTAATGAGCAATTTGCCACAGAGATCAGTGCTGAGACTTCAACTATTCATAATCTAAATATATTGCAGCCAAATTTGAAGAAAATATGAAGTTACAGGATGTGGAGAGGGAATTTGTGATGAAGATGCAAAGAGACAACAATGACTAACAAACGTACATATAGGATTTTAAATAGGCAAAATATGGACCCTATTAGCTTATTTATCACCTTTGGTAGGAAGAAAAGAAAAGCAGAATATTATACAAATAATCAGAGACTACAGAATTCTGCAATACAGCCTTATTTGCACCCAGAGTTAACATGCTGGTATGGTGTAATTGAGAAGTTATCTGGAATGTGGACAGTTATTTCAAAGGGAATGGGGTATAAAATGAGGGAAGTCTTGCTTCAACAATGCATTGTATTGATAAAGGTATCACTTTTAACATTTTATAACTTGAGTAACATTTTAGACTTCTCTTGTAAAAAGGGATATACTGGTGTTGGAGGTTTCACAGGGAATATGGACAAGGTTGAATCCTAAGATGAAAAGTTGGTTTTCCAATGAAAAGTTGAGTGAATTGGACATACTATATGTTACGTGAAGTTTAAAAAGAACAAGAAGTGATTGGATTGGAAGATATAAGATTTTGAGAGGATTGACAAGGCAGATAATGAGAGGATGATTCTCCTCACTGAGAAATCTAGAAGCCGGGAAGGGGTCAGTGTTTGAAAACAAAACTGATGAGAAGGAATTTCTTCCTGTGATATGTTGTAACTCTGTAGAATTGTTTACCCCACACAGATGTTGAGCTAAAATCATTGAACATATTCAAGATTTGTAGAACTAATTTTGTCCTTAAGATCCACGTGGGGAGGCAAGGGTTATGGGAATCTGAAACTGAGGTCAGATTATCTTGAAACTATTTAAAGAGAGCACAAGCTTGAGGGGCTGAATGGCCGACTCCACTCCTATTCCTCACACTCTGTTTCACATCAGACACTTGACATCACAGCCACCTCCCTCTGACTGAATAAAAAATGCACAGATGTTGAGAAAAAATTATTCTGCCAAAGGCATGCTAATCACAACCTCAAAGAAGCACCTCCTGATGTTCCACCAGGGTTCTCAGCAAGTGTTGAATTAAGCACATTTCATGATGCACAGATTCACCCTTTAAAATTGATGTAAGGGACAAATTCTTTTGATGCAAAAGACAGCTAACAGGGAGACTTTCATCTGCTAAGTTTAATGCAGATTTTGGAACTAGTTCTCAAGATCTCCATTTTCCTTCTCCTGTATCCCAGATCTGAGGAACACATCTATAAAACAGGAGTCCATACCATTAGCAGAATGAATGCAAGGAACTCGCATGTTAAAAATGTAAATAAATACTGCTTCATGCTAACAAAGGAGCTGGTTGTGGACTACAGGAGGATTGGAGACAGGTTCACCCTTATTGACATCAATGGATCTGAGGTTGAGAGGGTGAACAGTTTTAAATTCCTCTGCATACACATCACCGAGGACCTCACGTGGTCTGTACATACTGGCTGTGTGGTGAGAAAAGCACAACAGCGTCTCTTTCACCTCAGACGGTTGAAGAAGTTTGGCACAAGTCCCCAAATCCTAAGGACTTTCTACAGGAGCACAATTGAGAGCATCCTGACTGGCTGTATCACTGCCTGGTATGGGAACTACTTCAGGAGATTTACAGCGACAGGTGCGTAAAAAGGGTCCAAAGGATTATTGGGGACCCAAGTCACCCCAACCACAAACTGTTCCAGCTTCTACCATCCAGGAAACGGTACCACAGCATAAAAGCCAGAACCAACAGGCTCCAGGACAGCTTCTTCCACCAGGCTATCAGACTGATTAATTCACGCTGACAAAATTATATCTCTAAGCTATATTGACCGTCCTGCTGTACATATGATTTATTACAAACTACTATAAATTGCACATTGCACAATTAGACGGAGACATAATGTAAAGATTTTTGCTCCTCGGGTATGTGAAGGATATAAGAATTAAAGTCAATTCAATTCTATTCAATCTCTCACAAGCTGAATAGCAGCTAATTAAAAAATGACAAGAGCTTATTCTATAGTGTTGGTGCTTGTCCATCGTGCCCAATGATGACAGGAAACCTCTGTGGGAGAGTTTTTAAAGTGGAAATGCTGATGATCTGGGGCAGTTCCACTCTCTTGACCGCAGAAGTCCAGGCCCAGTTGTGCGAATAGGCATCTCAGCTGGGGTCTTCCTGGGTTGCAATGGATGATCATTGCATCTTCCGTGCCTTGCCGTGCCCTTCACTCTCCACAGAGCATCACACTACCTCCGTCCTGGCCACTGGAACTCACTGTAATCTCATCTGCCCAGACGGCTGGGACAGGCATGTCCCTGCCTCACTGGGGAATGAGGCATCTGGCTGCCCTCACCTGGTTAGCCCGCCTATCCAAGCGGTGCACCAGGGTGCAGCCGCTGTTGTGTGCAAGCTGCTAACTGGAGCCACAGGTGAGATCTGAGAATCCGGTGGGGACCAAAGGTGAGCCAGCAGTCCCGGAATGGGCACAACAAGCCTCTTCACCAGGACTGCTACCTTCTCCTGGACACCCCATACACCCCAATCTATAGTAAGGCTATAGATATGTTTTAAAGATGGGTTTCACTCAAATGCATGCCCTGAGTGACAATTTTATATCTCGGTCATGAATGCAATAATTAGTTGTCTGGCTGACAGCCAATAAAACTTTATACAAGATAATTACTTACTGGTAGTTGAATAAATGTGTGTTAAATGCCTGTTCATGTCAAAAACTGATTCTGTTTGCTGTCAAATGTCAAAAGCAAACAGATCGTTGAGTGGCAGAGAGGTATACAGATCTCATCGTATGCACTTAAGTGATGGCTTGTTAATGCAGCAATTAGTACGGCTGACTCACCATTCCAGGAACCTTGGTTCAATCCTCTCTTACGATGATATCTGTGGAGTTTGTATATTCTCGCCCTGACAGTGTCACTTCTTCCAGATTCCAAAAGTGCTCTGGAGGATTGAATGCTTGCAGCTATGTATCCATTTAGATAGTGGAGATTAGAGACAGAGGAATTAAAAGAGATCTCCAGGAATAAATTGGTTAATTATCAAGCGGGGAATTTTATCACAAGTAACTGCAGCCATGCAGTTGAGGACCATGTTCCATTCCTCCCGTTCCTCCACTTTCCAGGGTCCAGACAGAAGAAGTCATCTTCTTCTAATACTGACGTGTTGGGAGCAAAGGAGTAGTAGAGTCAGACAACACCTCGGTTATAAAATCTCACGTATTAAAATGCCTCATAGTCCATAAGATCGTAAGATATAGGAGCAGCATTAAGCCATTTGGTCCATCGAGTCTGTTCCACCATTTTATCATCATTGATCCATTTCTCTCTCTCAGCCCCAATCTCCTACCTTCTCCCCATATCCCTTCATGTCCTGACTAATCAAGAATCTATCAACCACACCTTAAATACACCCTATATACTGGGCGTATCTATTATGGCCCTGAGGGAATGCCCGCAGAAATATCAATGACAAAAGCCCAAAAAGGACGATTTGAAATGGGTGAGTCAGCACCTCATATCACTACTGCGGTAAAGTCAACACTAACCCCAAGTTGCTTGGGCCTATACTAAAGGCATTGCAAGCTAAAAAAAAAACCTATACAGTATGTTCTCCTACCTAATAGTAATATGGCTTTACAGCTCTTTACTGACCAGACAGGGTGCTTGCTTGGTACCTCATTTTCTAGTCCAGCTTAATTGCTATATACTCCTCCTCCTTCCTCAAAATACTCAATTCCACTTTTGTTAACTAGGGTACGCTCTTCCCTCTAGGCATTGCATAGGAATTATATTGGCCTTGTTCACTCTGCCCTGCTGCATAAAGTCTATCTAAAAAATAATTCAGTATTACCATTCACAAGGCAAAGTAATTGTCACCTGATGCTGTGGAAGGTACTCGGCCAGTTATAGAAGCCCGCTTAGAATGAGGAGTTCTGGTCTCTACTAGTGGCCTCTGTAGCATTCCTATATTACCAATTGCAAAAACGAGAAGGAATAATTGAAAGGAGGTTTGTGCAGGATCTCCAAGCCATCAATAAGATAGTTGCTCCTCTTTTCCCATGGTTCCAGATACCAATGTTATTCTTTCCAGCCTGTCCCCCGCCAAATGCTAATCTGTAATAGACCTCTGTTTTCCATCCTTCTCCATTCCATTAAATGAATACAGTCAGTGATTGCATTTACAGTACGTACAGCGGCAGACAATATACCTGGACCAGGCTACACTGACAGCCCCTCGGTTTATGCCACTGCTGTGAGACAAGACTTAAATACACTCCAGCTACCAGGAAGCAGCCGGATCCTGCAATATGCAGATGATTTGCTTGTTGCAGCCCCCACGATTATTGACTGTGAAGAACACGACACCGTCGCTCTGATGGTACACCCGGGCGAGAAAGGACATAAAGTGTCCCGTAGTAAGTTGCCACTTGGCCAATCTACAATGTGGCATTTGGGGCGGATACTTTCATGAGGGACATAGAAGTTGGGCCAGGACACCCTCAATGCTCCCCGGCCACAAACATAACTGAAATGTTATCCTTTTGAGCATTAGATCCCTGAATATCGAATGACGGACTAGCCATTAAGATAAGCCTCATTGCCAAGTATGCCTAATGAAACACAGTGGTCACGAGAAATGCAGACTGCCTTTACAGATCTGAAAACTGCTCATGCATTGGCCATGCCGGACTATCCAGTACCTTTTCAGCTCTTTGTAAATGAAAAACAAATGTGCAAGCGGCATCTTGACTGGAGAGCATGGGGGTCCCAGCAGACCTGGTGCCCATTATTCGGTACGATTACCGCCAGTTGCAAGGGCAAGCCTGGATGCCTACAATCTGTTGCTGCCACTGCAATTATGGTCGAAAAATCCCACCTATCGTGTTAGATCACCCTTGTACCATTCTGGCTCCCCATGCAGTCTTACTGCTTCTAAATTCAGCTGCCACACAGCACTTTATGGCAGTGAGAAGAACGAGATGTGAGGTCACGTTACTCTCTAAGCCCAATCTCTCTTTCCAGAGAACCCCTGCCTTAAACCCTATCTCCCTAATGTCCCTTACAGACCCTGGCAGTATTTCTGTTCATGAATGTGTAGATAACCCTGACTTAGTGCTATTTACTGATGGCTCCTCCTTCTACTCGTTAGATGCTCAATTCCTTTCTGGTTATGCTACTGTATCTCCATCTGAAACTTTGGAAACTTATGTGCTCCCTCCTGGAACACCTGCATGGGCAGCAGAGCTGTTTGCACTTACATGGGCTTGTATTTTAGAAATCGGTCACTGTTTATACCGATTCTCCTTATCCCTTTGAAGTAACCTATGATTTTGGTACCCTATGGAAATGGTTTTATTACCTCTTCCAAAATTAGGAGAGCCAGAAGCGGCCATGAGAAGGTCTTCGTGGACAGGATTAAGGAAAACCCCAAGGCAATCTACAAGTATGTGAAGAGCAAGAGGATAAGACGTGAGAGAATAGGACCAATCAAGTGTGACAGTGGAAAAGTGTGTATGGAACTGGAGGAGATAGCAGAGGTACTTAATGAATACTTTGCTTCAGTACTCACTATGGAAAAGGATCTTGCCGATTGTAGGGATGACTTGCAGCAGACTGAAAAGCTTGAGATGTAGATATTAAGGAAGAGGATGTGCTGGAGCTTTTGGAAAGCATCAAGTTGGATAAGTCACCGGGACTGGATGAGATGTACCACAGGCTACTGTGGGAGGAGATTGCTGAGCCTCTGGCGATTATCTTTTCATCATCAATGGGGACAGGAGAGGTTCCAGAGGATTGGAGGGTTTCTGATGTTGTTCCCTTATTCAAGAAAGGGAAGAGAGATGGCCCAGGAAATTATAGATCAGTGAGTCTTACTTCAGTGGTTGGTAAAATGATGGAAAAGACCCTGAGAAGGCAGGAATTATGAACATTTGGACAGGCATAACATGATTAGAAATAGTCAGCATGGCTTTGTCAAAGGCAAGTCATGCTTTATGAGCCTGATTGAATTTTTTGAGGATGTGACTGAACACATTGATGAAGGAAGAGCAGTAGATGTAGTGTATATGGATTTCAGTAAGGCAATTAATAAAGTACCCCATGCCAGGCTTATGGAGAAAGTAAGAAGGCATGGGGTCCAAGAGGACATTGCTTTGTGGATCCAGAATTTGCTTGCCCACAGAAGGCAAACAGTGATTGTAGAAGGGTCATATTCTACATGGAGGTCAGCGACCAGTGGTGTGCCTCGGGAATCCGTTCTGGGACCCTTACTCTTCATGATTTTTGAAAATGACCTGGATGAGGAAGTGGAGGGATGGGTTAGTAAATTTGCTGATGACACAGCATTTGGGGGAGTTGTGGATAGTGTGGAGAGCTGTCAAAGGTTACAGCGGGACATCAAAATGATGCAAAACAGGGCTGAGAAGTGGCAGATGGAGTTCAACCCAGTTAAGTATGAGGTGGTTCATTTTGGTAGGTCATATGATGGCAGAATATAGTATTAATGGTAAGACTCTTGGCAGTGTGGAAGATCAGAGGGATCTTGGAGTCCGAGTCCATAGGATACTCAAAGCTGCTACGCAGGTTGACTCTACGGTTAAGAAGGAATACAATGCATTGGCCTTTATCAATCGGGGGATTGAGTTTAGGAGCTGAGAGGTAATGTTGCAACTATGTAGGACCTTTGTCAGACTCCACTTGGAGTTCTGTGCTCCGTTCTGGTTGCCTCACTACAAGAAGAATGTGGAAACCATAGAGAAGGTGCAGAGGAGATTTACACAAGGATGTTGCCTGGATTGGGGAGCATGCCTGATGAGAATAGATTGACTGAACTCAGCCATTTCTCCTTTGAGCGACGGAGTATGTGAGGTGACCTGATAGAGGTGTATAACATGATGAGAAGCATTGATCATGTGGATAGTCAGAGGCTTTTCCCCAGGGATGAAATGGCTAACGTGAGAGGGCACAGTTTTAAGGTGCTTGGTAGTAGGTACAGAAGAGATGTCAGGGGCATGTTTTTACATAGAGAGTGGTGAGTGCGTGGAATGGGCTGCTGGCAGCAGTGATGGAGGAAGATACGATAGGGTCTTTTGAGAGACTCCTGGATGGGTACATGGAGGTTAGAAAAATAGAGGGCTATGGGTAACCCTAGGTAATTTCTATAGTAAGGACATGTTCGGCACAGCTTTGTGGGAATTGTATATTGTGCTGTAGGCTTTCTATGTTTCTAAAACCTGTCCGGCACTCCCAAAGGATTATTAATCTGTTACAGGCTGTTCTCCTGCCCTCTCGCCTTGCTATTGTCAAATGCAGGAGAAGAGGATGCTATTTCCCGTGCCTATGCAGCAACAAACACTGTTGCAAAACAAACAGCAATGGCTCAGGAGGCTGTAGTTAAAATTATGACCTGGCAATGGCCACACTAATGTGCCTTTCCATTTGAAGATCTCCGTGCAGCCCAGGCCCAGGCAAACACTGCAGAATGCGGCCAATGGGTTTGTCATGGCTGCCATCAAAGGGAGTCTGGGTTGCAGATACACGTGTAGTGTGACCAAAGGAGTTCCTGTATGCCCTCACCAAGTTGGGCAAAGCAAGGCCATGCGGAAGAAGAATGATCACCCACGCCACCACAGGGCAATGGGTTACCTTGGGATTGTCAGCGGCTGCCCAGCTGTGTAAAACCTGTCCGATTTGTTTGCAGAACAATAGAGGTAAAAGAGCAGCTGAAGTTTGACCATTTGGTAATTGTGGACATCTTCTCCAAATGGGTTGAGGCATTTGCTACTAGAAAGGAGAATGTCTGAACTGTGGTAAAATGTCTTGGGAGAGATATCATCCCCAAATTTGGAGTTCTCAGTAATATCAACAGTGATAGAGGAACTCATTTCACAGCCCAAGTCATTAAAGCACTTAGTCAGGCGTTAGGATTCAATTGGTAATTACAAATCCCATACCAGCCTCAGTCATCTAGAGTAGTGGAATGCATGAATGCGGCATTAAAAAAAACATTTATGAAGGTCTGCCAGGAGATGGGATTATAATAACCTGAGGCATTTCCTATAGCACTGTATAACCTACAAAATCACGGCCCCCACTGGCACCCACTCAGAGTGGGCTCATCTGGATTGGTAAGAATACTTCACAGTACACCCAAGCTCCTTGTGAGGCAATGTGGACTGATCATGGGAAGGTGGTACAGGTGCTGCCCAGGCCAGGGCTAAGTAATACTCACCCTTTTACAATAGGAGGTTATATGTTTGTTAAATCACCAGAAAAAAGACACTTCCTCCTCGGTGGAAAGGCCCTTACCAAGTGCTGTTGATCACCAGAACAGTGCTGAAGGTGGCTGGCAAATCTGATTTAGTGCAAGCTGGGAACACCGCCCCTCCTGAAGGCCGAACACGAAAGCAAAAAGAAGAAGCTACAAGAAGAAGAATTTAGTGAATGTTGTGATGGGACAAATCCTTATCCTCACTTTAGTAAGGAAGGGAAACAAACAAATACCATCTTGAAAATGGTTTATAAGCATGCTAATCACACTAATGTGTTTTGCTGATGGATATGCTTAGGCATTTTCCATCATGGAGAAGGAGGAATCTCTTTGATCGCTGTACTCTTTCATAGAGCTGAATTTACCTGCTGGAGAAACCTTACACACCCGGGTTCAGTAAGAGATGAAGCAGTGGCAAGAAGCAAATATTTTACAGGATGCTACTTCCACATTTACAGCAGATCTCACCAACTTAATCCCAAATTTGAAGTCTGAGGGCCATTGGGCAGAGGTCCTGAATGTTGGGAAAGAATAACAATTGACAGAAAAAGCCCTGCAGAACAGAGCTCCTGTGATCAGGTGTTAATTTCAGGATAGTATAAGGGAATGAATGAACGAAGAAAAATCTGCAGATGCTGGAAATCCACGTAACACATACAAAATGCTGGAGAAACTCAACAGCATCTATGGAAAAGAGTACAGTGATGTTTTGGGCCGAAGAGTGTTTGTGTTATGTATAACCATTTATGCATCATACTCACAATTTGGATCATGAGCTTCATCATAAAAGAGACTTTGGATGACTTGGATTGCAACCTTTCCTATGTATGGAGTGGGGTGGATAAAGGGAGAATTGATTATAATAGCTTCTGCATTAGAGAAAGTAGCAAATGAAACATCATACGCTTTTGGTGAAACTAGAGAACCCTTTTCAGAACTATCAGCCGAGTTAGTAGCAGTAAGAACTGTAGCATAACAAAACAGAATGGCCCTAGACTTTATGTTGTCTGAAAAAAGAGGTACTTGTGCCATAATAGGACAAGAATGTTGCACTTTTACCCCCAATAACTCATCTAACTGATCACATTAGGCAAGCTGTGAAAAAAAAAATCAAGGAAGTAGGGGATCAGTTTCATAATTACATCCCTCTCTGAGGATGGTGGCCTTTGGAAACCTGAGGGGATGGTGGGCTATACTCGTTCTCTTTGGTATAATACTGGGCAGAATACTTATATTGGTAATCATACTTCAATGCAATACCCACGCAGGGAGTCAATGGGCCTCTTATTTCTGTATATTGTGGAGAAGGAAGAGCTCTGGAGGATAAGGAAAATAAAGAGGAGGATTATTTAGCTATGAGCCCTTTACCTCCAGGGTATGAAGCCCCTTGTACTGACATGGACCTTCAAAGGCTGATCTTTCAATCAAAATGGAGTGAATTGTGGAAGAAGAGTCAGCTTGTATTTTTCTATTTGAACTTTGTAACCTAATGAACTTTTGAAACTTAATGTCCTCAGCTTATTCTTACAGCAATCTTTCATAATCAGAAGGCAACAGAGAGTGCAGAAAAGAGGAACATATGACTTTGTTGCTGTCTGGTCTACTTGCTACTGGTTACATATATATTCTTGTGTAACAGAATAACTTGCATGCCAGTAGTAGTTTATATGTTTAGAGTATAACTACAGTATATGGCAAAATTTGTCTGTAACTTAGACCCTTGCACTCTGCTGCAGGCTCTCCATGACATTATGCTGAATAAAAATATCACTGCTTGGTCTGGTCTCTAGAGTTGTTTTTTTTTTACGCTGGATTGGATAATAATCCTGTGAATTGTCTTTGGAGTCTTTGCTATGTTAAAGCGCAAATCAGAGGTTTCCAAGCTGGGGTCCATGGACCCCTCAGTTAATGGTAAGGCTCCATGGCATTAAAAGGGTAGAGAACGCCTGCACTAAACAAACTCACGGAGAGGAACAGACTATTTAACCCTTGACCTTGTACCATCTCTCAGTACCATTCTGGCAGGACTATAACAGTTGCCTTTTCCCATCTTTCTTAAAACAGTTCATTGGTATAATCATTTATGAGTCCTCATTTTAAGTTCAACAACAAATGTGCATGAATCACCAAATGCAAAAGTTACAAATCTCTACCACTCTTTGCAGGTATACATTCCCTGAAATCATATCATCAATCCTAGGGCTAATTCCTAAACTTTGTCCCACTGGGATATGCCAACCAGCAGAAATAATTTATTGATCATATAAGTCTCTTTAATGATTTTGAATCCCTCTTTAAACTTTTAACCGGGAACTGGAGGGTGGCAGCAATGGCAGCATGGATGCCATGCCCAGTACTGACTCCGACACCTCTCTCCTTGACAGCTGCAGGCAGGTGACATCACAGCCTGAGGCCTAGTCATCACGATGACCAAAGCCGTGCAGCTGCCCCACCATCAGCCCTGCCAATAAACCAGTGAAATAGACTTGCAACATCCACATTACTAATGTTCAACAGGGTCTTGCAGTCACAGGAACAGCAACTAAGACAATCACTTACTGTTAGACTATACAACACCTTTGTACACTGCCTCCTCTGACGCCTCTCTGATGCAGGCAGCAGCATGATCCACACCAAGTCTAGAACCTTCTGATTCACCGCCAACAAGCAACTCTCTGATGTGATAGACCTGCAGTACGTTAAGTCCAGCAAGGTCCTCTCATCATAAAAATTACATTTAAAAAAGACAATAACACCTTTGGTTTGTCCCACAGAAGACATTGGGTCTGAGTGCCTGCCATCTTACTGAGTGCACGTCCATCTAGATTGGTTTATTTTTTTATATGTGAGAACAATAAACCAATGGCAATATTGTAGGGAGAAAACGAAAAGGAGTTAGTGTAGGATTGGTGTTCATGGGTGTTTAATGGTCAGCTGTGGAACTATCTCCATTGTTACTCAATAGCTCCATGTTTATTGTCCTGTGCTCAGATCCTGTTCCTGGTGGAATTGAACAGGGATCTGTATAGCTTTTGGATACAGTTCATATCTCTTACTCTCAGCTTTCTTTAGCTAAGGCCAACATTCTACCAGCTTTTCTGATTATATTCTGCACTTAATATTAAAACTAACCATGTTCAAACTCTGATTTATCTTTGGAACTCTACTCACTTTACTTTCACACCAGTAAGTAATGTGCAGGCCTTTTCCATTCAAAGTGATCCATGTTCAATTATTTTGCCGACTCACATATCATGTTGTGATCAATGCTTCCACCTATATTTTTTCTGATAATGTGTTTTGCCAAACATGGATATATGTTTATGTCTTTTAGAGTTACTTACAAGTGAATAGCTATATCCCCTCACACAGTTCCCTTTGGAACATTGCCAGTCATGAATCTCCTCTTTATCCTTGCACATCTTTTCCCGCTTTTGATTCAATTCCCCAGCTATGTCAATAAGTTGATATTATCTCCATGAATGTGAAATTTACCTATTGATATGTTCTTCTCAATTTCACCCAATGAATGACACAAACAGTCCCCTTTCCACACCTGCCTCTGAAAACCGTTGCACCAGTTAGTCAGAGATGACCTCACTTTTACAAATGCATGCTGGCTCTGTCTGATCAGCTGATATACTCTCAAGATTTCCCATCATGCTATTCTTTAATATATTGTTGTTTATTCTGAATTTGCTCCTTTACCTGAAAGTAGTGTATAATTTAAAGTAAAAACATTATATTGTTCTATAACTTCAGGGTGAATCAAAGCACAATAAGTTCTTCTGAAGTGCACCAGATATTGTTACAGAAGCAATATTTCTTGAAGCCTATTTTCCTCTTCAATTATCAGTTATCACAAATGCTTTTCTCTGTCGAACATGCTCTTACTGAGAGAGGGAGAGAGAATGAGAGAGGGTGAGGAAGGGAGGGAGAGGGAGTGAAAGGGTAAGTGGGAGGGAAGAGAGTGGAGAAAGGGAGGAGGAGAGAGGGGAGAGGGAGAGGGAGGAAGAGGATGAGAGAGAAAGGGAGGGAGAAAGGGAGAGAGGGAGAGAGAAAGGGAGAAAGGGGGAGAGGGAGGACTTACTAGCACTAAAGTTTGCTACAAGTAGTTTTCACTTCTAAATATGTACTGTGCGTGTCACATTCTGTATAAAGCGTACTTACGCATTTCCTTGCATTCTACTAAAATACAGTTTTCTTTCTCCTTTACCTGTACTGGACATTTTTTCTTCATTACCTGATGATATATAGAATGCAATGGCTCAAAACTGGCTGCGTTATGAGATTGGCTAGAATTAAACAAGGCAAAATAATTCAATTGTAGGGTGCATGACTTCAAAGCTCTACCCCCCCTCCCACCCACCAATGCGTTAGTTAACTTAATAGAACATGACCACAGTTGCTGCTCTTATTGCATAAACCGTACTCAGATTCAGCTGTTTTTATGGGTTTCCTCTGCTCCACTGTTTCATGCTTCACTTGTCTACTGTAGAAGCGATATTTTGGTAATAGTTCAAGATTTAGCAGTCCAGTTTGCCTCTTTTCATTTGACCTAGTTCTTACAGGTGAGCATCTATCTGTAGATTATTACTAAAATGAGGTTCATCCAAGCGTCAGTCAACCTCACTCACTTCACATCATGGATGCAGATCAACATTGTAATGTTATGGTCACATTTAAAAACATTATAAACACCATTTAAAAATCATTTGAGTTTAATATTCAGTCCTTTTGCTCAGACCCATATCCTTTCTTTGCTCCATTGTTAACTCCATCCCAAATGCTACCTAAGCTCCTTTAATTCCTGGATACAATGAGTTGCCTCGATGTCCTTCTCTGAGTTGGACTAGCAATCAATCACTTGTTTGCAATCTTAGATGACTTGAATCAACAATGGTAAATACTAGTTGCATCACGGTAAAATATGATAAATTGTAAAATCAGACTTGAAAAATAAGTGTGGCATTATGACAAAAAGTAAGGTGATAAATGAATCTGCATCCTATCATTTGCACTGCTCTCAATTGTTTTCTGTAATGCCAACCAGCTGACATTTTATAAGCATTTAGGAAGAAAAAACCTATTTACTGTACATTTAATCAGAACTATCTTTCATGTTTCAAATGAACCAAAATCACTTTAACCTTTTGTGGATGATAGGTTGTACTTCTGGATTTCTGAGAAACAAAATCTTGCTTTCCATCAGTTCAAAAAATTGAATAGCAAATCGTCTGTGATATTCCAGAACATAATGGCATCAAGTAGTGACGAATATGCCTTTTATTTCTCCTCCCTCCCCACCCCTCGAATGCTCGTAGCACATCAGCAGATGATGTTTAATGGTAAATAGACCTTTGTATTTCCATGGGAAAGCAAATGCTTATCCAGAGTAGATGTTGACCATAGACACCATCCATCAAAGTACTATAATCCAAGCACTCCACGGGAGCATTATCAAACAAAGTTCATGCACATTTAACTGCAGATCAGGTAGTTGCTTAAAGCATGTTGGAAATGCATAAGACACCTCATTGTATTCAGGTCTGCAAGGACACTAGACAGCATTTGGGATAGGGTTGAACATGGAAGACAAGGGCCTGAGCAAAAGGACCGAGTATTAAACAAAGCATTTCTCGGTCAGAAGCCAATGTACAGGGCATGAGTTGAGAGCATCCTGAGCAGCTGCATCACGGCCTGGTTCGGAAGCTGTACCATTTCAGATCGCAAGACCCTGCAGCGGATAGTGATGTCAGCTGAGAAGATCATCGGGATCTCTCTTCCCGCCATCTCAGATACTTACACCACACGCTGCATCCGCAAAGCAAAGAGTATTATGAAGGACCCCACGCACCCCTCATATAAACTCTTCTTCCTCCTGCCACCTGCAAAAAGGCACCAAAGCATTTGGGCTTTCACGACCAGACTATGTAACAGTTTCTTCCCCCAAGCCATCAGACTCCTCAATACCCAGAGCCTGGACTGACACCAGCCTACTGCCCTCTACTGTGGTAGTACTGTCTTGTTTATTATTTATTGTAATGCCTGCACTGTTTTGTGCACTTTATGCAGTCCTGGGTAGGTCTGTAGTCTAGTGTAGTTTTTGTGTTCTTACTTACATAGTTCAGTGTAGTTTTTGTATTGTCTCATATAGCACCATGGTCCTGGAAAACGTTGTCTCATTTTTATTATGTTCTGTACCAGCAGTTATGGTTGAAATGACAATAAAAAGTGACGACTTGATAAAAGCAGAAGGATACTTTGATGACCTTCAGTAAAGGAGAAGCTGGCTAAGCACCTGAGGAGAAACGTGGTTCATAAGGAACACAAAGAGCAAAATACACTGTCTCAATGAATGTCTTGTTACAGTGCTATGAATTCCAGTTAATTCTATCCAGGTATACAGAAGATGAGCAGAGAGCAATCATACCACAGCTCATTACTGTAGCTTGACAGATCGTCATGCTTGTAAGTCATGATTTTGGGGTCTCTCTCTGGAGACATGAATAAAAAAACTGGGACTGATACTCCAAGGCAATTTTAGAGCCTGCTATACTGAAGAAGGAGCTGTAAGTTAGGTGATCTCTCAGGCAGACCTAGAGATTCCATCAGACTACCTAGTAGAAGAGCAAGGTCCCGTCCTCGGGGGTTTGCTTTCTAGTTATCTCTTATTCAACATTTCTAAAAAAAAAATTGTCACAAAATATATGTACAATGATGGTTATGTGCACTATATTACTAAACACAAATACCACTGGTAGGTACTTTTCTGAAATCTGATCCAAATTCGTTGCATCCAACTTCTTATTCATCTCCCCTTCCCCACCTTTTTAAGGGACCGTGCTCCCTCCATTCAAGGCCCCTAAGAGTCCTTGCAGATGAGACAACATTTCATCTGCAAATCTGCTGGGGTTGTCCATTGTGTCCAGTGCTCCCAATGTGGTGTCCTCAATCCTGAGGGTGGTCTCATCTTGGCACAAAAGGAGGAGTACTGCTTTTGGTGGCCGGAGCAGCGGTGTTTGATGAAGCTGTCCCCCAATTTGCATCATTTGCACCCGTCATAAGTTGGAGGGCCGCTTCACCGAGCACCTCCACTCCATCCGCCAAAACCAGAACTCCTCCTCTTGTGCCAAGATGAGACCATCCTAAGGCTGGAGGAGAAACACTTTATATTGTGCCTAGGTAGGCTCCAACCCGATGGCATGAAGATTGATTTCTCCTCCCGCTTAAAAGAAATTCCTTCCCCCCTCCTCTTTCCTTCTATTTCCCACTCTGGCCTTTTATCCCTTCTCACCTGCCTATCACCTCACCCTGGGTCCCCTGCTCCTTCCCTTTCTCCTATGGTCCACTATCCTCTCCTATCAGATTCCCTCTTCTCCAGCCCTTTTATCTTTCCCATTGACCTGGCTTCACCAATCACCTTCTAGCTATCCTCCTTCGCCTCCCCCACCTTTTCACTCTGGCATCTTTCTCCTTCCTTTCTAGTCCTGAAGAAAAGTCTTGGCTGGAATTGTCAACTGTTGATTCATTTCTATAGATGCTGCCAGACCTGCTGAGCTCCTCCAGCATTTTGTATGTGTTGCCATGCTCTATTTTCTTTCCTATAGCTTTGACACTTTAGCTGAGGTCCTAAGTAAAGTAAAGGTTTGCAATGTTTAATCACTTCTGTTGCTTGGAATAGATAAATCTAAAATGGCAGCACAGTACATTGCCGCAGTTAGCTGTTACTTCCTGTATGCTTGTACTGCCTCCCAGTGGCCAAAGGTACTTTATGAAATTTCCACTTACACTCTGTGTTTGGGGCAAGCATTGTGTCTATTTTACAACATTTTCCATACAGTTTGTTTTTGTGACTATTCTTGATAACAGAGATAATCTTTAAACAAGTAAAATATTAGGAAAATTAAGTGTGGCGTTTGCGAGCATAGATCTAGGGTTCCCTGGCAAGTAATAATCAAAATGGTCAGTGGAATAAGGGAAGTTATTTGAGAAAACATTAAGGAAGTTGCTGAAGAATGGCAAGTAATATTCACATCCGATTCGTATTAGGAAATGACCATCTCCAGCAATAATCTAATATTCAATGGTATTAACAATGTTGCATATTTGAGCATCAATATTCTAGGAGTTGTGGGTGGTCATAATCAATGAGAAATTCAAGTGGGTTATCCACATAAATTCTGTGGTTCCTAGAGCATGTTAAAGGCTGTTCATCTTGTGATACATATATCCTTCCTGATATCCGAAGTCCTTTCCTCCATTGGAAAACTCTCCGCTTACCAGGATGAGCACAGTGCCAACAGCTCTCAAGAAGTTTAGTGGCACCCTGGACAAGGCATGATCACCAGCAGGTACCTTTTCTAGTCACACATCAGTCCAACCTGGAAAATTGTCATCTGTCTTTCAGCATTGCTGGGTTTAAATCCTGGAACACCACCTCCAAAATCACTTGGCAGAATCATCACCACTGGATTAGGAAGGTCAATCACCTCCACCTTCCTAAAGCCATTTAGGGCTAGGAAATAACTGTCAGCTTTCATCCAGATCCTGTATATCAGAACAATAGCATCTGCAACGAAGGCGTTGAGATCTCTTGCTGGTATTTGATTAATAATGCGAACAAGCACCACATTAACTTGACAAAAGCTTGCATTATCTTTATTTCTTGTCCATTATTTTTAACATGACTTCCCTGTTGTCACCACATAACACTGAAGAGGGAGAAAAGGATACTTACAAGGATGTTGCCGAGACGTGTAGTTGTGGTGAAAGACTGGATAAGTTATGGCTATTAACCTGGAACAACAGAAGATTAGGGGAGACTTAATTGACAGGCTTGGACGGAATAAATAGGAGGGCCCTATTTCAATCAGCAGGAAGATCAAAAATAGTGGACATGAATTTAAAGTAATTGGTAGAAGGATTGTAGAGACAAGAAAAGATATTTTTTTCGCAGGAGGTGGCAGAGATGTGGTACTCATTGCATGAAAGAGTGACTGAGGTAGAAACCCTCTTCACATTTAAATAATACTTGAAGACATGTGACCTGCAGAGCTGAAATATTATACTGTGTAAATCTCTCTGAACTAACACAGATTCCATCGACCAAATGGGCTCCTGTACTGTGCCATTTCTGTGGTTTCTTGTTGCTAATCCAGTGTCAGTTAAAAGTATGAAGGAGACAGGAAAACTGGGAAATTAAAATGGAGCCCTTGCAGGAAGCAAATTTGGAGGATGTATAGTCAAGGTCTCTGTGTGACTCTGCATTCGAGAGAATATCATTCACTAATCTATTAAGGTTGTTAAAGCTAGTGGAGGTAATAGGGATAAGTTCACACTAGCTATTAAATACTCCCAATGGCATGCACCTCAATAGCCTCTGACAACCAACTCCAGCTCCTGGCCTTTACCTGTGGCTTAGCTACTAGGCCCGGCACAACCACTTCTACTGATAAGAGAAGGGGTAAAGGCGCGTCACTGACAACTTAAAACCAGCCATTTTGGGCAGATGGGGCTTATCAGCCATGATTGGCAGCTCACCTAGGCGAAGGAAAACTCTGATCTCAAACCTTCGCTGCCTTGCAGTTATACCCACTCATGGGGAAGGCTTCGGGAGCAAACCCCAAGAGAAAATCCAGAGTTGGCATCCCTTAAGGCAGTCACACATTAAGTTCAACACTGACTGGCAACACCTGTAATACTGTATCAGTCTCTGCGTTCCTTTGGGTTCATCAGATGCGTGGAGAGAGGGGCTTGCTACATGGGCCAACAGCATCCTTTCCATATTGTATGGCTTGCATATCTAGACAGCTAGGACACAACATCCATGGTCGACCCTGACCAGTGGAGGTCTACCTCTAATCTATCACCTGAAATGTAGAGAAGACGAGGAAATAAAGCAAAGAGTTAGAGATAGACTTTGTAGATTGCTAAAACAATCAAATGTCTAATTCAAAAATTGAGTTTCATGCTTGCACCAGATATTTCAGATGGAGCTGAAGATTAGTAAACAACAGTGAATGGAACCCATTTCAGTGACAGACTATGACCAGTGCTGGTTGTCCTGCAAAGGAGGAGGTGAGGTTTTATTACCTGTTATGTGGGCTCTCTCGCACAATTATTGGTGGACTATGTTGGTGCTAGGATTTAAGGGTGAATAAGAAATTGTCAGACATTCTAATGGAAACAGTGCAGAGAAATGCATGATCCAATTTCCTATTTTCTATATTTTGTACTGACATTGAGGAACACCATTTATCTTCCCAGGTCTGTACGGGATCAGCAAGCAATTCTATTCCCCCACTAATTATCCCTGCACACATTCTCCTCACAGTCTTAACAGTTCTACCAATTGCCACCACACTAGGGATAGCAAGGTAGCATCACAGTTAGCACAGCACTTCACAGTACAGGCAACCAGAGTTCAATTCCCACCACTGCCTGTAAGGAGTTTGTATGTTCTTCCCATGGGTTTCCTCCAGGTGCTTCGGTTTCCTCCTACAGTCCAGAGACATACTGGGCATTAGGTTAATTGGTTATTGTGAATTGTCCCGTGATTAGGCAACAGTTTAAATCAAGGGATTGCTGGGCAGTGTAGCTCGAGGGGCCGGACGAGCCTATCCTGAGCTGTATCTCAATCAATCAATGAATAAATAAATAAATAAATACATACATACATAAGAACATGGAATTGTTCAGTAATTAAATAATCTATGAATCTGCGTGTCTTTGGGATGTGGGAGGAAACTAGAACACCTGAGGTCATGGAGGGAATGTGCCTACTCCCACAGACACTCCTGAAGATTTCACTGGGG
Source organism: Mobula hypostoma (assembly GCF_963921235.1). Taxonomy (NCBI): domain Eukaryota; kingdom Metazoa; phylum Chordata; class Chondrichthyes; order Myliobatiformes; family Myliobatidae; genus Mobula; species Mobula hypostoma. The sequence goes on along the minus strand of NC_086099.1, from coordinate 126,467,469 downwards.
CTGTGAGGGAACAACTGTATGAGCTTCATCACTGGGCACACCCCACTGTGTACTCATTGTCTAGATGCATAATGGATAAAAATAGATCGAAATCTTCTCAGATTAGATATGGAAAATAGATGTAAATCCCCTCAAGGAAAAAAACATACAAAGAAGATCTATTTCCCATTCTTGTGGTTGGTTCCTTACTAATGCATTTGTAACTTATTTATTTATTGAGATAAAGCATGGAATAGGCCCTTCTGCGTTGGGGCGTGGCCAGGTGGTTAAGGCGTTGGTCTAGTGATCTGAAGGTCACTAGTTCGAGCCTCAGCTGAGGCAACGTGTTGTGTCCTTGAGCAAGGCACTTAACCACACATCGCTCTGCGACGACACTGGTGCCAAGCTGTATCGGCCCTTGCCCTTCCCTTGGACAACATCGGTGGCGTGGAGAGGAGAGACTTGCAGTATGGGAAACTGCCGGTCTTCCATACAATCTTGCCCAGGCCTGCACCCTGGAAACTTTCCAAGGCGCAAATCCATGGTCTCACGAGACTAATGGATGCCTATAAAAAAAAAGGCCCTTCTGGCCTTTCAAGCCACGGCGCCCACAATCTGTGATTTAACCCTAGCCTAATCATGAGACAATTTATAATGACCAATTAACCTACCGACCAGCTTGTCTTTCGACTGTGGGAGGAAACCAGAATGCTCGGAGGAAACCCACGTGGTCAAGGGGAGAACAAACAAACTTTTTACAGATGGCAGTGGACTATTTGAGGGACTATCTGCTGAAAACTAACAAATTTATTTGAGATTTTAATGGTATTATGACATGAAGCAGACAGTGTCTAGTTAGCACTTTGTTTTGTATCTCGATTTTTTTCTCTTTAATGTAATTAAAATTTATGAAGAATCATAAACTGGCCATTGATTTACTGCTGACCATTTCACATTACCCACAAGCAAAATCTACCCCATTCCTTCCGCTGATTTCACTAACCGATGGTTCTGAATTGTTATTCTGAGATCTAACTAAATTTAAAGGTTCTTGATATTAATTTATAGATTTTATTAAGATGTAATAATCTTTCACACCTATTTGACTTTTGAGAATTTCTTAAAGGATGCTTGAATTTAAAGTCTAAAATAATTAAAGGCAGTGGAAAAAAAAACCTCGGTAGACTTTTTGTTTTCTTTATTGCATCAACAATCATGCTGAAAATAAATTTGTCCTCAAGAAGGCTGTAAGGAGTTTGTATGTTCTCCCATTGACCGTGTGAGTTTCTTCCAGGTGCTCTAGTTGCCTGCCACCATCCAAAGATGTATGTAAGTAGGTTAACTGGTCATTGTAAATTGTCCTGTGATTAGGCTAGGATTAAATCGAGGGTTGATAGGCAGCACAGCTCGAAGGGACAGAAGGGCCAATTGCACGCTGTATCTCTAAATAACTAATAAGTAAATTAAAAAAATGGCTTCATCAAAAATTAATTTGCTGAAGGATCAAGATATTTGATGCCTCAAAGTATTTAATTTATTCTTAAAAGATTTTCTTTACTCCTTATATTGTTAGGATGTCAAAGACCAGGATTTATAAAGGGATGAGGTTATTAGCATTTATTAACACCTCAGAATACAAGGATATCCCTTTAGAATAGAAGTAAGGAGGAATTTCTTCAGCCAGAAGGTAGTCAAATCGTGGAATCCAGTGTCATGGGCCGCAGTGGAGCCCAAGTCATTGAATATATTTAAAGTGGAGGTTGACAGGTTCTTGTTTAGTAAGGGGGCCAAAGGTTCCAGGGAGAAGGCAACAGAATGGGGTTGAAGGGGATAATAAATCAGCCGTGATCAAATGATGGAGCAGATTTAATAAGACGAATGGCCTAATTCTGTTCCTCTGACATGTTCTTATGATTTATATTTGTCAGCTTTGAGCTGCAAAGCCATCAAGGTTAGTTTTGTACAAGTAGGGGATTAGTGGATGCAGACAGTTGTGGGATTAGGACAGCGAGGTGTGATGAGTGTGATTCGGTGGCAGAACCAGATAAGTAGCAGCTCTGGGAATGCCTAAGGCGATGAAAGCAGAAATGATAGACCACCAAGGGCTTCTTTTACAGTTCATCATGTCGAAATATTACAAGCTTATTGAAAAATAAGAGTTCCAGATACAAAGATAACATAATGCAATCCTGAACTTCCTGTGTCAATCCATTATCCTGACATTTACAACTGCATTAAGTAGTTATTCAAAGAGGTTTATATATGAGCAATAATTCCAAATCAAAAAGGGCCTGTGACACATTCTTCCAATTTTTGTTGAATTTATTGATGACTTTGCAGAATTGCTCACCAAATGTAATAAACTGAAAGATATCCTTGTTGCTTTTAAAGGATGTTTTATAAGGTGATTCACAAAACAATCCATTCTGATAAAAAGAATATTGTAAATAGCATTATACATTGACTAAGAGTGAGACACAGTGAAGCAGCAAATGTTATTGGTTTCATAGAATAGAGGGAACATGAGCGCTCATCCCTAACCCACAAGTCCAGGTGAGTTATTGTTGATCAAGTAGGAAACCACATTGTAGGTGTAACACCCTGGGAAAGGATTCACTGCTAACATCATGTTCTTTCTGTAGAAGCAGTGTTTGGGTTATGGTTAGAGATAACGGGTGCTTTGGAATGTGAGCTTTCCAATGAAGGGAGTGTGCTTTTCGTGTTGTGTGCCTGACACTGGTGTGAGCGGAGTCTTTCGTTCGGTGTGAGATGAAGGGAGAAGACGCCGGAGAGAAGAGGCTCATAGGAATCGACCCGGAGCGGGGCCATGATTCGATGAAGCTCAGGGAGATCAAAGGAGGATCAGCGAATGAGAAACCATGAGCTCCAACTTGTGCACATTAGACTGTTTCATTAAAATGGTCCTTTATCATTTTTTGCTCTTTCTTTACGAACACTTTAGTCAAATTAGTCAAGTACTGTCTGTTTTTTCATGGTACTGTTTTGTAACAGGGTAACAAATCACACAGCATCCACACAAACAGGGGGTTTCGGGGGTGGGGGGCTTATATCTGAATCTCACACATTTGGCGGGGCTGGAGATTGTCTTCCCTCGACTTGCACAGCTGACGGAACCAGGGTGTTTCATAGGATTTGGTGAATAAAGCACACGAGAGTCAATTTATATGCTTTACAAAAGTCACATCCCTTAACTCCCATTACAGGCAAACCAAAAGTAGTTACCTTAATAAACCTGATTTTGATTCTGATGTAATTATGTCAGGTACCACCTCTTTAAGTGAACACAATGACTCAGCGATGGTGTTTGTGAAATATATAGAAGTTTCCAATATGAATGACATATGTCATCTGTCACCTATTTCAGTACCCTATGTTACGTACCCCGTAACTGGGTTGCCAAACCAGCAGAAATGGATCACTCAGTTGGAGTCTGGATTACTAGAACTAAGAAAGTTTTATTAAAGAAACAAGCAACACAGTAATCGAAAGGATAATAAATGCAACAGTTCAGCAATGATAAACACACATGTGCACAGAATTAAGATAACAGGATCAACCAAGCTCTATCGTTGTCTAGGAGTAAACAACCAATTTCAAAGTGACACAAAGTCCAGTTCAATTTAGTTCAGTTCGCAGTAATCGTTGCCATGGCGATGGACAACGTGGGGGGAGGGAGAGAGAGAACGGGAACGACTGATCATTCAGAAACGGCTTCCACTCACAGACCGGCGATATTGTTCACCAGCAGCTTTCAGGCGAGTCCTTTGTGATGTCACCTGGGGTCACCGACTGTGACCCCTCCTCCAGATGCGGTCGATCCCCTGCAGTGAACCCGGCACCCAAGCAAGGGTGGACACACACCGGGTTCCCGCTGATCGTACCTTTCCACCCTGTGTGTTTATGGCCCGATACTTTCCACCGACTTGTGAGAGGCGCACTGCTTCCAGGGTCTTGTTACCTCGGGTGTCGTGTGTGTCCTGCCTTAGCGAACCTGTCCCTTTTTATCCCCCTGCTGGGGTATCGTCTGTCCATCACTTCAAACAGTTCAGGGTTCAAAGGGGGAGCCGCTCTAGACAATACCCAGACTGATGGCTCCTTCATTAACACCTCCAAATGCTGCTTCGTTGTGTGCCTTATCTCTCCCTCCCCTGAGGACAGGTGGCAGACCAACTGCTGATGCCACTGGTGCTAGCCCAGGCCAGCAAACATCTTAATTTATGTGTATTCTCGTCACACCTACAATATCCCTTCAACTTGGCCCATTCTATACTCTAAAGATGGGAGGCATCCAGTCTCAATCCTGTAAGTCCTTGAATCGAGCAGGCCTTTCAATATCACAACAGGGATAACCAAGTCTCCTAGCTGGGTCAGCTGCTCGAAGTTCTGACATTCTACCAACCATTCAACAAGATGCCAATAGAGAGCTGATAATATAAAGCCATAAGACAATAAGTTACAGGAGCAGATTTAGGCCGTTTGGTTCATCGAGACTGCTCCACCATTCCATTATGGCTGACCTAATTCTCCATTCAGCCCCAATCTCCCTGCCTTCCCCCTGTATTCCTACATGACCTGACCAATCAAGAATCCATCAATCTATGTCTTAAATATATATAAAGACTTGGCCTCCACAGCTGCCTGCGGCAAAGAATTCCACAGATTCGCTCTGGCTAAATAAATTCCTCCTCCTCTCCAGTCTAAAAGGACACTCCTCTATTCTAAGGCTGTGTCCTCTGGTTTTAGACTCTCCCACCACAGGAAACATCTCTCCACAACTACTCTATCAAGGCCTTTCAATATTTGATATGTTTTAATGAGGTCACCATTCATTCTTCTGAATTGCAGTGAATACAGACATAAAGCCATCAAACATTCTTCATAGGGCAAGACATTCATTCCTGGAATCACTTTCATGAACTTCCTTTGAATCCTCTCCAGTTTCAGCACATCTTCTCTAAGATAAAGGGCCCCAAAATGCTCACAATACTCTAGGTATTTAAAAAGTCTTAAATTACATACTTTCATATTCTAGTTTTCTTGAAATGAATACTAACATTGCATTTTCCTTCCTCACCACAGACTCAACCTGCAAATTAACCTTTAGGGAATCCTGCACAAGGACTCTCAAGTCCCTTCGCACTTCAGTTTTTTGAATTTTCTCTTCATTTATGATTTCTTCAACTAAAGTGGATGACCATACATTTCCCAAGACTGTACTCCATCTATCATTTCTTTGCTGATTCTCCTAATCTGTCTAAGTTCTTCTGCAGCCTCTCTACCTCTTCAAAACTTCCTGCCCCTCCACCTATCTTCATATTGTCTGCAAACTTTGCAACAAGGCCATCAATTCCATCATCTAAATTATTGACATCTAACATTAAAAGAATCGGTCCCAATACAGACCCCTGTGGAATACCACTAGTCACCGACAATCAACTAGAAAAGGTTCCTTTTATTTCCACTCTTTGCCTCCTGCCAATCAACCAATGCTTTATCTATGCAAGAAACTTTCCTGTAATACCCTGGGCCCATAGCTTGGTAAGCAGCCTCATGTGTGGCACCTTGTCAAAAGCCCTCTGAAAATCCAAGTACACAACATCAATTCATTGCCCTTTGTTTATCCTGCGTGCTATTTCTTCAAAGAATTTCAACAGATTTGTCAGGCAAGGTTTTCTCTTGAGGAAACCATGCTACTACAACCCATTTTTTCATGTGCCTCCAAGTATCCTGAGCACTCATCCTTAATAGTCAACTCCAACATCTTCCCAAACGTTGAGGGTCAGACTTACTGGCCTGTAGTTTCCTTTCTTCTGCTTCTCTCCCTCCTTGAAGAGTGGAGTGACATTGCAATTTTCCAGAGTTTCAGAACCATTCCAGAATCTAGCGATTCTTGAAAGGTCATTACTAATGGCTCCATGATCTCTTCATCCACCTCTTTCAGAACTCTGGTGGGTACACCATCTGGTCCAGGTGACTTATCTACCTTCAGACCATTCGGTTTCCCAAGAACTTTCTCTCTAGTTATGATAACTTCACACAATTCATGCCCCCAGGCACCGGGAGCTTCCTCCATACTGCTAGTGTCTTCCACAGTGAAGACCGATGTAAAACACTTATTCAGTTCACCTTCTCGTTCATTGTACCCCCCTTACTACTTCTCCAGAATCGTTTTCCAGTAGTCTGATATCCACTCTCACCTCTCTTTTGCACTTTATGTATCTGAAGAAACTTTTAGTATCCTTTTTAAAGATTATTGGCTAGCTTAATTTCATATTCCATTTTTACCTTCTGAATGACTTTTTAGTTGGCTTCTGTTGCCTTTTAAAAGCTTCCCAATCCTCTAGCTTCCCACTAATTTTTGCTCTATTATATGCTTTTTCCTTGGCTTTTATGTTGAATTTGACTTCTCTTGTTTGCCACAGTTGTGTCATCTTTCCTTTAGACTACTTCTTCCTCTTTGGGATGTATATATCCCGGCCCAAATTGCTCCAGAAATTCCAGCCATTGCTGCTCTGTTGTTATCCCTGCCAGCATTCTCTTACAATCAATTCTGGCCAACTCCTCCCTCGTGCCTCTGTAATTCCCTTTACTCCACTGTAATACTGATACATCTGATTTTAGCTTCTCCTTCTCAAATTTCAGGGGAATTCAATCATGTTATAATCACTTGCCTTTAAGGGTTCTTTACCCTTGAGCTCTCCAATCAATTCTGGTTCATTGCACAACACCCAATTCAGAATAGCTGATCCCCTAGTGGGCTCAACCATAAACTGCTCTGAAAAGCCATCCCATAGGCATTCTAGAAACTCCCCCTTCTGTAGTTCGGCACCAACTTGAATTTTCCCAATCTACCTTCAAGTCCCCATGACTACTGTGACATTGATCTTTTGGTATGCATTTTCTACCTCCCATTGTGGATTGTAGGTCACATCTTTACTACTGTTTGGGGAGGGTCTGTATACAACTCCCATCAGGGTCTTTTCACCCTTGCAGTTCCTTAGCTCTATTCACAATTATTCAACACCTTCCGATCCTATGTCACCTCTTTCTAATGATTTGAGTTTATTTTTTTAGCAACAGAGCAACACCGCCCCCTCTGCCTTTCTGCCTGTCCTTTTGATACAATGTGCATCTCTGGACATGAAGCTCCCAGCTATCATGTTCTTTCAGCTATGATTCAGTGTTGCCTACAACATCATACCTGCCAATCTGTAACTGTGCTGCAAATTTACCTGACTTATTCCATATACTGCACGCATTCAGATATAACATCTTCAGCCGTGTATTCACATTTTTTGATTTTGTCTGCCTTTTACATTGCAACTCATTTTGTTGACTGCAATTTTGCCCTAGCAACAGATTCTCCTCACTACACATTGTCTCTGTTTGCAAACCAGCAATCTCATTCTCACCCATGTAATCTTCTGTCCGTTTCCCTAACTAATGAATCCCCTATCACCATAGCACGCCTCTTCTCTCCCCTTCCCTTCTCAGTCACAGAGGCAGTTTTATTGCCAGAAACCCAAGCAATGTGACTTTCCTCTGCTAGGTCATTCCACCCCACCCCCAACAGTATCCAACCTGGTGTTGATGAGAATGGCCACAGAGGTACTGGACACTAGCTCCTCGACCCCTTTCCCTTCCTGTCACCCAGTTTCTTGTGTCCTGCACCTTGGGTGTAACTACCTCTCTATTTGTCCTATCTATCACCCCTTCAGACTCCCGAATGATCCGGAGTTCAACCAGTTCCAGCTCCAACTCCTGAATGTGGTTTGTTTGAAGCTGTGGCTGCACTTCTCACAGTTGTAGTTGTCAAGGACACTGGAGGTCTCCCTGCCTTCCCACATCCCGCAAGAGGGGCATTCCACTATCCTGCCTGGCATCTCTACTGCCCTAGCTGAGCAGATATAGAGACAAGAAGGAAAAAGCTTGAGCTTTTCTTTCCTTTGCTTCCTCTGAGTGAAGCCTCTCTTCACGGAAGCCTTGAAGAGCTAAAGCCTTAAGAATCACCGTTCTGTGTCCACTCAGACAATGGCCGCTGTGCTAGCCCCACCTTCCTTTAAATTTCTGGTACTAATCAATCCCAAATGCCGATTGGTCACTGGCCAAAGCTGTATTATGCTCCTGCGACCAGCTCCTGCCTTATATCCCTGGGCAGTGGACATGATTAAAGTCCTCTCCAAACTTCCAATATCCCTGTAAATATGACGTGCTATCAATAAAGTATTAGAAAATAGCATGGAAAAGGAAATAACAGAATATCTAAGAATAAGGTCCAATCTAGAAAACCTATTGGAACATTTGAAGAGATAAAGAGAATGAGATGCATTAATCCACAGATCTATTGGCTCATTAAAATACAGTGAAGGTTTTGAAATGCTGTGACTGGGTTTGCAATTGGATAAATTTACATCAGAAACCAAAACAATGCATTGGGATTGCTGCTAATGCTGTTATTATTTGTATCAGGCTTTATTGGTTAAACAAGAGTAAAACTGGTTCAATTTATTTTCAATACAAATGTGCAGGAGGTTCAGATGCAGGGAAGTGTGAATGCATTGACCTGTGAGAACATATTTAATTTGACCAAACGTTAGTGAAAACAATGAAGATGACAAACAAGAACAAATAGGCAGTCAAGTCTATTACCCTCTACATTCTGACTGCAACAGGGACAGGAGCCAAACGTTCGTTCCTTGAGACTGCTCTGCCAATCAGTTGGGCTATCACTGATCTCTGTCTCAGATTTGGTAAGTGTGATGAGCTCCTGACTTATCCTTATGAACTGTGCTTTTCAAAAAGAGAGAGTATTGTGCAACACAAACACCTTGTTATTAAGAGAGAGAGAGGCGAAGACTGCTTTGAGATGGTGTTATGGTTTCTCTGCAGTGTGCTTACTTTTTACAAGGACAGTGACAGACACAGAGAAACACATGCTCAGAGTGAGGTCTGGTTTAAACTTTCAGTAGCCGAAAAGGGGTGAGTTGCACCCCTGTGGCAAATCACTTTTGGAGTTATTTCGTATGTCATGGAACTGGCTAAGTGGCTATCACGTTGTGTATTTGGGGTTGGTTCCCTTGAAGAGGGTCCCCTTAGTGATAAGCTACTGTTGGTGATAATCCATATGTGGGTTCTGTTTGAGTATCCTGTGGCCACCACTTTGGAATGACCCGGAGCTGAATTCAGGTGTGGTACCACTTGTGTTGAAAGGACATTCATTGAAGATCACTATCGGTGATACTTCGTATGTGGAGTGGAACAACTTTAGAGATAAAACCTACTACTATTGTTACTTTGTATTACTGTCGTGGAATCTGTGGAATATCGACGTAATTGCCTTCTTTTGACATTTACCCTGGATTACAAATATCTCTCTCTCCATCACTACCCAACTCAATACCACGAATTGAACTGAACTTTACTTATCACCGTAAGACTGTATCCATTTACCCCTAGGCTTGAAGAAGCTTAGTTTTCATATTTCCACACTTATATATATTTAATCATTGCTAACCTGTTTGATTTATCTGAATTATATTACTGAATTGCATAGCTACTAATAAATACCATTAGTTAATAGCAATACCAGACTCCAAAGGTGTCTTCCATTTCTGCTGGTTCTTTAACCCGTGACAGTGAGAATCTGCAGGAGCAATCAAATCCAACTGCAGATGCAACAACCTGCATTTACGTGTTAAGAAGTACCCATATTGCTTGACATGAACATTGTCAGACAAAGACTGGCACCAAGAGAGTGCCACATTAGCAGAACTCTCTGCTATGGTTGAATATTGTGTGATGATAAATCACACAGAGTAGCGTAGCAGCCAGCACAATGCTTTACAGTACCAGCAGCCCAGGTTTATTTCCTGCCTTTGACTGTAAGGAGTTTGCATGTTCTCCCCAAGATCACGTGCGTTTCCTCCACTCTGGTTTCCTCCCACAGCCCAAAGACCTACCGCTTGATCATTGTAAGTTGTCCCATGACTGGGCTAGGATTAAATCAGGGGATCGCTGGGGTGGCACGGCTTGAAGGTCCAGAAAGGCCTATTCCATGCTGTATCTAAATGATAAATGAAAATCAAAATTATTTGTACACATCGTATGATTAATGTCACATTGCAAATATAGAACCAAAGCAATTTATGATACCTCACACATTTGAGACACCCATGTTCAATCGCAAACAAGAAAATCAGCAGATGCTGGAAATGCAAGAAACTTGCTCAGAATACTGGAGACACTCAGCTGGCCAGGCAGCATATATGGAAAAGGGTAAACAGTTGACATTTCAGGCCAAGAATGATGAATGGTCTTAGCCTGAAGTATCGACTGTTTACTCTTTTCCATAGATGCTGCCTGGCCTGCTGATTTCCTCTAGCATTTTGTGTGCGTTACATCTAGGTTCAATATTTGTTTTTTTCTGAGATTTTGTCATTTATCCTTTAAATAGCCTTCAGTTTTAATTCCTGCTTGGAGATATAGTTTTAGAATAACAAAAATTGTACTTTATCTTCAACAAGTGCAACTGGGTTTTTACTGTAAGTCATCATAAATACAATGTGGCAAGAATGCTATATTACTATTACAACATAAAGCCCAAAATAAATAAGATCTTGTCAAGCACTTTATTAAAACAATACATCATTCCCAATATAATCAATCATATTTAGCTATGTGGAATATTATTGAGATAACTAGCATTTCAATCTGTTTAAGCGTGTGTGTTTTAAATTAGATAACTACTAATTGAGGGTAGTTGTGCATCTTTAACCCACAGTACAATGCATTGCATACAGCATATAAAAATAGTTCTTAATGCTCCTTGCATTGTCCAGTGTCCAATGTTCCCTCTAAATTGTCATGACCAGTGTGCGCAAAAATCTTGAGCAATTTTTTCCCCTGTAACAACAAAATATATGCACTGAATAATTCCTTCAATAAAAACAGTATAAGTAAGCCAGTTCTAAAATCTCCAGACAAATCATCACAAACTCCATGTTGTCAACACGGTCTGCATCAGAAACCGGAAAAGGAAATGTGATTGTGTGTGATCGTGAAATATACTTAACATGCCAACGAGGTAGAGGGTGACAACCTTTTGTGTGCAGTTTAAATTCCTCCGTGCACTAGTAGCAAAAGATACATGTGCGTGCACACGCACACACCTTAGAGGAAACATTGCCCGTGTCCAAAAGCAGCTGTAGTTATCTATGTGCAACTTGGCTGCAGTATGTTCTGTTTATAGTGGAGTGCATATAAGACTGATTTAGATGACAATGCATGTGACGTGATTAGTACAGTTTGTTTACAGATGAATCCAACATCAGTAGTGTGGCAGACAATGAAGAGGATTTGCCTAAGGTTACAACAGGATTTAAACCAACTGGGAAAGCAGGCAAGGGAATTGCAGATAGATTTAACTTGGATAAATGTAAAGTAATATATTTTGAGAAGTTAAACCAAGGCAGAACATACATAGTGAATGACAGAGCTCTGGAGACAGTTGTAGAACCAAGACAGGACATACACAGTGAATGATAGGGCTCTGGAGACAGTTATAGAACAAAGGGTACTAGGAAGGTACAAGTGCCTGGACTTCTAAACTATCTATCCAGTCTTTCCTTCTATTCCAAGCTCTCCAGGACAATTCAATTGTTTGTCTACATAAGTAAACGAGGTAGTGAAGGAGGCAAATAGCATGCTTGCTTTTATTGGTCAGGGCACTGAGTGTAAGAGTTGTGACATCATGTTACTATTGTACAATACTTTGGTGGGACTAGATCTGCAACATTGTGAAGTTCTAGTTGCAATACTATCGGAACGACGTGATTAAGCTGGAGGGATTGCAGGAAAGATTCATAAGGAATTCACAAGAAAGATTCACAAAGATTCACAAAGAATCTTGATTAGTCAGGGTGTGGAAGTTCGCAGGGAGAAGGGAGGAGAATGGAGTTGAGCGAAAAATGGATCATCCATTTTCGAACAATTGCAGCAGTGTGTACTATATACAAGATGTACTGCAGCAACACACCAAAGTTCCTAAGGTAAAGCCTTCCAGACCCATGACCACTACCATCTAGAAGGACGAGAACAGCAGATACCTGGGAACACCACCGCTTGGATATCCCCCTCCAAGTCACTCACCATCCTGACTTGGAAACATATCACCGTTCCTTCGTTGTCACTGAGTCAGTCATGGAATTCCCTCCCTAACAGCACTGTGGGTGTACCTACACCTCAAGTACTGCAGCCATTCAAGAAGGCAGCTCATCACCATCTGCTCAAGGGCAACTAGGGATGGGCAATAAATGCTGGCTTAGTTGGCAACGCCCGCATCCCGTAAATGAATAAATTTTTAAAAATCTATGATGAAATGGCAGAGCCAAATGGCCTAATTCAGCTCCTGTGTCTTATGAACTTATGGAATTGGATGGACCTGGAAGGCTTGCGTTAAAGGAAATACTGGATAAATTGGAACTGTTTTCCCTGGAGTGAAGGAGGCTGAGTTGTGACCTTATGGAAGCTTATGGAATTTTTTAGGGGGCTAGGTTAGATGAATTCTCACAACTTTTTCCCCCAGATATGAGAAGGCGTTGGTTTTCAATGAGAGGGGAAAAATCTTAATGGGGACCTGAGGGGAAGTTTTTCACAGAGCAGGTGATAGGTATATGGAATGAAGTGCCAGAGGAAGTGGTTAAGGCATGTACAATTCCAATGTTTAAAATACATCTTGGACAGGTTTGTAGATAGAAAATGTTTATAGGGATATGGGCCCAATACAGGTAGATGGCGCTAGCTCAGGAAGGTACCTTGGTAGGCATGGCAAAATTGGACCAAGGTGCCGGTTTCCATGTTGCGACTCCTTGTGACTGGCATCAGCAGGGAAATTATTTCAAAAGTAGATCTGTGATATGATATTTAACAGGCTTATTAATCAGCCAGGTTTCTTTTATCAGGCATGGAATAAATTGCCTTTTTAAGCTCCTCTTGGTCATATCTTTGCTTCTTTCTGCCTGGAGCATTTGGAAACATGTTAAATATAAAATAGAGCATGCACAGTTGTACATGACATGTCTTGGTGCCAAACACAGAACATGGAGACATCTTCTATACATAAAAGACAGAAGGCACACCAAGCAGATAATCAAGAGGCAATGAGAAAAATGAGCAGCAGAAGGTAATGTCAGTGATGATGTGCGAGAGACATGGATACAGTTGGGAAGACCAGACAAAAACATCAAGGTCAGTGAGAAAAATGTCAAAGCACAATTTGAATTGAATTGACTTTATTACTTACATTCCTCATATCCATGAGGAATAAACATCTTTATGTTACACCCCTGTCTAAATGTACAATGTGCAATTTATAGCAATTTATAATAAATAGCATGTTCAACAGGACAGACAATATAACATTTAAATACAATGGTTTTGGGGTGAATTAATCAGTCTGATGACCTGGTGCAAGAAGCTGCGATACCGTTTCCGGGATGGGAGCAGCTGGAACAGCTTGTGGTTGAGGTGACTTGGGTCCCCAATGATCCTTTGAGCCCTTTTTACGCACCTGTCTTTGTAAATGTCCTGAATAGTGGGAAGTTCACACCTACAGATGTGCTGGGCTGACCGCACCACTCTCTGCAAAGTCATGTGATTGTGGGAAGTATGGTTCCCATACCAATTTGCAACTTTACCAGCATTCACAGTTCAAATCACTACATGGCTAGCACCCATCGACCAACTAGTTCTCATACTGGTGTACTCATGCCTTGAATTTGAACCACGAATTCACAGAAATAACCCATCAGCACATCAATTCTGCACTAACCCTTAACCACCCATTTCTACTGATCCCACATTAATCACATGTTTCACACATCAAAGTTGCTGGTGAACGCAGCAGGCCAGGCAGCATCTCTAGGAAGAGGTGCAGTCGACGTTTCAGGCCGAGACCCTTCGTCAGGACTAACTGAAGGAAGAGTGATTAGCGGAAGTTAGAGAAGTCGATGTTCATGCCATCAGGTTGGAGACTACCCAGACGGAATATAAGGTGTTGTTCCTCCAACCTGAGTGTGGCTTCATCTTTACAGTAGAGGAGGCCGTGGATAGACATGTCAGAATGGGAATGGGATGTGGAATTAAAATGTGTGGCCACTGGGAGATCCTGCTTTCTCTGGCGGACAGAGCATAGATGTTCAGCAAAGCGATCTCCCAGTCTGCGTCGGGTCTCGCCAATATATAAAAGGCCACATCGGGAGCACCGGACGCAGTATATCACCCCAGTCGACTCACAGGTGAAGTGTTGCCTCACCTGGAAGGACTGTTTGGGGCCCTGAATGGTGGTAAGGGAGGAAGTGTAAGGGCATGTGTAGCACTTGTTCCGCTTACACGGATAAGTGCCAGGAGGGAGATCAGTGAGGAGGGATGGGGGGGACGAATGGACAAGGGAGTTGCGTAGGGAGCGATCCC